>NC_068303.1:24088219-24439052 GCF_025860055.1 Xyrauchen texanus | reverse complement strand
GTCTAAGGAAGTCCTGACGAGGTGAGGTATTTTACTACTGAATTGAATGTGTTTGATCTTTTTGGAGGCTAAAACGATAAATAATTGTGACAAGACAGAGACCTCAGAATGTTGATCAGAGGATATGAGGGTGAAATATTGATGTGACATCATCATTAGTAACAAACACTGTCATAGCTGACATAAAGCCTCTCCCAGTGGGCTATGTATCCTCTCAGACATATTGTGTGAAGCTGTGCCTCTGAGGAGCAGCTGTTTGTCTTTTGCCCTCTTCTTTTAAATCTCTTTTATGATCATTTTACCGCATCAGGAGACGTGGGCGAGCTCTGTGAATCATACCCACCACAGCACAATGACAATCACCCACATACTCCCTGTTGGAGTGTTTGCGTGTGAGAGAAGGGAATGAAACAGATATATATGTATATATATATATATATATATATAGAGAGAGAGAGAGAGAGAGAGAGAGAGAGAGAGGGGGGGTGCAGGGTAAAACCTCATTCATCTTGGGCCATAAGAGCTGACAGCTGTGAGCAGCAGCATGAGAACACCTGCAGATGGAGAGAAAGAGATAGGATGATGGAGAGAAGCTGAGGGGGGGGGGGGGAGGGGGGGTTGGGGGATTATATCAAAATCAAATCTGCTGAAGACAAATTAAATTTCCATTCAGTACTATGGTATATGAAAGTACCATAGTATCACCATCTTATACCATCACTTTACCATGGTTTTGCCACAGTCTATAGTGGAGCTTCAGTGTGTGCCTCACACCTAAGCAGATGATGCTTTGGAATAAATAGTGATTTTATTTAATGATATAATAAATGTATTATAATAGACAAATTTGGGCCATTTTCCATCAGTTTTCTCTTAGCAGCTATTTGTCAAATTTCTGAAGCTTTTACCTAAGCTAGGCTTCTTCACTTACACTCAGATACTGAAGACAAACTGTGCCACTAGCCAAAAACGTGTTTGTGGGTGTTTGTTTGGGCGGTGTGAATTGGTCTTTAAATTATAAAATGTTAATGAACAAACCCACTGGAACTAAACAAATATTTTAAATGTATTGTTATGCACTTTTATATATTTTGTAACTTTTAAATGCACTTTAAATGGTAAAGCAAATGGCTACATTACAACTTAAATGTAATCAAGAGTAGCCCTCCAAAGAGCAACGGCCAATTAATATATAGAGACACTGCAAAGTATCACCTATTCAAATGCAAAACACCATCTGGGTAACACATGACACAAAAATAATGTAATTATTATGTAAACAACATCAAATGTACAGTAACATAAAACAACCCATGAACATAACTGATTTCAAAAAGAAGAAACATAACTATTTCAGTAAAATCTAATCAAATATGAAGGGTCATGCAGGGACTTCTGGGAAGAGACAGTTAATCACCATAGTGTTAACAATAGGTTACTGTAAAATAACTTGTATTGTCTTGTTAAAAATGATGTACATTATCACTGTTAGCTATAAGGTAAACCATACATTTTACTTCTAAAAAGATATAACATATACATTTGCTGGCCATGGCCATGGCAGACCACTGACATTCCTGTCTTGCAGGAAATCACACACAGAACGAGAAGTGTGGCTGGTGGCATTGTCATGCTGGACGGTCATAATAGGATAAACCTGCAGGAAGGATACCACATGAGGGAGGAGGATGTCTTCCCTGTAACGTACAGCATTGAGATTGCCTGCATTGACAACAAGCTCAGTCCGATGATGCTGTGACACACCGCCCCAGACCATGAAGGATCCTCCACCTCCAAATCGATCCCGCTCTAGTGTACAGGACTTGGTGTAACACTTATTCCTTCGACGATAAACGTCTAAAGTCTGAGTCTGACCATCACCCCTGGTGAGACAAAGAGCACTTTTCGACAGTCTTGTGTGGTCCAGCGAAGGTGGGTTTGTGCCCATAGGCAACGTTGTTGCCAGTGATGTCTGCAAGCCCTCAGTCCAGCATCTCTCAGCCTATTGCTTGTCTATTGTTAGTCTGAGCACTGATGGTGTGGTTGTGCATTCCTGGTGTAACTCAGGCAATTGTTGTTACCATCCTGTTCCTGTCCTGCAGGTGTGATATTCGGACGTACTGATCCTGTGCAGGTGTTGTTACACATGGTCTGCCACTTCAAGGACGATCAGCTGTCCTTCCTGTCTCCCTGTAGTGCTGTTTTAGGCGTCTCACATTACGGACATAGCAAATTATTAAACTGGCCACATTTGTAGTCCTCATGCCTCCATGAAGCATGCCTAAGGCCATTCATGCAGATAAGCAGGGACCCTGGGTATCTTTCTTTTGGTGTTTTTCAGAGTCAGTAGTAAGGTCTCTTTAGTGTCCTACATTTTTATAACTGTGACCTTAATTGCCTACCGTCTGTAAGCTGCAAGCTTGTTCATTAATTGTTTATGGTTCATGAAAAGATTGTTTAAACCCTTTACAATAAATATCTGTAAAGTTATTTGGATTATTACAAAATTATCTTTAAAATACAGTATCCTGAAAAAGGGACGTTTCTTTTTGCTTAGTTATATATATATATATATATATATATATATATATATATATATATATATATATATATACATATAGTGTTTCAGTGTTAAATACTTTCTACTATCCCAATTTAATATGAAGAGACAACAATAAGTAAGCCATTCATAGATTTTCTTGAAAACTGTAAACACTGAGTCTCTGTGGCACATAAAATTCCTGTGTTTGTTTTGAGCACCTCACATAGACACGCCACCAACAACATTAGTCAATCAATGGCGTGAGTTGGGGGCAGGATATTCTGAAGGTTTGAATATTAGACGAGTGGCATATCTATACATTTTTGAAAACATTTCAGTGGTGCTAATGTTGCAGAAATTACATCAGCTTTAATAAAATATATAAAATAAAATAAAAAATAGGACTCTATTTTCATGCCCACGCTAGGCGCAGCACTAAATGCAATGACCATGTGCTATAGATTATCCAATTTCTCATGAGAGTGCTAATTCTAAGCGCAATTTTCGTGCCAGCACATAGCACAAGTGGCCGTGGGTTGGGGTGTTTGTGCTATCTGTGGGTGTATGCTCGCCAACTGTGATTGTATTTTATGATGAAGAAGTGGCGCAAAGCGCAAATTTATATTTAACTGAGAAATAGGTAATTGCACGTTTGATAAGTGGCAAGCAGTCAATGAAGACCAGAAGCGGGTTTTTCTGTTACCAAATTACGCAGGTTAGTACAAAAAGTCTGGAATTACTAATCGTTCATGTGTTCAGAATCGGTTCTTTCTTTTGGGAGTAACAACATATTTATTTTGCATAGCACCTTTCCAAAGCTCAAAGACACAGTACAGAAATTAAATGTAAAACATATAACAAATCTAAATTAAAAAACAATGAACAATGGGAGAGAAAACATATTTCAAGCAGGTGAGTCATGGACGAGCAGGACTGAGGGTCCCCAGTCCCAGAGAGGCTGATAAAGAACATAAATCACATGCATCGCAGTCTGGAGCTACACAGGCGACCAACAGAAATGGGAATGCATTGGATAGTCCATTTACACTATCAAATTCTTATGAATGGGCTGTCTTCATTTATATCAAAGTTGCTTGACATGAAATGGAACATATAATATTACTCAGACCGGAAAACCGGAACAGAACCTCAGAATAAAATTACACTTGACCCAGCCCATTAGCTCTTTGCGTGTGTGGTTTTGAAAACCCACTTGCATCTAGATATACTGTATGCTTGCATGAAAATATAAAATCTTCATGGCCATGCCCACTTACTTTGGACATACAGTATGAAGTATCGCATAGTGCTCCACTTAAGGCATAGCACTATTAAAATAGGTCCCATGATTTTTTACTGTATATCGTAAGGCTAACAAGTTAACCAATTAACTGTTTTATTTTCTAGAGCATTTTTACATTCTTTTTCATTAAAACTACAACAACAACAAAAATTCAGAGCAGTACTTTTTTGTAAGGATGGTAGGGTATCTAACACTCTATTTGAAGTTGCTCTGATTACATCAAGAAATGCATTTCAGACAGACATTTCAGAAATGTTAGAAAACTACTGTATCTACACAATGAATCTCAAAAGTCATTTAACTTCAGAATACTTCAGCAGTTTTTTCACAGAGATTGTGCTAACCCTGGAGATTGTATGCTTCCCCATATTTGCGGTAATACAAAACTCAAGCTGTGTTGTGTTTGTGGCCAACTTATTTGGTGTTTGCAGTATTGTACGATCGTCTCTGTGGATCATGCCACATAGCCCCATTTGTCAGAGCTGTCACCATTAGCCAACCTCAGCAAACAGGAGAAAAATGCAGTCGCTCCACGTTCACAAACATTAGCAAGCCTGACTCCTCTCATAGAGGTTACTCGAAGGTTAATCACTAGAAAAAATATTGAACATGCTGTTGACATTCTAATTAGTTTTCGTTTACCCCATACAATATATGCAATTAATATAGCAATAGATGAGGTATAAGGTCACTTTTACAAGGAAACACTTGTTAAAATGTTGAAGGATTGAAAGAGGCTATAAGTTAAGTTAGTCAATCATAATGTATTTCTAATTGTGGATAGCATACTAATCTCCAGAAAACATCCAATGATCCATTTAAACAGCTTCCTTTTGAACTTAAAATACAAGGCCTGACAGTTAGTCCATTGATTCTGGTAATATGCAAAGATTGTCAGAAAGATTCTGTCAAGCTAACCATCTGGGAAAGAGTATGAATCTCAAACTATGGAAGAGTCATGAATCTTCAATAATAGACAGACGCTCCTTTAACAGACATGGAAATAGATCTCTGGATGGCCCAATGACAAGTGGTAATTTCTCTAAACAAGACAGGCCACTTTTATTTAGCTCTACAAGAACAAGCTTAGCTTGAGTTGCATTGGAGACCAAAGGCACTCTTTCAAAACTGAGAGGAGACTGATCAAGTTCAAGAGATATGTACTACACCAACAGCTCTCTTGTTGTACATAATTAAAGTGAGTTTCAGAAACGCCATGGTTCCAGTGCACTGACTATAGCGTGGACAGATATGGAGGTCAATGAATGCTAGCAGAAACTTTTTGGAGGAGAATTTCATACTAATTTAATGCCCACTGAAGGGTTTGTATTAATTTTGCGAAGGTCTGTAAAGGTGGTAAAGTGATTTAGCTTTTAAATGGTTTGTTACAATACCGATTATAAAGGAAAATGTTTGTTGTGTGTAAATGATAGAGAAACAATCTGTAGGCTATGAGAAAGGAAACCCAGGGGTCTTCAAATGAGGATCCAGAACCCTTAGGGGGTAAGTGGAAGTACTGCAGGGGTTCCGGCAATTAATGACTGAAATCAAACACACGCTAGAGTAAGCATTTGTAAATAGCTGCTTACCCCACTCCTGTGACAATTTCCCCCCCAACTCAACTCAACTTTATGTCTATTTATTTATTATCTCAATTTAAGTATGTTAGTAATTAGAGCTTGTGTAGAGTCTCAATGGTCAGCAAGCCAAATCTGTTTCTTACACTTCTATTCATGATTATATTGAAGCCTTACACTGTACTTTTTTTCCTCATAATTGTTTTTTAACTCATTAAGAAATTAATTGTAATTTTGCAATATATGTAGGAAATTATGACCACTCATGAAGACTCCAGTCATATCACTAACCTTATAAAAGCTGTTTTATTCTACATGAAGAGGGTTCGCACATGGCGGATGCCTGAATCACATGACCAGCCGAACATTACTCGCTTAATCGCTGTAACCGTCCTGTTATTTGGCACTTTCACTCATTGATTAAAGTAATCATGGCTGACTGAAATGTCAGTACTACATTTCTACAATGGGATCTGAAACTGAAAACTATTGATTTTAAATAACGCTGCACCCAAGCCGCTAGGTGTCAGTGTAAGTCCAAGATGACACAAAGACAAAAGTTACTGAATGCACCTTTAAAGCTGATGTAACTTTTTCAGAGTTAAAATTTTCTTGAAAACTGTAAACATTGTGTCTCTGTGGCACTATAAATATTCCTTTGTTTGATTTAAGCAACCTGCTTAGACCCCAACCAACAACATTACGCAACCAATGGATTGAGTTGGGGGCAGGACTATCTGACTGTTTGAACAACTGCAGGAGAGGGGCGTATACAGAAAGCTGTTTCTGTTTATTTTAGCAATTACGTTCAGTGGTACTAGTGTCGCAGAAATTACATGCTTCTGCTTTAATATATAAACTCCTTAAAATGCAAGTTAGCTTCAACAATAATTAAAGTTAGCTAAAGTTCAGCTACATGTTGCATTGTCCACAAATAAAAATGTATAAAAAAAAACGAATAGTTTAGAATCTAAAGTCTAATTGTTTATTTCAGCTTTTATTTCTTTCATCAAATACCCAGTGGTTCAGAAGTTTACATACACTTTGTTTGTATTTGATAGCATTACCTTTAAATTGTTTAACTTGGGTCAAAGTTTTGGGTAACCTTCCACAAGCTTCTTAAAAACAATTGCTGGAATATTGGCCCATAAACATTATCTAATGCTAAATAAAATTACTTAAATTATTGACATAATCGTTTCTGTATGATTATTAAATATACATTAATACTGATGCAGTGCTTTCAAGAGTTTGACTGATAAACAGACCAGTCATTGAAATGTATTGGGCTTATTAATACTCTACAGCCAAGTGAGTATTTTTCTGTTTTTCTTGTCAATATTGATGTTTGATTGATAAGAAGTTCTATTTGGCTGCATTTACAAATCGGACAGATTGGATATTTTGAGATATAAGATTTTTGTCCTGTCTGCTTACACTGTTTACATTAATTAATATTGCATCAAGAGGGGCAGGAAGCGAATTTGACTGATTAGGCGTGCAGCTGCATTCACCACTAAACACGAGCACTCGCACAGATATAAGCATGTGAGTGTTTGAAAAACAGCCTGCTGTAGTCGCACGGGTATCGAATTGAGTCGTTACACTGTAATGTCGGTACTTCTAATATCGGTAGGTAATAAAAAATGTTGAACGGACCAGAGATTCTGTGGCACACCTAGCCCGCTCTTGTGGCACTCAGTTTGGAAACCACTGCTGTACATTTGTTTTTATAGGCCAAAATGCAGCACTCAATTTTACTCCAGTATATTGTACATACAATATGTAACAGATGGCCCCTACTCCATCTGTCTATCCACCAAGGGCTACTTTGCCTGAAAAAGGTGAAAGACCCCTGATGTCAGCCATTTTATTATCATTGTGCTAATAATTATAGTTCAGATCAGGTAAAACATTCAAAAGCTAAAAGGTTTTTCTATCAAATATCTGTGTGCTGTACTTTGTTTGGGACTCTTGTGGCTGTGCTCATGGACCCTGTGAAAGATGGAGGGCACATGTTTGAGTCAGACTTTAGATCAAAGTCAGAAAACAGATCTGTAGTTGAGAGTGGCTTCTGTCCTGGGCATTGCCCTCATTTTTTTCCCCTCTATGTGAGGCATGAGAGACGTTCTCTCTCATGGAAACTGATTTATCCCTGTGTAAGCTGACACCAGGCTCAAAGGAGCAGCTTCACACAGCTGCTAATGTGTGTGTTTGTTAAAGGTGAGTAAATCTCTCACAATGGCCCTCTCCCTATTGGGTTTCTTTTTAATTGGCTGAAACCATGATGACCAAGTGTATGTGTGTTGGAGATATGATATATGTCTTTTGATGGATAGCAGGTTTGTTGTGTGTGGTGCTTTTGGATTTCTGCTCATCTAGGAGACCGCTTGAAATATTCAAGCATTTGTCACACCTTATGCCCCCCTTGGGAGCAACGTGCCCACTTTACCAAACTCTCGTCATGTGTAACGAACCTGTGAAAGCATCAGTGAGCTCAGTGCAGTGAGGAGGCAGGCAACATTGAATAATGAGAACGAACAGCTGATGTCATTTTAAGGGTCTTTTGACACTGGGTTCAAAACAGCCTCAACGCTACAAATCATGTGACACATGTCAGCATGGAAATATTTAGACTGTGAATGACATATATCATGGCTTTTAACTGTACAGCAGGACATTTAGAGTAAACAGATTTACCCTACACTGGAAAACAATGTTAATGAAAAAAATTGGCTTCAAAAATTAAAACATTATTGCAAATATTTCAAAAATATTAATTAATATCACTGAATCAACCTGAATACATTAGGTTACACCAAAAAAACTAATTTTAAGAGTTAGATAATGTTACATTGAGGTAACTTTATGGTCCACTTTTTTCAGTGTACAGTATGTTGATTTATATCCTATATGCATCTTATGATGTTGTTACCTTAACATAGGCCTATTACATGGAAGATTTGAGAATATTTATGACATTTTTGATCTTGTGAATGACCAAATATGATTAATTCATGACAGTTATTAGCACCAATATAATACTATGCAAATTCTCTCATCATTTACTCGCCCTCTTGCCATCCCAGATGTATATGACTTTCTTTCTTCTGCAGAACACAAACTAAGATTTTAAGAAGACTATCTCAGCTCTGTAGGTCCATACAATGAAAGTGAATTGTGGCCAGAACTTTGAAGGTCCAAAAAGCATACAGTATATAGGCAGCATAAAAGTAATCTATAAGACTTCAGTGGTTAAATCTTTTTCTTCAAAAGCAATATGATAGGTGTGGGTGAGAAACAGATAATTAAGTCCTCTTTTAATATTCATTCTCCTCCTTCCCAGTAGGTGCCAATATGCACAAAGAATATGAATCACCAAAAACAAAAGAAGAAAAATGTGGAAGTGAAAGTGAAAGCAAAGATTTATAGTTAAAAAATAAGACTTAAATATTGATCTGTTTCTCACCCACACCTATCATATCAATTTTGAAGAAATAGATTTAACCACTCAAGTCTTATGGATTACATTTATGATGCCTTTATGTGCTTTTTGGACCTTCAAAGTTCTTGTCACCATTCCCTTGCATTGTGTTGACCTACTGAGCTGAGATATTCATTTTTAAATCTTTTTTTGTGTTTGTGAAATCTATGGCATGAGGGTGAGTAAATTATTAGAGAATTTCATTTTTGGGTGAACTATCCCTTTAATGTAAAGTAAACGAAGAGGTGAATGAATGAATGAGTAAAATAGGTATGCCATTTCAAATTAAATAGGCCTATTTGTTTTTCCTATCATTTTATAATGTTGTGATGTAGTCTGGCTTATTAACTTAAGTATAGTGCAAACAAGAGTTGACACTTGGACTCTAATTGGACTGTTTGCTTTAAAGCATGCATAATCAATGACTTTTAATTTGAATGTTTTGGGTTGAAATCAGATTGCAGATCCCCTCAAATCTCAGTTTAAAAACAGATCTCACCACTCTCTGGCCATACTTACAAATGGCTTTGCTGAATAAGAATATGTTTGTGAATCAGACATTAAAGTGCATGCATCTGTGAAAGTGTTAACATCCAAATCACATATCTGTTGCTCTTCCATAATCAGGTGTATCAGAGAACATCCTTGGCTTCTGAAATGTGCTGGTAGTAAATGAGAATATTAGTGCTGACTAAAATGTGGCATTGGAAATTGTGGCTCACACCAGTAGCACCAGTAATCCCATCTGTGAGCCTGTCAACCTTCTGCTTCTGATTACATTTTAACTCACCTTCAGCTGAAATTGCCAGCATATAAACCATTAGTGCTTGTACTCCCTCTTTTACCTAAGAGCTGGCTGGTTTGGTTCATGGTTTAGAACTGTTTTAGGAAGAATTTTATGAAATCCCTATGTAAAAAATTAACAGGAAAATGCTTCTGGAACCAAGGCGGCAGAAAAAGTGTCCAGGCACTGTTGCACTTTGTTATGAATGATCATTATTTTTGCAAGTGACGCAGAAACGTATAGGTTACGCATGTAACCTCCGTTCCCTGATGGATGGAACGAGACGAATCGACACTAGGGGTCTCTCTTGAGTGCCGAATATGCCTCTGATCTATGAAAAAAAGGCCAATGAGAACAAACACTTCGAAGTGAGCGACAGACGGGGAACTACACACCTCAGCTTTAATGTAAAACTCTACTCTGATTTAATGGTTAGCATTTCAGTGTTGTTTACAGAGTACTGCAAAATACCTTTACATTTTTTATTTTCCTCACACTGTATGTAAAACATTATAAAGGAACATTTAATCATAGTCAGTTGATAGTAATTTAAAATAATCCCAGCATTCGCATTAGCTTTTGAGATGTCTCTGTGTTACCCTGCTGTCTTTGTTCACTGAGATACAGCTGTCTCCCTTTACCCTTGGGGAGGAGGAGGGAGATAACTTAGGGAGGAAGCTTATCCTGGCAGAGGTTTTGAATGAGCACAGATTTCTCTAACAGGGACAAGAAAGAAATCAAAACACTCTTTGCCAGCTTCTGCTGTCAAAGTCAAAAGCACTAATGATACATGCGCTGTGCAATTAAACAATGCCTTTGTCATGAATGACATTAGCTGAATCCGCCTTTCCGAATGGCTCTCATGAGGAGAGAGGAAGTCAACTTTATTGAGATTTATTGGATTTATTGAGAAGTTGTATGCTCTTTCGATTGTCTGCAAAAAAGGAAAATATTGGTATGATTTTTATTTTTTTTTTATAAATCAAGGGTTCAGGGTTATATCTAAAATGGTAAAATTTTGGCCAGCTTGGAGATGTTCTCCCAAGTACAGTATGTGTCATAGTTTGATTGGGGATTTACTTTTTGCTTTTGAGAGGTTTAATTTAGATATAGGCAGTTATGCTATTTTGATTTGGCGGGAGGGATTTGTATGTTTCTGTTCTTTTCTGTGCTTAGCTCAAGCTCCTGTCACTCATTCTCTGCCCTTCCGACAGGAAATGGTGTCTGAGACATAAGCTGTGTGCATCTTTAATTAAATACTTCTGCTCACTTCCTTCTAATCAGCTCTATGAGCTTTCCTCACTCCTCCTCTAAGCCAGAGTGGCTTGACGAGAGAAAATTCTCGTAAAAGCGCTAATATCCTGTCCCTCCCTCCCCCCCATGACTCGTCTAAGGGCTTTAGGAACCAATCAATCTGGTCGTGCATGTCACCTCAATTAGGGTACTCGGTTTTCTGTGCAGTGTCATCTTGGGCCTCTTAGGGCCCATAAGGATTATGAATAAAAATGCATTTCCATCTCTCTCTAAATCATATGCATACAGACCATTTGAATATCAGCTTTGTCAAGTGATATGTGTGTTCAGGTGCGCTTTAAGCGAAGAGTTGCATGTAAATAATTACATGTTTTATCTGTATGATGAATACAACACATTTCATAAGATAACTAGTACACTGTGCCAGTGCATCATGCATCTATGTTTTTATGGGGGCAACAGTGGCAGCTCTCGTTAATTTTTACCAACTTACAGTATTCCTAGTTGTTTATTGTATAAGTCTAGTGGAATCGTTTTCGTTTAGCATTCAAGGGGCAACATGATCACACAGAAAATTGACATGTTACTTCAGAATGTCTGAAGTAATCTTCCCTGATATCGACCCCCCTGATATCGACCCCATTCTGCCCAATTACTGACAAGCAGCATCACCAATCAGACATCTTCGCATCAATTCAAGTGCGTTCACCTTCTCCTATAATAAAGTTTAAAAAAAGACATAGGCTAACAAAATATGCTTTATATTAATATACAGTAGATATCCCTATAAAAATGTAAGCTTTGTGTCAAACTGAAGACAAACTGATAACCCATAGTTGTAATTAAACTTAATGTGACATTTTTGGTTATTGATTCATTGTCATTATTTCAAATAATTATTATTGTTCCTCAATTTATTTATATTTTATTTTTGATTATATTTAATACATTACATTTTGGTATCTTAATATTGTATAAAGAATTATTATATTTATAAATTCCTTTCATGCCTTTTCATTTAATTGGTGATTGTATAAATAATTCATTTTTCACTTGTTGCTTGAACTTGAATGCAGGGAACATGAGCTCTCTCATGAGGGCAAGATGTGAAAGGAAAAGTGGAGAAGGAGCACATGTTTCTGGACTCTACAGGTGCTACTACTGTTAATGCCATTTAATCAGGAGATATTTAATAAAGACGTTTGAAGTACACCACATCGTGTAACTCAAGTTATTACTGAGATGCCCATGACCGGCAGAGACTGAGAAGGATGAACGATAATAAGGACCGTTTCACAGCTCGCGCTGTTTTCCCTTTGCTTATCGTGTATGAACTGCCACATTAACACAGTACAGTACAGACAGACATTTTTCATATTCACCATACCTCTCCCACAGCATAGTTCTTAACTGCTGAATCAAGTTTGTTGTCTTACAACACTATGCCAGTATTCCCCAAACTCTGTGATGCCATGACAGTGCTGCTCAAGTCTTAAAGGAGCTGCACGTCTTTTACGACATGAGATTAAGAATGAGCTTTATTGCCACGTGAGCTCACATACACAAGGAATTTTGGCGATAGGAGAAACAAGAAAGTGCACACAGAACATTACAGTGAGACAGAAATAAAATAAGGTAAGAGTATATGTAGACATTCAAACAGGATATATAACATACAATGGCATATGTACATGTGCAAGTGGCAATTTATGTGCAAGGTAGGTGTATGTGCAGTCATTTAACTACATATGAGTGAATTTACATATGTGCATGTCATATACAGTGGAGAGAGAACACATCCCTGCGGAGCACCTGTCCTGGACGTGATTTCCCCCAGTCTCACTTGCTGCTGCCTATCTGTCAGAAAGCTGTTGATTTACTGACAGATTGTGGTTTATTAGGAGAGTTGGGTCAGTTTGGTTGAGAGAAGATCAGGCATGATGGTATTGAAGGCTTAACTGAAGTTCACAAATAGAATCCTTGCATAAGTCTCAGGTCTGTTGAGATGTTGCAGGATATAATGCAGTCCCATGTTGACAGCATCATTTACAGACCTGTTTGCTCGGTAAGGGAACTGAAGGGGGTCCAGTGGTGTCCTTCAGGTAGGTCTCTCAAATGACTTCATGACCACAGATGTGAGAGCGACAGGTCTGTAGTCATTAAGTCCTGTGATTTTTTTTTTTTTTTGAGGACCAGAATGATGGTGGAATGTTTGAAGCAACAGGGAATTTCACAATGCTCCAGTGATCTACTGAAGATCTGTGTGAAGATGGGGGCCAGTTGGTCAGTACAGATTTTCAGAGAGGCAGGTGAGACACCATCTGGTCCTGAAGCTTTTGTTTCCAGAAGACCAGGCACACATCCTTCTCACAGACCTTGAGTGCAGTTTGAGTAGGTTCCAGGAGGTGTTGGTGTGTGACGTGAAGATCAGAGCGTAGGTGGCTGTGAGGCTGGGATTTTCAAACCTGCATTAAAACACATTCAGTTCATCAGCCATTAGTTGATTCTCTCCAGAGCAAGGAGGAAGTGTCTTATACTTGGTAATGCTTATCAGGCCTTTCCACACAAATGCATGATTGTTGGTTGAAAACTGTTTTTCAGCTTTTCATAGTAACTAATTTAGCCAATTTAACTAAATTACCGATCACCAATCAAGTCATAGGATGTGAATATCGGCCAATACCGATCAGTGGCCGATCAATCTGAGCATCCCTAACTTCCAGTTTCGGCCATTGGTGGCAATGGTTTGAATTTCGGTAAGCACAGACCAATTTCAGCAGCAGAACTTGCGACCTGCTGTCACCGAATTCACTGTGCGATCAGTCTGCAAGGTGACAGTGGTCTACTCTCCTGTTAGAGAAATCTAATAATGTAATTTTAACACGGCTAATATGTCATTTTTTTTTATGTAATGTGCAAAACTGCCATTGATCACCATACAATTCTGCTGTATAAAAAAATAGCAACTTTGTAATTTTGATAATAGCTTGGTTTGTGTTATACAAGAAAGTCATACAAGTTTTGCGCAATATGAGTGTTAAATTATGTCAGAAGCAAATGCAAATGATCTGTGGAAATTGTGACTTTATTGGACTGACCGAATTTAGACATGTGAATGGGTGATTTCTTCCACAAGGTTTTACAGATTAAAAATACGTTTTAACCTTCAATAATCATTAAATTTAATAAACAAAGATAATTGCAAAATGCATTCAAAATCCACTTGGCTCAAAAATCTGATGGTTCTGCATTTTGCAAACTTTATAACACATAATTCATAACATTCTTGATAATGTATATAGTTTGCAAGCATGCAGCGTATTCTGTGTCCCTTGGTACAATCTTGCTGTAAACCATTTTGATGTGGAACAATGGATAGCTTAATGACACTGTAAATTGAGGCTGAATAGTAGCCATAACTAAGATCAATGGGGAATGCATGCGAGTAGGCTTAGAGCTGTTATTCAGCAGTAATGGCTGATTGATTGAGGTCCAACACAGGCCCACACGGCGTGTCATTATTTTTGTCAATGATGTTTGGCCCAACTCATGTGAGAAGAACACAGACCTGGTTCTCTGTCTTACAAAACACCTTACCAATCAGTGCATTTGACTCTGTATCAGTGGTGTTTAATACAAGGCATTCACCCCAGTCATCCCCAATATCCACCCAAATTTCTCAGCTATGTGTGGATAAATAAAATGGGTCGTATAACTGGTTTCAAGACCCTGTGAAATCGTTTTTCTGTCCTGTGTTGATGTACTTGCTATTCAATCCAGAAATTTGGGCGGGACATGTCGAAGGTATTGTCTCCTGTTTAAAAATAGACAATAGGTTTTTTTTACTTTCTAGTTTAGATGGTATTAGTTATAGTAATAACTATATAAGTAGTAACTCATACTAGAGGGCATTTGATTGGACAAAAATGTGTTGTGCATGAGGAGTCATCAATATTTTTGTTCCAGTTTCCTGGAAGAGAAGTCTGTACATTTTAATTGTATATTTCTGTTAAAGGTTACAACTTTTAAGAGACAAGCTCTTTATACCGAGCACACGCCGGCATGAGCGAATCAGCATTTGGAGCTACACAGGAGCGCTGATTACGCACAGGTGCCGCCACTTAACCTATGGGAGATCAGAAACAAAACAAAAGACAAACACTCACAACACTGACAAGGATACGTACTCTGACGTAACACCCCCACACTCAAATTTACAATTCCACTGAATTGTAAAAAAAAACGAATTAACCCATAGGATTATATACTCTAGATAAGGCATCCGCTACCACATTCTCAGAGCCTTTTTGATGTCGAATATCTAGGTTGTATTCCTGGAGTATTAAAGACCAGCGCATCAACTGTTGGTTAGCGTTGTACATCCTGGACAAAATTATAAGTGGGTTGTGGTCAGTGTACACAATTACAGGAGTATTACTACCTCCCACATAAACCTCAAAGTGTTGTAGAGCTAACATTAAAGCTAAAGCCTCCTTCTCAATGGTACTGTAATGAAGCTGACACTTTGAAAAAAATTTGAATAGTAGGATACAGGATGATCCACACCTCCAGAATCCTCCTGCATCAGCACCGCTCCAGCTCCCGTAGCACTAGCATCCACCTGTAACTTAAAAGGTAGACCGAAATCTGGTGCAGAGAGAACAGGAGCATTACAAAGAATATCTTTAGCTGCTAGAAATGCATATTCACACTCAGGAGTCCACACAAAACTCTTAGAAGTACTGAGTAGATCAGTCAGGGGAGCCACAATGCAAGCAAAATTTCTACAGAATCCCCTATAATAACCGGTCATTCCCAAGAACCGGCGTAATTGGCGTTTGTTTGTAGGAGTGGGGAACTCCAACATTGCAGTAATTTTAGCTTCAATAGGTCGCACTTGTCCCTGACCAACCTTTTTCCCAAGATAGGTTACAACTGCTTTTGTGAACTCACATTTTGTCAAATTCAAAGTAAGTGAAGCCTTTTCCAAGCATTGGAAAACACACTCAAGGGACTTTAGATGTTCTTGCCACCCATCAGAATAAATAACTATGTCATCCAGATATGCTGCACAATTTGGCACGTTAGCCAGTACTTTATGCATCAACCTCTGGAATGTCGCAAGTGCATTTCGCATCCCAAAGGCGAGAACAGAGTACTGCAAAAAGTTATCTGGCGTTACAAATGCAGAAATTTCCGAAGCTCGTGGTGTTAAAGGAACTTGCCAGTAGCCTTTCAAAAGATCAAACTTAGTCACATACTTCGCTGATCCGACTCGGTCTATACAATCTTCTAAATAGGGTAAGGGAAAAGAGTCCAGCTTAGTGATGGAATTTACTTTTCGATAATCAGTACAAAAACGAAATGTCGAATCTGGCTTTGGGACTAACAAGCAAGGTGAACTCCAAGGACTTTCACTAGGCGTTGCAAGACCATTTTGGAGCAAATACTCAACTTCAGCCCTCATAACCTCACGTTTAGCAGGATTAACTCTATAGGGATACTGTTTGACAGGCAAATTCTCACCAACATCAATGTCATGAACCAGAACATTCGTCTGGCGTGGCACATCCGAAAAAAGAGCAGGGTATTTTCTGATCAAATTACCCACTTCACTACGTTGGTTCTCAGGAAGAGAACACAGGTAAGAATCTAGATCAACCAGTATGGAAGAGTTCTGAAAACGCCCACACGAAAACTTAGCATCACACCCAGACAATCCATCATCCTCAGGACTGTAAGGAGAAGGTACAACAGCAGACATAACAGGTAAAACTTTAGAGACGCTAACTCCAGCTCCATTTCTTACAATATAAGGCTTCAACATATTTATATGGCAAACTCGAGTCTTTCGCCTACGATCAGGGGTGTAAACTACGTAGTCAGTGTCACTCAATTTTTTATCAATTGTGTAAGGACCAGAGAATTTGGCATGTAAAGCTGAGCTAGGCACCGGCAGTAAAACAAGAACATCATCACCAACTTCAAAATGACGTGCTAAACTCTTTTTATCAAAGTGTGCTTTCATTTTGGACCGCACAACTGCCAAATGAGTTTTTGCAGTTTCACAGGCTAAATGAAGTCTCTCACGGAATGAACGCACATACTCAAGAACAGACGTGGGCGATGACTGCTTAGACAGTAATTTCTCTTTAAGCAATTTTAGTGGACCGTGAACAGTATGACCAAAAACTAATTCCACGGGACTAAAACCTGTTGACTCCTGAACGGTCTCTCTCTACTGCAAACATTAAAAGAGGCAGACCTTCCACCCAATCCCTCTCAGTTTCCCCACAGTATGTTCTGAGCATGGTTTTTAGAGTTTGATGAAAGCGTTCAAGCGCCTCTTGAGACTCGGGATGGTATGCAGATGACAAACAATGACTAACATCTAACTCTTTTGCAACTTGCTTGACCATTTTGTAAGTGAAGTTAGTTCCCCGGTCAGTCTGAATGACTCTAGGCAGATCAAAAATTGAGCAAAACTTTACTAACTCCTTCACTATTACATTCGTTTTTAACGACCGCAGTGGAATAGCATCCGCATATCTGGTAGCTACACACATAATGGTAAGAACGTACTGATGGCCAGACTTATACCTAGGCAATGGCCCAACACAGTCAATTATTAGCCGCTCAAAAGGTTCACTGATAACAGGGATAGGCTGCAAAGGCGCTGAAGGAACTACCTGGTTAGGTTTCCCAGCTACCTGACAAGCATGACATGAGAGGCAAAACTGAGATACACTGGACTTTAATCCAGGCCAAAAAAAATATTTAGTAATCCTTTTGTACGTCTTCGTTATGCCAAGATGTCCCGAAAGAAGATGCTCATGTGCAAGTTTTAAAACTTGAAATCGGTAACCTGAAGGTAGAACAATTTGATACAGAGCATTCCAGTCCACCTCCTCTACTAATGAAGGTTTCCATCTACGCATTAACACGTCATCATCCCAGAAATAAGACACACCAGTGTCTGGAACCAAACTCAAATCAACAGCAACTTCTCTGCAGCAATTTAAAGATGGATCAGATCTCTGAGCAACAGCTAACTGTTGTTTCCCTACACAAAAAGGAACGTCATTTAGGTCAGAAAAATCCTTAGACTCTCTCAAATTTTCAGGTTTAACTGACAATTCACACTGTACTGAATCAGAGGAGTCTTGAAACAGACTAGATAAATCCATGACCTCCTCATATTTCTTAGCCTGTGCTTGAGTTACTGCACATGCAGGGAAAACCGCAGGAAATTTAATTGCTAATGCTGTCTGATCACCCAGCCCAAGATTTGTTGACACAACCGGCAGAGGAAAAGCTTTGCCGCCTGCTGTCATTCCCAATGATTAGACCTACACCATCCACTGGTAACCGTTCACGAACACCAAGTTTAACCATTCCTGAAACTAACTCAGAGGACAAATTAACGCAGCCTCCATTAACTCCATTCCCCGAATTAGTACATCAGTACCAGAGTAGGAATGATCAGAAAATGGCACCACACTCTCAAGAATAAATGACTGAGCTGCCCCGGTGTCTCTGAGCATGAGGACAGGCTTTTTCTCATCACCCTCCAGCAGAGAAACAAACCCATTTATAAGAAACAGTTCATAAACATCCATCTCTGAACATGAAGGTGAGCTATCCGAAACGGTCACAGAATGTGCAAATGCCACATTCTTGAGTTTTGCCCCAGCGGATTTTTGTTTCCAGGCTTTACATTCTGAAATCAGATGGTTGGAATCCAAACAATAAAAGCAAGCTCGCCATTCATCTGAATCTTTTGCAATAGGTTTACGAAAAAGATCCGACCTCGGCGCACGGAATACTCTATTTGTTTCTCTGCGCGAGTCGTTTCCTAGCGACGAAGGATTTTTGGCTTGACGTACAAAAGAAAAAATAGTTCTGTGCGTAAGAACAAATTCGTCAGCGATCACAGCTGCCTCTGCGAGTGTTGTTACCTTCTGTTCATTTATATGCACCACGATGTTTTCCCCTATACACGTTTTAAAATCCTCTAATAGGAGAAGCTCCTGAAGTTGGTCAAAAGTGTCGATCCTACTAGCAGCACACCACTTATCAAAGAGAACCTTTTTTTCTCTAGCGAAATCTACAAAGGTTTGTTTGGCTGATTTTGAATGCTCCCTGAATTTTTGACGGTAGGCTTCTGGCACCAACTCATAAGCTCTTAGTATAGCCACCTTAACAACATCATAGTCAAGAGCCTGTTCTACAGGTAACGCAGAACAAACCTCCTGAGCTTTTCCAGATAAATTACACTGGAGAAGTAATACCCACATGTCTTTTGGCCAATTCAATTTACCTTCTACCTGCTCAAATGTAGTAAAATATGAATCAACCTCAGCTTCACAGAACTGCAGTACCATTTTTACATACTTACTAACATCAAAAACTGAAGGCACAGAATCCCTGTGAGGTGACGATGGCGGTCTAGAACAAGGTAGAGGACTAGGCGGACTGCGTAACGTTTGAAGCTCCACTTCTAATCACGATCTGCTTCAATTTCGAGAGCTCTAACCCGCAACACTTGAGTCTCATGTTCTTGTTTTTTTAAGGCAAGATCAAGCTCTTTCAATTATATCGCAACTTTAGGATCAGAATAAAATACCTCATCCCCCGAACCAGCTGCCCTCGCCTCCGCAGCCGACTCATATTCGCCCTTTTTACGCGTCTGTTCTGAAAAAACACCCATTTCCATCAACTGCCCATGTAATTCATCTTTAATCTCCTGTTTTCTCGCCGCCTTAGAAACGGACATATTATAGAAGTCAGCTATTAACAACAGGTCTGTTTTTCTACATCGATTAAATTCCTCCAATGTTGGAGCCAACGTAAACTTAATCAAATCAAAATCCATATCTATTTCACCACTATATGGAACTCCTCCACCCTTAAATTCAAAAACAGCCAAACAAAGCGATCAATAACACATTCTTACCTTTATATCCAGACGAGCGGTATGATCAAGTTCCCACATCGACAATATCCGAATTCTGAACTATGAGAAATTCTCTGGTTGTTAGAACGAGCCCCCAATTCTGCCACAACCTGGTCTAGGGGTATGATTGGTCTAGGGGTATGATTCTCGCTTGGGGTGCGAGAGGTCCCGGGTTCAGATCCCGGACGAGCCCCCAAAAAGAGAACATGTAAGTAACCAAGAAACTCAAGACTTTACAAAGGAAGTAATATACTTCAAGAGGAGAGCAATGCCAAAATAACAAACAAAACAAGTCTAACTATTTTAACGACTAAATAACCTAAACCCCAAAATTAACGATGTAAACAAAAGACAATACTAATCCTAACTTCCTCTCTATGTATAAACAGGAGAAAAAAAAGTGTCAAATTAAATGGCGCCTACCTCTCTACAGCTTCCTAAACTGAAAAATGATAACGAAACAATACAGCAAAAACTTAAAGAAAATAACTCACCCTGCACTCAGGGAGTAAACAAAAATAAAAATAAAAACTATAACAGTCCAAACAACATTGCACTGTTCTTTTCCCTACACAGGAGTAAGTTTTTCTTAGGACACAAACACAACATAGGGAGGATCTAAAACACAGAACGGGACCAGGAGAAAGGATCTCTTCAGAAGAGAGACGGAGGGAAAAACCTCCCGTCTGTCCCACACTGCAAAACTGGTCACCTCTTTATACCGAGCACACGCCGGCATGAGCGAATCAGCATTTGGAGCTACACAGGAGCGCTGATTACGCACAGGTGCCGCCACTTAACCTATGGGAGATCAGAAACAAAACAAAAGACAAACACTCACAACACTGACAAGGATACGTTCTCTGACGTAACAATAGCACATATAGATAGATGGCTTGATAAGTAATAAACATGACAAAAAAAGCCCTGAAAAAGACACAAATGTTTGATTTCATGCAATCTTTAATAAATGACCGTAAAGAGTTTCTTTTTTGGCAGTTGACATGCATGCCAATCAAATTCTGAACAATAATAATAATAAAAAACCTCCTGTCATATTTCCAGCCAATCAGGTGCCAAGGCAAATTCAAGAGGAGGAGGGGTTCTTTCACTTACCCTGCATTGCAGATTTGTCATGCAATAGAAAGATAGTGTGGATAAGTCAATTTTGCTGAGGACAGATTTTCTGCAACCTTTCTATGTCCTAGGTGTGATGTTTGATTTGGCATGGTGGTCACTGTACATAGATGTTTCCATACAAATAACCGCAAAGTCACATTTGTGCAAAGTCACATATGCACACACTATAGCATGCACACTTTTAGAAAGGTATATTAACACTTGGCTCCATAATGGCATTTTCCCAAAATGTCATCTATCATTCAGAAAGCAATTTTATCTCTAAATGAATCCATTGGGCTTGGATAATGTGAAACATAATACAGTATGATACAATTTAGAACTTGTCTTTGGAGGGCTGAATTTTCAATTTATGACATAGCAAATTGAGCTTAGAATTAAGATAAAACGAGAAAAAAAATGGAAATGTCAGTCTGACATATTCAAAATGTAATTCTTGTAGACAGGAACCAGCTAATATAAATGTGCATGTTAACTAACTGCTTAAATAAATGTAGATCTTTAATGAAAAAAAAAAGTCTATCCAAGCTCCTTATAAACTAGGTATGCTTGAATATATTTCCTAATTTATTTCACATTTTGTATAAATCTCAAATTTGAACATACCATCATTATATCAGCCGAGGGGAAAATGAGGCAGAGCACTTGGAAAGGATGGATGCACAGAATGGTTCTTTTTACCTGTAGTGATAGATGTGCAGTAAGTGCTGCCCTTGAAACGTGATACCTTTAAAGGGATTGTACATCATTAACTCACCTTCATGTCTTCCCAAACCTGTATGACTTTATTTTGTCTGAGGAGCACAAAAGAAGAATTTTACTAATCACTGTATTCCACACAGTAACACTAATGGGGACTGACACTTTCAAGCTTAAAAAAAGAAAGATACAAAAGCACCATAAAGAATATAATAAAAGTGGTCCATTTGACTCATGCCTTATATTTCAAATCTTCCAATGTCATATGATAGCTTTGTGTGAGGAACAAGTCCAAAATGTTGTTATTCACAAAAAATGTTACGCTCCAGTGGGCTGTTAACTGCTGTGATCAGATCATTGAGTCTATGACTTCTCAAATAGATCCGGATCAGACATGAATTAATCATTAAGACTGGTTTGGAAAATGGATCAACCTTTCCAGTCAAAAATTGAAGAGAACAATTTTTTTTTTGTGAATCAGACATAGCAACTTCTTTAAAAAAAACAAGCCAAGGAGATCTAGAGTGGATGTCAATATTTTTTGTGAATAATGACTGGATGTTTCTTAACCCAAGCTATCATATAGCTTCAAAGACATGCAATATAACGGACGGGTCATATGGTATACTTATACAATTCTTTTATGGTGTTTTCACTTCTTTTTTGAAGCTTGAACGCCTCAGTATCCTTCATTATAACTACATGGAAATACATGAACATTTCTCCATTGGTCATCCAAGGAAGAAAGTCATATGAATTTGCAACGATACAAGCGTGACTAAATAATGATAGAATTGTATGTTTCAGGTGGACTTTTCCTTTAATTCCACAAATGTCTTGCAAAGGTTCTCATTCTCATGGTTTTGTATGCAAGATGAGTCACATTTTAGGTGTTGAGCCAGGTTCAGTGATCCCTACACCTCAAGTCAGCCTTCACTTTCTGGGAATTTTTCAATATAAATACTGCAAGTGC
Source organism: Xyrauchen texanus (assembly GCF_025860055.1). Classification (NCBI taxonomy): domain Eukaryota; kingdom Metazoa; phylum Chordata; class Actinopteri; order Cypriniformes; family Catostomidae; genus Xyrauchen; species Xyrauchen texanus. The sequence continues at coordinate 24,416,340 of NC_068303.1, read as the reverse complement.
AGGCTTATGTGGATATGGTTACCTCAACGTGATGAGGCATTCAAGTGTGGCTTAGCCTCTTCTATCGACTGTGCTCTGGCTTGTCTGAAATTCAAATGGATTTTGGGGGTGAAAAATGTGTGCGCTCAGTCAAGCGTTTCTAAATCTGTTTGGCTAAGGTTATGTAAGAGCAGAGCTGAGACATGCCAAAGGAGAGGTAAATGAGGCACGATGCGTTCACACGCACATTGCCTCGCAATGCAAATGCTTGAGGAGAGGTGCATCAGTGATACACATGGCTGCTTTGACAGCAAAATGCTGGGTCTTGCTTATGTGTGTGTGTCACTGTGTTTTTGCATATTTCAGACATGTACACTGCTTGTGTCAGGGTTTTGTGGACTTTAAAGATTTTATCACAAGGTTATGGTAGGATTTCTGAGATCTATAAAGGTGAAGTGTTTAATTTTTTCAATGTAAAACTACTTTCTCCAATCCCAGTTAAAAGTGGATAGACAGCTACAAGTAGGCCATTCGTAAGTTGCAACACTGTGGCACTTTCAAAACATTGTTCTGTTTGTTGGAGTATCCTAACCAGCCAGATACAATAACATTGTCTCAACCAATATTGAGTTTGGGGCAGTGTGTTTGTTTATCTTGTCAACAAAATAACTGACGAAAACGTTAACTGACAATGTTTTTTTTTGATTCGCCAATACTATAGAAAACAGTTTCAAAATGCAACACTCTCAAACTACATATATATTTTTATAAATCAGGATATTTTGCAATTAGGACTGAATCATTTAGTTGACATTATCGACAACGTCGACAATAAAAAATTGTCGACAAAAATGTTCATTGTCGAATAGTCATTTGATCTCATTTAACGTAACATGAGATCACATTATACTGTAATAATGACACACGAGACCAGCACTGCAGTTCGTGCCTAACTGAGGAGAGGAACAATTACACTGCTCACAGTCCAGATGCACTCTCAACTTTCCAAACAGCTTTATAATTATAATGCAAAAATACAAAATAAGTAAAAACAGAAGCACTCTCGTTGTGGAATAAGCAGATTCGGAGCTCTTTAAAGGAAACACCCAGGAGTTATGCATTATAGCTTTATTAAAGTTCAAATAATACAGAAGCAGATCATGTAAATAACTACAAACTCCGAAACTTGCATTTCTCTGTGCAGTCAGTGCCTCTTCTATGAGTTGCGCAAATGTCCCCATCTAAGGAGGAGAGATTGAAACTGTACCCGGCTGATTCACACTCTGTCACGTGGACACTCATCCCTAGAGCGCACAAGCTTAATGCAGCTAGATATATATAACATGATGGCTCGCAACTTATTGAATCATAATATATGTTACTGTGCATTTCTTATTTCAAATCCTTTAAAAAATTATGCATTCGCCTGAGAAGCAGCCAGCATATAAGATATTTAGACTTGCTTTTAGAGAATATATCTTGAATATAAGTACATTTTGTTTTTACTGCACTTGCAGAAGTATAACCAAGTGAAAAATACACTTATATACAAAATATACTAAATATTTAAGAGACATTCTCTTAAAGCAAGTCTAAATATCTTATATTTTGCTTCTCAAGTAAATGTATTTTGTTTATTTTAGACAATTTTAACTGTAAAACAATAGAAAAAACTTGATAACAATAGGATTTTTAGCAGTGAATTTCTTAACTGAATTAAACTTAATTTTTTTCGGTAATTCAGTGAATGTCTTTTAGAAGTATTTTTAAAAGATGATTTTGTCCTCTTTATTGTTAGTAAGCACGTTTAATCCAACCTTTTAAGTCAGGCCACAAGCTGAATAATCGGTTACGAGCTAATGATTCATCTTTGCAATAATCGGTGAATAGTCATATAATCGTTCTAATAATTGTTAGATTAATTGATTATCAAAATAATCGTTAGTTGCAGCCCTATTTGCAATAAACTTACAATTTATTTTTCCATGATCGCGTTAACACCAGGTATTAAGATGAGTTTCGGGGGATATGATCTTAGCATTATATACAAGTCCATACAGGGTCTAAACATTTTGTGATCAGATCACAAAAACCACATACAAATGTGGTCAAGAATGCATGTGACCACATCACAATTTGAGGTGTAAACACTAATCCATCCCGTATGTGTTCTGGCAGCAGTGAAGCACCACCCCTCAGCTGTCAATCAACTGCTGCGCTAAAACAAGCGGTTTTAAAAGGAAATAACCACCCGACCTTAATGTAAAACAAGCGGATACATACTCAATCATGAGAGATTCACGGATCTTCTTCAGTGTGTCTGATACCAACACAGATGAGAGGCATGAACTCCTGAAGCCCCTTTAATACAGGCAATACACTAAAATGATGGAAAATTGGGTTCGAAATGTTGCATTGGTGCTTAGATTAAATTTCAACTGCATCATGAAATATGCATGAAATACAGACCCACTCCAACAACTCTGAACACAAGTGGTCACAGGAGACACATTTAAGCAACCATTTTTATGTTCTAGATTAGCAATAAAGTCTTGTTTGTATTCAAAATTAATTTGACTGATATATTTTGATAAATAATCTCATCACTTGATTTTTAAAGGTCCACTCTCCGAAGCTTGAACATATCAAAACAAAATTGTGATATTACTTTCAATAGCCATGAGAATAGTATTACTCTAAAGATTTAATAAATACATTTTAACTCAGCATGGCCAAGGAATAGGGGGTATACCTTAATACTTTCAATAAGTGAATTAATCATAATTCCCTTATTAGGTTAATTCCTTACATTTCAATTGTGAGCAGATACAATGAGCCTGTTGCATTACATTTAAATGCAACAATGAACATTAATTAAATGAACATTCATACTACCACATTTCTACAATGGCATCTGAAACTATTGATTTTAAATTATGCTGTATCCAAGCCATTAGGTGTCAGTGTAATTCCAAGATGACACAAAGACAAAAGTTACTGAATGCACCTTTAAAGTCGGTAATAAATACAAATTTACCCTATTTATTTTATTGATGCATGTTACTGGTCTTATTGTGAAGGATTCATCCATGAATATTTTTGACCTCGTAATCTTAAACAATTATCGTAATCAAATATCATAACTTACTCTTCCGGTGAAATGACTGCCTCTTCTCTGCTGACATATGCAAGTGGTAGTCAGTTTTAACCCCACCCCCCAAGAGTCTTGTAAATAAACCAGTCAATAAAGCAGCTAATGCAGAGATGAAAAGTTGTATTTTTGGTTGTTTCCCCCGAAAACTCCTGTTCCTTACCCCAAACTTCCTTGGTTATGGGGCCGCTGGCTTGAATGTATATTTTGAAGGAGGAGGAATAACGGTGAATTCGTGGTTCTGTTCTTGACATTTCACACTTTAATTGCTGAGGTGATCACTACTGAATACAGTACAATGCGCGTTGGATTCCCCTGGAGTTTATTCATATTTCTAAATGCAGAAATCTTGGAATTTAAAGTATGAGTAAGTCATTTTCCCCTTTATATTTAGTGTATTGTGGTTCAAAATGTTGAAATATTGTGATATTTTACTCGCTAGTTTCTCATCGGCTACAGCCTCTTCATAAACAAACACCGTGGATGTGCTATTATCAGTGTGTTGACATCGCTGCTCAATTTTTCCGGTAACCGGCTCTGCCTCGAGCAGCACAGTGGAAGGGGCGTGTGTTTGTGTCTGTGTAGACTACAAAATTTATTCAAATCTGCCTCCTCTGCGGTATGCAACACCCACTTTTCACAATCCAATCAACAACCGATGGATAAAATTCCCCACCCTACTTTTTTCTTGTTCGATAAGCCGTTTCACTTGGATTATATCGCAATACAGAAGTCGGTCGCAACTTCAGATTCATGACGACTTTAATACCAGTAAACGAGGTCTATACTTATCAACAACTTTAAATAACAATTTTATTTTTCAATAATTTTTAATCCGATTATGTTATTCGCAATACTTCATGGGATTGTACAATAGTTTATTCCCTCAAGGAACATGGTAAGTGCACAAGTCTTGTATCTTTGTCTTTAATTCAGATTTCCAAATACTTTTTTTGCTTCATATAAAATCTTGTAATTTTTTAATTCAGCTCAGAGCTGGTTGGTTTGGTCTGATTCTGTGAAATCCCAATGGAAGAAATGTATGGTAAAAACACTTATGGAAACCAAGATGGCTGAAAAGGGCAGTGTGCACTGTTGCATGCGATTGTCAACTAAAATAATATTGAATTATTTAGTTGCCATTTTAGTCAGCGTAAAATTGGCTTAAATTAATGAACATGACGTGATTAAATATTGATTATATTTTAAGGACATTTTCATCAAAAGACTAAAAAAATAAACTGTGTTAAAATTAACACTGGGAAAGCTCGGCAGAACAGATTGATCAATGCCTGGTTTGACATGATGCAGAAATAGTGGTGTCCGTGGAAGCTGGCTGTGGTGTTTGCATCATAGGTTATGTTCATCACAAAGAAGTACAAGGTGCTGATAAATAGCTGCAACCTGACCAGCACTGTAATATCTCACTCTAGTCATATTGTTTATTCCAGACTATTTACGAGTGGGTGTATTGCAAGAGAAAAATGCTTAGACAGCGAGCCAGGTGTACCCACCTTGTACTTTATGCGCCTGTGCCACAAGTATAAACAGTACACACAGTAGTGAATGTCTGAGTGTGTGCGAGAGTATATTCAGGAAGCCTCACTCATCTCTGTTTTGCCCACACATTTTCGGAGAAAGACAGACAGCCCAGTGCAGCGTAGCCGTTTTTGACAGTCTCATAAATATGGGCTCAGGGTGACGGCAGCAAACTCAATTTGTTTTCAGAACAGAAACCTTCAACCCACCTCTCCCTGTCACCACACAGAAAGAGATTACTAGTTTCCCTTTCCAATTCCTCCCTTACCCCAGCTCCGTCTTCCTGCTGCCTGCATCTACTGGTACATGATCAGTGTGGTTTACTAGGCAAACCTGTTTTCCTGAGTCAGTTTGCATAATTTATTTCAAACAATTACAGAAATTAAGTGGATGTCACATTTGTAAATCTTAGATATAAGGTATAATGTGAAAATTAGGAACACAGCTCTATGTGGCTGTGGACTGTTTGGTCAGGACTTGTAAATTACGTGGCCAAAAGTAATGTACTGTATGAGGGTTCCCAAACAACACACCCATATGTGCTTGTTGAACATTTAATTTAAAAAATATTTACATGAATAGGTAGCTGCTTTAGTAATTTTCATTCGTATGGAAAGGCTTTTCCACTAGAAATTTAAACATGGTTGTCGAGATTTGTTCCCATTCAGAGTCTGACAAGCATCAGTGTGTTTAGGTACTGATGTTTGGTGATGGGGCATGGTAGGTCAGCATTACAATTAATCCCAAAGTTGTTCAGTAGGATTCAAGCAGTGTTGCCAGATTTTAAGAGAAACAAGCACATTGCGCTGGAAAAACAAGCTAAAAAAAACCAACCTTATGTTTTCTAGCTGGAGGAATTTGTTTTAGAATTACAACAGGGCTAGATGTCATACTTTTTATTCTGATGGCTATTTATGAAAATACTATTTATTTTAAATATATTTATTTTATATACTCAACATAATCCATCTAAATAAAAACTGACATTCATGAAGGAAAAAAATAATGAATCAACAAAATATCAAACTACTGGGCAATCTAACATTACAATCAATAAAATGCATAATTATTTATGACATTAAATAATATTGCATAAAATGTATGACAAAAAAAAAAACACGTGACCAACCTGGCATTACTTTTCAAGAGCAAAGTTGCCTATATGGATACTGGTATAGTACGTATGGTTTTATTTTGCTCACAAAACTGATAGAATAATATATATATATATATATATATATATATATATATATATATATATATATATATATATATATATAAAGACTTGATATTTTCCCAGTTGCTATCAAATCATCTGTTTAATGAAAACATGATTTGTCTTACACATAACATAGATAAATAATATTGGCATATGTTCATGCTGTAAAGCCAGAGGGGTCTCAGTGAACAGTAACACAATATTAGACCTAAATAAAAAAATACATTGTATAGATAATTTTAATTAAAGTTTTCTCAGTCAAATTTCAATATCATATCATATAAAATTCCAATATCATATATCCAATATCTTTTCATGCCAGAAACACCAGAACACGCAACACTGGAAAGTGTACCATTTGGATCGTTTCATGCTGAAGAGCCTGTTATTTTAAATTGTATTACATTACATTCTCATGAGTATAAATGTAAGCATATATGTCTAAAGGCAGAGGTGGAAAGAAGTTAGTTACAACTACTCTCTTTACAGTACTTGAGTACATTTTTCAACTTTTTTTAAATTATAATTTAACTTTTTCTCATCAATTTGGAATACCCCATTCCCAATGTGCTCTAAGTCCTCGTGGTGGCGTAGTGACTCGCCTCAATCCAGACAGAGCACGAATCTCAATTGCCACCGTGTCTGATACACTCAATCCACACATCTTATCACGTGGCTTGTTGAGTGCATTAACGCAGAGATATAGCGCGTGTGGAGGCTTCACTCCATCCACCGCGGCATCCACCGCGGCATCCACGCGCAACTCACCGCGTGCCCCACCGACTGCGAGAACCCCATTATAGCGACCACAAGGAGGTTACCCCATGTGACTACCCTCGCAAGCAACCGGGACAATTTGGTTGCTTAGGAGACCTGGCTGGAGTCACTAAGCAAAGGATTCGAACTCACGACTCCAGGGGTGGTAGTCAGCATCTTTACTCACTGAGCTAACCAGGCCCCCCATTTTTCAACTTTTTTTAATGTATAAATAAACAATCGTACTTTTATTTGAGTTGATTAAAAATGCATTATTCAACTTCGCTACAATTATTTTTCACCACAATTACAAAGTACAAAAAAATACATCATATTTCTGAATTTTTGGAAAGAAGAAAGTTATAAGTGCTAAATCAGTTTATAAACCAAAACGGGTTGTGCATGATGGCAGCCGGCAGGGCACAACATCATGAGCACAGCAGCTTGCATAAACTGCTGCTGGTGTCCTCTCTTCTCCAAGACTTTCTGCTCTGTCACTATACAAGAACTGTAATACGGTGATTTTTTTTACATATTTCAATTTATTCTGGAAAGGAGCCATTCATTCAGGAATGAGGGAACCGTCTGAACACATTTAACCACTGACACATTTAACTTCACTTGTTTTTAAGGTATGCAGTGTTTTTACTGTGTCAAACATTAACACAATGTAGTTTGACATACGTATATGTGGGGATATCTTGTTTATTTGCTATAATATGCAATTAAATACCTTAAAAATATACAATGCAATACCTTAAAAATATACAATGCCAATAGTGTTGGAAATTAACAGGGATTTGTAGCAAACATGCCACCAAAATTTACTTAAATATGAGGGCATTTTTCCCCGTTGCCTGGTTCATCGCGCGCACAAATAGGATCTCCCCTTCTATTAATCTGCATTAAATCTGTATTTTACTCTTGCGTTAAATTACGTAACCATTCGCCCCTCTTGTTCAAAATAAACTGTCCTGGGGGTAACACTCTTGCTCATGGTGCTGTACTATTCTTCCCTGCCCTGTGCTGCTGTTTATCTGTCTGAAATCTGTATTTAAGACTTTATTATTACAACTGTAATACAATGATTAATTTAATCCATGAGTGAAAGTGTCCAATAAAATGGCGGTTCGTAACCGTTTGCCCCTCTTGTTCAAAATAAACTGTCCTAGTGGGTAACACTCTCGCTCATGGTGCTGTACTATTCTTCCCTGCCCTGTGCTGCTGTTTATCTGTCAGAAAAGCCTCACCATCTATAGGCCAAAAGTGCAAAAGGGATGGATGTTATATAAAGAAGTTATGAGAAATCACAAAACATAATGTACCCAAATGCTACAATTTACTTAATAATAATAAAATCTCAATATGTTAAATAAACGTAATGTTATTTAAGACTTTATTATTACAACTGTAATACAAAACGCATATACAGATCAACCACTTTGTGTTTGAATAAATCATATCTCTCACTAAACACTATGTGAAATGTTTTTTTTTTGCCTTATTTTATTCAGTTGGCATGTAGGATAACAGTTTGCTTAATAATGTCATTCCATATCTGTATAATTGCTGCAATATCATTGAGGATAAATTGCCTCTATGATATTGCAATATATTAGTTCCCCTTCTGTCGCTCTCTCCACGTTGTGTCGGAGAAGCGACACTAGGGGTCTCTCTTGAGCCACCGAATATACCTCTGATCTATGAAAAAAGGCCAATGAGAAGTTGGCAGTCAGTATTTGCATACCCCGCCCCCGGACATACGGGTATAAAGGCGAGGCAAATACTAGAGTTCATTCAGAAATTTTCTTCGGAGCCGATGGTCTTGTATGCTGTCTGCTACGAGTTACACACACCCGTGTATTCCTCTGACGATCTGCATGCTGTTGGATTTGACGGCGCATAACAGTGGCTTTCTCTTATCCTGTGCACGGCTGTGCATTGTTGCCCCTGGGCGCTTCGACAGCGCAGATAAAAACTCGAAAGTGTTTCTTAAAAGAGTGATTTTATTTAAAAGAGTAATTTCCTCTAAAAGAGCAAACACAGTGAGCGTGAATGTCCTTTTCAGGACGCATCTTTATAAAGATGCCATTCCGCCGCTGTGTAGTTCCTGGATGCGGTAGAGTTCTCTTCAGACGGCCACAGGCATTGTCTTGTGTGTCTGGGTAGCGATCACACCGAGGCTGCGTTTGTGGATGGTTCATGTTCTCACTGTGAGAGCATGACCATGACAATGTTGCGGTCGCGACTTGTTTTCAACCGAGAACAAGCCACTCCAGCCGCACCTCGCATTGCTCCTTCTTCCCACGGGATTGAGGATGGTGCGAGTGGCGCTGGAGGCGATTTGGGGGCGGCAGCGGGTGCGGCTCCGTCGGGTACCAGAGACCCGCGGACCACCCGTTCCCCAGCAACTCCCGTCCGGGCTCGAGGCAACAGCGGCTCGCCTCACAGCCAGCCTGCCTATCCTCTAGAGCTCGAAATGGATGAGCTCGCTGCTGCATTGGAGAGCGCGGCATCTGACGCGGATGACTCCCCTGGGCTGCCGCCTTCGGGCCAGCACCCCCAGGCTGAGGCTGACGCTCATATGTCCGACATGCTTTCCCGGGCCGCCGCCAGCGTGGGCTTGGATTGGAACCCTCCATCCTCCCCACAGCCATCGCGGTTGGATGACTGGTTCCTGGGGTCTGGGCGCCGCCCACGCCCCCCAGTCCCGTTCTTCCCGGAAGTGCATGATGAGCTGACGTCGCTGTGGAGAGCGCCTTTGACCTCTCGCAAAGCCACTCGCTCATCCGCTCTCGCTACCCTCGACGGCGGAGCGGCCCACGGATACACGGCGATTCCCCCGGTGGATAGGGCTGTTGTGCTTCACCTATGCCCCGGAAACCCTACCACCTGGCGGGGTCGCCCTGTACTCCCCTCCAAGGCCTGTAGGACAACATCCTCGCTGATAACGAAGGCCTACAGTGCTGCTGGACAGGCCGCTTCCGCCCTGCACGCCATGGCCCTCCTGCAAGTCCACCAGGCCAAGGCGCTCAAAGAATTGCACATGGGTAGCCCTGATCCCGATGTGCTGCAGGAACTGCACTCAGCGACCGACATCGCCCTCAGAGCCACGAAGGTCATGGCGCAGTCACTCGGGCAGGCAATGGCCACCCTCGTGGTCCAGGAACGACACCTGTGGCTGAACTTGGTCGAGATGCGTGAGACCAACAAGACACGCTTTCTCGACGCCCCAGTATCCCAGTTCAGCCTCTTCGGCGACACCGTTGAGGACGTTACCCAGCAGTTCTCAGTGGTGAGGAAACAGACGGAGGCGATCTCCCAGATCCTGCCCCGCCGCAAGTCTGCCGCCTTGGGCCATGCCCCGTCTGCTCACCGAGGGCGTCCCCCTGCGAAGAAACAAGCTGCTCCGCCTCAACCTGGGCCCAGCTCTCAGCCCACGCGCCGAGCGCCCCGCAGGAAGTCGACACCCCTGTCTCACGGACCCCCTCGAGGACACGGAAGGCTCCCAGGCGCAAGCTAAGTGCTTCAAGTCTTTTCTCAGCACCAAAGCCTCGGGACGCACCCTTGCCTCCCGACGGCACTTTACCTGCTCTGCCCCGCTGCGAAGCTCCGCCGGGTACGTCAAAAATACTCGTCCCCTTGGTGCCCCTAGCACGGAGATTGGATGCGTGGCTTTCACTTCCCAACCCATCACGCTGGCTGGCCCGGACCATCCGACACGGTTACGCAATTCAGTTTGCCAGGCCCCCGCCCCCCTTCGCGGGCGTCCGCTTTACCGCAGTGCACGGCGAACATGCCCAATCCCTGCGCGCGGAGATCGCTACTCTTCTACTCAAAGACGCGATCGAGCCTGTCCCTCCAACCGAAATGAAAAAGGGTTTCTATAGCCCTTACCTCGTTGTACCCAAGAAAGGTGGCGGCTTACGACCAATCTTGGACCTGCGAGTTTTAAACCGAGCACTGCTCAAACTCCCGTTCAAAATGCTCACACTAAAGTCTATCTTAACAAGCGTCCGGCACCTAGATTGGTTCGCAGCAGTAGACCTGAAGGACGCGTACTTCCACGTCTCAATTCTGCCGCGACACCGACCCTTCCTACGGTTCGCGTTCGACGGCCAGGCGTTTCGGTACAAAGTCCTCACCTTTGGCATGTCTCTGTCACCTCGCGTCTTCACTAAAGTCGCAGAGGCAGCTCTTGCCCCGCTCTGAGAAGCCGGCATCCGCATACTCAACTACCTCGACGACTGGCTCATACTGGCCCACTCCCGAGAGTTACTATGCATTCACAGAGACCAGGTGCTCAAACACTTCAGCCGCTTGGGGCTTCAGGTCAACCGAGAAAAGAGCAAGCTCACTCCGGTTCAGAGCATCTCCTTTCTCGGCATGGAGTTAGACTCAGTCTCAATGTCCGCACATCTCACCAACGATCGTGCACAGTAGGTGCTGAAATGCCTCGCAAAGTTCAAGCCAGGCACAACGGTCCCTCTAAAACTCTTCCAGAGGCTCCTGGGGCATATAGCATCCTCCGCCGCAGTCACGCCGCTGGGGTTGATGCATATGAGACCGCTTCAGCACTGGCTTCAGACTTGAGTCCCGAGACGAGCATAGCGCCACGGCACGCACCGTGTGATAATCACCCCAGCATGCCGCCAAACACTCAAACCCTGGACAGACCTCTGCTTTCAACGGGCAGGGGTGCCCCTGCAGCAGGTGTCCCAACGCGTCCTGGTCACTACCGACGCATCCAGATCGGGTTGGGGCGCCGTTTGCAACGGGCACGCAGCTGCGGATATGCCGCTGGCATATCAATTGCCTAGAGTTGTTGATTGTTTTCTTTGCTCTGCGACAGTTCCTCCCATTAATTCGAGACAAACATGTCCTAATCAGGTCAGACAGTACCACTGCAGGCGTACGCTCCCGCCACGTGTCACGACTCGCCCGTCGTCTCCTCCTTTGAAGCCAGCAGCGACTCAGGTCGCTGCGTGCCACTCACATCCCCGGCAAACTCAGCCGGGGTAGCGGACGCGCTGTCACGACAACGCTTGCCCAGTGGAGAGTGGAGGCTTCACCCCCAGTCGGTTCAGCTGATTTGGGAACGATTCGGCAAGGCCCAGGTAGACCTGCTTGCCTCCCGAGAGACCTCCCACTGCCCGCTCTGGTATGGCCGAACAGAGGCCCCCCTCGGGGCAGACGCGCTGGCACACAGCTGGCCCACGGGATTGCGCAAGTACGCATTTCCCCCAGTGAGCCGTCTTGCACAGGTGCTGTGCAAGGTCAGGGAGGACGAGAAGTGGCGCTTGTTCGCAAATTGGTGTTCTTCCCGGGCTGAAGACCCACAGAGGTGCGCAGTTAGGTCAGTGCTCCTATTCCTGCAGGAAAGCTTGGAGGGGAGGCTGTCCCCGTCCACCTTGAAGGTGTATGTTGCTGCTATCGCGGCCCACCACGACGCAGTAGATGGCAAGTCCCTTGGTAAGCACGACTTAATCATCAGGTTCCTAAGAGGCGCCCGGAGGTTAAATCCCTCCCGGCCAAGCCTGTTCCCCTCTTGGGACCTCTCGGTAGTCCTCGCGGCCTCCAGAGACCACCCTTTGAGCCACTAGAATCAGTTGGACTCAGGGCCCTCTCTCTCAAGACCGCCCTGCTGATCGCGCTCGCCTCCATCAAGAGGGTCGGGGACCTGCAAGCATTCTCTGTTAGTGACACTTGCCTGGAGTTCGGTCCGGCAGACACTCATGTGATCCTAAGACTGCGACCGGGCTACGTGCCCAAGGTTCCTACCACGCCTTTCAGAGACCAGGTAGTGAACCTGCAAGCACTGCCCCGGGAGGAGGCAGACCCAGCCCCGTCGTTGCTGTGTCTGGTACGTGCTTTGCGTACCTATCTGGACCGCACGCAGAGCTTTAGACACTCTGAGCAGCTCTTTGTATGCTTTGGGGGACAGCGGAAAGGAAACGCTGTCTCCAAACAGAGGCTTTCCCACTGGGTAGTAGATGCAATTTCACTGGCTTATCACACTCAGGCCGTGCCCCCCCTTTGCGGGTCCGAGCTCACTCGACAAGGAGTGTTGCGTCCTCGTGGGCACTGGCCAGGGGTACCTCCCTGGCAGACATTTGTAGAGCAGCGGGTTGGGGACACCCAACACTTTTACGAGATACTACAATCTCAGGGTTGAGTCGGTTTCATCCCGTGTTTTCTCAGGTCCGAGCTAGTAGAACTCGGTAACACGCTGATGGGATGACCGGGTGAATCGCTTGCATATACGCCCTTTCCCTCGCTTGAGGTAAAACTGTGCATCTTTTTTCCCAGGAGATTCCACGCAGCTCGAATCCCTGGTCGATTCCTCCCTAGCCCTCATGGGTCCGCATTTCGGCGGAGGAACTTGCCGACCCAATCCACTGCAGGTACTCAAATCTACCCTGTACTGGAATAGGTGCTCCACAGGGTGAGGACTCCTACGCGGACCCCCCTGTGCGTATTTTCCACGATACGGTCCCCTTACGAGCGGACCCGCGTTTTCCTTGGGTAAGTTTGTGTAGCAACTCCCCCTCGCTGAGGCTGGATCTACCACCGCGCCACTTCCACGTGTCGCCTAAAAACACGTGATGTATTCACCACCTTACCTCCCCAGCTCGGTAGGGGTGGTCTCCGCAGGGTCTTTTCCCCCTGAAAGAATAGGAAATTGGGTAAGACCCCCTTCCCTCAGTGCGTGTAAGGGCCCCGGCTGTCTATTGCTCTATGCGAGAAACATAGAGAGAAAAGAGGCCCAGCCAGGCTTGGCCCGTTCCCAGGTTGGCAAGCGTTGCCTTGTTCCCCTGTCAGGGTAACCAAAAGGATTCCGACGACTTTGGTGGGGCATTGGGGAAGGGTACGTGTAGTCTGATACAGCTGGTCGTCTGGCACATAAAAAACACCTGCCCGCTCCTGTGTCAGACCACGTACACGGCTCAGCGCATGGCGTGATTTAAATTGGACCCCTAGTGTCGCTTCTCCGACACAACGTGGAGAGAGCGACAGAAGGGGAACGTCTAGGTTACGAATGTAACCTCCGTTCCCCGATGGAGGGAACGAGACATTGTGTCCTTCCGGCCACGTCACTGAGCCGAGCCGCTGTAGTGGCCGGACCATTTCCGGCTCCTCAGAAAAATCCTGAATGAACTCTAGTATTTGCCTCGCCTTTATACCCGTATGTCCGGGGGCGGGGTATGCAAATACTGACTGCCAACTTCTCATTGGCCTTTTTTCATAGATCAGAGGTATATTCGGTGGCTCAAGAGAGACCCCTAGTGTCGCTTCTCCGACACATGTCTCGTTCCCTCCATCGGGGAACGGAGGTTCCATTCGTAACCTAGACGTTTTGTACAGCATGATAATGTAAAATACTTGGACATACGTGAATGAGAATAAAACTTTTTCAGTCACAATGCACATTATGTAGATTAAAGATGATTTAGAGACATTTAGAATGTTACAAATGGCTATTTCTATTTCAATAAATGTTGTATTTTTAAAATATTCTGTTAGTTTAAAAATGATCTTGCAGCAATGCAGGTCTTTGGTATTTAGAAACTGCTAGTTTAGGACCTGTGAGGAATCTGTTTCTCGAACTAGAGACTGTGATTTACTTGTCTTTTTCATTTGCATCTGGCCATCCACTTACCTCTCTCTATCTCCTGGGATTTTCACGCACAACAGTCGGATGCGGAAAAGGCGGATTTGACTCCGAATGATGCCAAAAACAAAAAAACATCCAGTGAGCAGCAATTCTTTGGACGGAAATGCCTTGGTGATGAGAGAGGTCAATGGAGAAAGGCCAGACTGGTATAAACTAACAAAGTCTATGGTAACTCAGATGACCGCTCTGTACAATTGTGGTGAGAAAAATAGCATCTCAGAGTGCTATTCTGAGATGCGGGTTGGTGCTGTTTTGGCAGCACAAGGGGGACCTACACAATATTAGGCAGGTGATTTTAATGTTGTGGCTGATTTATGTAATATTGGCAATTAATGATTTTGGCAGTATTTTTGAGAAATGTAATGCATCCTTGGTGAAACGAAGCATTGTGCTTTTTATGTGATTTGTATTTGATGTGATTATTTACACAGTGTACAACAGTATTTTGAGCATTTCAGCCCTCGTGAATTGAATGTGGTGTTATGAGCTGATCGTTATGTGAGTGTTATTTTCTCTCATTTCTATGAAGTGATTTGTAAGTGGGAAATATAAAAATGTACTTATGATGTTTTGTTTTCTTTGTACATATTGTCACTGGCATATTGTATTGTAATGTTTTGGAATCGTGTTGCATCATGCATATTTTTCTATGTTTATATTTTTGCATTTTGATGCGGTTGTGTTCTTGTACTGCCATGTTTAAGAGTATTGTGTTTGTTACACACAAGTGGACTGTGATACTCAAGTCTACAGTGTATCACAGAGATAACTGCACTCAGAGAAATGTAGAGTGGTGGGGAGGTTTAATTGTATAATCAGCTCTGTGAAAGCTCTTATTTTGTTTATCCAAATTTAATTTAATTATTTGCTCTTTTTGTGAACTCTTCTTATCAATTAAATTAATAAGCCATATTGGTGAGTAAATTGTTTTCTTTGAATCAGTAAAAGAATAAACTTCAAAATAAATTGAACCCCCTAATGTGTTCCTGGTGGTAAATCAAAATTCCCGGTCACATATAAGGTTGGACTGAGAGGCCACTTGAGGAAAGCAGCAGTTCGTAGGCTGGGAGAAGCGTCAGGCATAAGAAAGAGGACACAAGCTGGAAGCCTGGAAGAGAGGGGCAGTGACCTGGCCAGTCAATGGATTAAAGACTCCAATCCTGTCTAAAGGATTGGAGTCTATCATGCAAAACATGAGCTCATTAATGTAATGCAGTCGTTTTTTTTTTATTTCAACCTCCTAGTAGAAGGCTTCCATAAATATTTAGTTAATACAGTACATAAGATGACATTTTACCAAAGTTTAAAGGTGCACTCAGTCATTTTTTTATGCATGTCGTCTTAAAATTACACTGACCGCTAGGGTCTTGAATCCAGTATCATTCAAACGTAATAGTTTTTATTTACAGATGCCATTTTTGAAATTCACTATTCACTGTCAGCCATGATTAATTTAATCCATGAGTGAAAGTGTCCAATAAAAGAGCGGTTACTGAGGTTAAGCAAGCTGGTCATGTGATTCTAACATAGCAACCCTGATGAGGGGACCCTCTACATGTAGAATAAAACAGCTTTAATAATGTAATTGATATGACTTGAGAATTCATCTCATGTGAGTGCTCATGATTTTATATGTTTTAAAATAACTTAATTCCTTTAGGAGAAAAACATTTTAAAATCCTGTGAAACAAGCACAGTTTTCTTTAGTCTGTTGACATATTTCCTACTGAAACAAAATTGAGAGTGCATTATCGTTTTAAAAAAAGTATTTCAAGGGACAAATTTTCTCATCCTCATTGTGACATTATGATTTTGCCTTGGTCTGTTTTGATGGAAGAGATAGACTTATATCTTCTGAAAATTAATTTTGTCATGTTTAGAAGTACACTAGCATACAGATGACCTAAAGGGTAAATTGATATGGACTAAAAGCCTCAACTTTAATTTTGATTTCACTGGGTCTTTAATGAGGTAAATATTACTGAGTGCACCTACTAATGGTAGCAACGCTTAAATATTTGACCAAATATTGTTGCTTTGTGCCCATTTACACTATAACTGGTCTGAGTTACACATGGCCGATGAATGCAGCTGATGTATAACCAATGCTCAGCTGATCATGACATCTACCAATACAATTAAGACACTTATTAGAGCAGCTCTATTTAAGTCCTCCATTTATTCATTGCCTTAGCTGTCTCTCCATTACATGGATGCAAGTTGATATAACACCCTCCTCTGCAAGCTGCACATAACACCCTCCACCACCTTATTTACATTTTACATTTATGCATTTGGCAGACACTTTTATCCAAAGCAACTTACAGAGCCCTTATTACAGGGACAATCCCCCCCGGAGCAACCTGGAGTTAAGTGCCTTGCTCAAGGACACAATGGTGGTGGCCGTGGGGCTTGAACCTACAACCTTCTGATTACCAGTTATGTGCTTTAGACCACTACACCACCACTACTCCTTATTAACACCAACAGATTGCTTTAATTGCCTATACCAGGGGTCTGCAACCTTTTTGACATGGAGTGCCATTATTTTTATTTTCCTGTTCAGTGGCTTTGCAGACGCCCTTTGCAGTTCACTTGTGAAAATGTTTCTATTTTTCATTTTTCTAATTTAATTGTTTATTTTACATTACAAATGAAATTATCAGCATGTTGTGCAAAACCCAATGATTTATGATATATTAATGATCCTACGTGTTCATTTTCACAGAGCATCTTGTGAAAGTGCTTTAATGAAAGAAAACCTGTCCTTTTGTTCAAAATGAGTTGCAGTTAATGCCACAGATTTATTTCATTGATTACTGATCACAAAATTGTGTGGTATCTTAAATGTTTCTTATGTTATGACATTGTGATCATGTTATCACTAACACGCAAGTAACAGCGAGAGAAGAGCAGGCGATTTTGAATGTGATGATGTTTTTCACACCTGCATTCCAATATACATCTTGATGTAATCCTTCCTCATTATCACGCAGTGTGTTTTCATCAGCTGAATGGGATGCTAAACACTTTTAAAGTGTGATGAGACCTGTGCTGCATGTGCAAGCCATTCGTGCATCACAAGCCGATCAACTATTTAGCCCTTTTTGAATCGCACATGCAAAATCCTAAAATGTTATTTCCAGGTTTAATTTATATTTTGAATAGACTTGAAAAGATTTTTCAACCCTACGATGTGGTTTATGTTTTCTCTTTTAATCATTGAATGTAATTTTGAGTGTGACTATGGTTTAAGGTGGGTGTACTTGTATGCTGGGTGGGAAATCTCAAGTATTAATAGTGGTGTTTTCCTTATTACATCACATGTTGTTCTGAAAGCAAAAAGAAACAAATGAAACACGGAATGTAGACTGTCATCCGCGCAGCCTGACCGCAGCAAAGTGGGCACATTTACTTGCGTGATTAAAGGCCCAAACATACTCTATGGATTTATGTGAATGCAAATGCACCTTGTAACACAAGCTCAATTTCTTGCTTTGTTGCAATTTGAAATGTTTCAGCGTTCATTTTGAGTTTAATATTTTCTAAAAATATATATGACTTTTTGTCCCCAGTCTATTCAAACAAACTTGTTTTTTCTCTGTGTCTCTCCCTACTTCTCAAATACTAAAACGTAGGCAGCTGACTTGCTGACTAATCAGTTAATGGCTAAACTGACAGCCTCTATAAATGAATGGATGTCTTAAGGAACTGGTCTCTGAACAGTTTGAAAAGCCCCTTATTTTCATCCTGCCTCCATATACAGCATCATAAGGCAGCATTTTCCTGGTTTCGGACACAGCGCCGGTTTTGTGGTCACGCCACAAATCTATATATAAAAAAATCTATTGTCCTCCTGTAGTCTGAGGTTTATACCACCAGAGCAACACAAGAGTGCACAGAATGTATGTACATGTTGGCCATGCGTTGGCCAAGTGCTTGCGTCTGCGGTTGCGTACTTGCATGAAGAATGTTTCGGCCTTGACCGAACGTGAAGCGATGCTGGCTTGTGATGTGCGAATGACTTACACGCACTGCACAAGTCTGTTGGGTATACTGCAGTCTCGTCATATTTTGACTATTTGTTTTGCCTCCCATTCAGCTCATGTAAACATGCTGCGTGATCATGAGGAAGGATTACATAAAGATGTAGATTGGAATGCAGGTGCGGAATTTATATAAATAAAACAGTCTACTCCTCTCTCACCGTTGCTGGCATGCCAGAGATTACCACTCTGTGTACCATAGGTTGCCGACCCATGGTCTATACAATTAGTGAATACATGTATTAATGATTCAGGCTTTGTATACAGCAGAATTGTAGATTCAGTAATGCCCTGCTGCATGCCCTTCAACCCAACCAATGATCCATCCCTCACAGACAAACAACACCATAAAAAGAGCTGAATATGTGATCAGGTCTCTGGTTCCCCAGTGAAGTTGTTACATGTCTTTATCAGTCATCATATTTGCACTGCCAATCACGACATTCGTCTCATCATGTTTCATTCTCTCTTTAGTACTGAGAGACAGTACAGAGATATGAAGCCATTTATAACTTATCTAGACCATACTACAAAGGGTAAGTGAGATCACAAGACTTATCAATGTGTCATCTGGACTGCTCAAGACATTATCTGCCATTTCATGCTACAGATACATCATATTTTCAGGGTAAGTATGAGTAGACAAAAGAGGGAATTACATTGGCAAAAAGTTTGGAATAGTGTACAGATGTTGCTGTTTTGGAAGGAAATTGGTGCTTTAATTCACCAAAGTGGCATTCAACTGATCACAAAGTATAGTCAGGACATTACTGATGTAAAAAAACAGCCCCATGACTATTTGAAAAAAAGTAATTTTTGATCAAATCTAGATAGGCCCCATTTCCAGCAGCCATCACTCCAACACATTATCCTTGAGTAATCATGCTAAATTACTAATTTGGTACAAGAAAATCACTTGCTATTATATCAAACACAGTTGAAAGCAATTTGGTTTGTTAAATGAAGCTTAACATTTTCTTTTTGTTTGTTTTCGAATTGCCACAGTATGCAAACGACTTGCATGTCTTAAGGTCAATATTTGGTCAGAAATGGCAAAAAAGAAACATCTTTCTCTAGAAACTCATCAGTCAATCATTGTTTTGAGGAATGAATGCTATACCATGCTTGAAATGGCCAAAAAACAGAATATTTCATACAAAGGTGTACACCACAGTCTTCAAAGACAAAGGACAACTGGCCCTAACAAGGACAGAAAGAGATGTGGAAGGCCAGTGTACAAATAAACAAGACGGCAAGTACATCATAGTCTCTAGTTTGAAAAATAGATGCCTCACATGTGCTCAGCTGACAGCTTCATTGAATTATATCCGCTCAACACCAGTTTCATGTACAACAGTTTTTTTTTTATCCTAAAAACATTTTTTGGGAGTGAAATGTTTTGCTTGAAAAGGGGGCTTATGCTATACAGCATTTCTTTAAATACCACTTGGTGTGATATTTTATTATCTAATGCAATGTATTACTTAAGTGTCAAAATACTTGCTGGGGCCACGTATTCATGTTCCTTTTGAAGTTTTGATTATTATCTATTACTGAACATAATGATTTGGATTAACTGTAAAACCAGTGCAGTATTAGATTACAACATATCTCACTCTGAACAGAAGGTCTGTTTAAGGAAGGTAATTCTCTCCCTGAATAGATGCTTCAGGCCATTCACCTGTAGCCAGAGAGAATCCATAACATCATCATCTCATTATCAAACCACACTCCATCCACAGCATATCACCCGGAGTCACAATGTGCCTTTAGAATAAATGAAAGACAGAAATGAGGGAGAGCCAGATAGAATGAAAAGGAGGTAAAAAAGCACTGTCATCAAAGAGTCCCTCTGAGCTTCTCTGGGAAAATCAGAGTCAAATTCCCTCTGTGGCCCATGAGAAGTCTTTATGATGTTAAAGATGGGTAGCTTGTGTCTTGCCCGAGTTTGTCTTTAATGAGGTGCCACAGGGCTAACTCCACCTGTGCCCACACTAATAAGGGGGCTTCATTACTAGGGTTAATCACTACCGAGTAAGAGGTCCATTTCTGAGTTAACCTCCTCTCATAGACACCTATTTGATATGACACCCAGAGGGAAATAATTTGGAGAGTGGAGCAGCACTTACTCTATTGGTGTGCCTGGCATTTCAGGGACACTCAGCTCCCAGTGAATATTAAGAGGTGTTGCTTCTTAAGGATGCTAATATAGATGCTAATGCAGGACAGATTCTCCTTAAGGGCTTTGGAATGAACCTTTCTGTTGTGATGGTTATTAATGAAGAGGATATGGAGCAATGAAATAAAATTACGAATTGTGCAGTGACTGTCCATTTTAATTGGACTCCCATTTTAATGTATTGATGGCATGTTCATTTTAATTAAATGCCAATATATGACTTTATTCCATATGTCTTGCATAAATATGGGTCTGTCTCAGTCTTTCAGCATCACTTACTCATGACTTTATCACATTCTCACATAGTAGAAAATATGGTCCCACTAAATGTGTGACCACATAAGTTGCCAAGACTTTGAACAACTGATCAAACATCCCTTATAGTCTGAATTAAATGTATTGAAGTGGCTTTAAGCACAGTCATTTGAGCATTTCTACTGATGGTCCCTCTTAACCAACGTATTCTGGTCTAGCCCACATTTTAAAGGGAAACTCACATTTCTCATGCCATCCTCAGCATTTATGCTCTAGACTCTCAGAGACATAATTTGATAAGCATGACACCCAATGAGGCCAAGAGATGTTCACTTGCATTGTTTCTTGGATGGGAACATAGACCTATGGCAGAAAAATAAACATATAGCTCTTAAAAAAATTAAGAGACCACTGCAAAGTTATCAATTTCTCTGGATTTACAATTTATAGATACTGTATGTTTTTGAGTAAAATTAACATTTTTGTTTTATTCTATAATGTACTGACAACATTTCTCCCAAATTCCAAATAAAAATATTGTTATTTAGGGGGTTGCTTCAGAAAGGCTGTACTCAGGCAGATTAATCTTTGTGAAGGACGCATGAATCAAGCCACATACAAGGTTATCCTGAAAGAAAACTTGCTTCCTTCTACTTTGACAATGTTCTCCAACTCTGAGGATTGTTTTTTCCAGCAGGACAATGCTCCATGCCACACAGCCAGGTCAATCAAGGTGTGGATGGAGGACCACCAGATCAAGACCCTGTCATGGCCAGCCCAATCTCCAGACCTGAACCCCAGTGAAAACCTCTGGAATGTGATCAAGAGGAAGATGGATGGTCACAAGTCATCAAACAAAGCCGAGCTGCTTAAATTTCTGTGCCAGGAGTGGCCTAAAGTCAGCCAACTGCAATGTGAAAGACTGGTAGAGAGCATGCCAAGACGCATGAAAGCTGTGATTGAAAATCAGTGTTATTCCACCAAATATTGATTTCTGAACCCTTCCTAAGTTAAAACATTAGTATTGTGTTGTTTAAAAATTTCTTTGCATTAAGGTCTGAATTTTTTTTTCAATTAAATGTTTCTCTGGATTCAAAAATACACAACAGAGAAAACACAACACATACACATTGAATCAAATTTAACATTTAACCCCCACTATTATCGCTCCCCAATCACTAACCCCACCCTGACCCCCAACGAACACGAGAGTCCCCCAAAAACCCTAAATAATTACCCCATTAACTTATACTTGCCACCTCCTCGAAAGCTGCCACCCTCCCCATCTCTGCACATGACTCTGGAAATTATGGTGATAAGACTTCCAACCCCTTCAAATAATTTGGCTGCAAATCATGATAATGGTCAGAACCCAATTTTTTATATGTTTATCCCCAAAATTTATGACTACCCCATCACCCAAAATACAGTCTGAGGCAAAGTCAAATTTGAATTCCCAAAATGTCACACATACAACACTGAACCTTCAACCAAAATTCTTGGATCTTAACACATGCCAGATAGACATGGGTTGTGTCTCCATCTACTGATTGGCACAGCAGGTGATTTTGTCTTTAAGACCAAGCCTATACAATCTATTGGGGGTCCAATAGAATCTATGTAAATCTTGAATTGCTTAAGTCGAACCCTTGCATCTCTAGATGCAGACTTGACATTTTTTAGAATCCTAGCCCACACTCCCTCCTCCAGTGCCAAATTTAAATAATTCTCCCATAATCTCTTGAGAAAAGTTGAAGGTCCATCCCCCAGACTCTGAATTAGCAGGGAGTAATACACTGATGCCTATTGACCTTTTCCAAAAGCAGTAATCACAGAAAGGGGACTTATTAATACATAATTTGGGTTCAGCCATATGCTTGAGACAACATAAAAAAAACATTCCAAAATAAACACAATGGACACTTTTGTCCATACCGAGTGTAACTTAACTTCTCTGATTAGTTTGATAGAAAGGCTTTGCAATGGCAAAATAGAGGCAAAAACTTCCTGTTCAATACAAAACAAGGGAGGGGTTCTTTCAGGTGGAAGCGACCAGTGAACCAAATGTCTGAGACCAAATGCATAATAATAAAACAAAATTTTGGGTAGGCCTAGCCCACCTTTGTAAATCGGCCTAGGTAACTTATTAAAACGTAATCTAGGACAGTTACCATTCCAAATGAAGGACTTCACTATGCTATCAAATTGCTTGAAATATGAGAAGGGGACATCTACAGGGAGAGATTTTAACAAGTAGTTACATTTTGGAATACAATTCATTTTAATAACATTAACCTTCCCAATCATGGATAAATGTAATGAAGCCCACCTGCCCACATCGCTCGAAAACCTTTTTATTAAGGAGTCAAAAGGAACTCTACATAAATCAGACAAATTTGCTGGGAATAAAATGCCTGTCTGGGCCACTGGAAGGCGCCCAGCTGGAAAGCGGTTACTGGGCAGTACGCTGTCAGAGCCAAAGCTTCGGATTTAGACCAATTGACTCTGTATCCTGAGAATTTAGAAAAGGATAATTCTATGGAGGCAAGGCATAGATCTTATGGGGTCAGAGACGAATAATAAAATACCATCTTCATAAAGCAAAAGCTTATGCGCCACCACCCCTGGAAAATCATCTTCCCCTTTGATTGTGGCTGCTAATAGTTCCAGGGCAAGACAGAACTATAATGGGGAAAGAGGGCAACCCTGCCGGGTGCCCCTATCCAGAGTAAAATAATCTGAATTTAATCTATTTGTTTGTACCGCTGCTACCGGGTGTCTGTAAAGTAACTTAATCTATCCAATAAAAGTACTCCTGAACCCATATATTCATATAACCATATCAAATGCCTTTTTGGCTTAATATGTGGCAACACCTCTAAACTCACCAGGGTGTGATCTGAGGCTAAATTGTTTCCAGTTGAGCGATCCACAACAGATGAAATCAGGAACTTAGATATATATATAAAAAATCTATTCTAGAATAAGTCTTATGGACTGATGAAAACAATTTATTGTTCCAACCAGATGGGTTATTTCTGTACGACCAAATATATGTAAGACCAAGAATTTTACACATCCTGTGAAGTTTCAATGTTGCTCTAGGGGCTTACACCCTTTTGCTTCACTATGAACAAGGACTGAATCCATCAAAAGATTAAAGTTTCCTCCCAATATTATATCATGAGGTGTGCAAGGGGCTTGCAACATCCCTTTAAGATCTATAAAATGCTGATCATCAGATTTAGGTGCATAACAATTTGCCAAAATTTACCTCTTCCCCTGAATTACTCCCCTGCTCTTGAAAAACTTTCAATAAAGAAAAGCAATTAAAAAAAACTTGTCCACCCCATATCTTCCCAAATTTTTCAGCTTCCTGTGGAGAAAGATGCGTTTCTTGAAGAAACACTATATCATATTTTTTAGGTTTAAGGAAAGAAATAACCTTCCTTCTTTTTATGGGGTGCCCCAAGCCAGTCACATTCCATGTGGAGAGAGACAATTCACTCATATTAACATTTGACATTTTTACATATTAGAAAAAAATGTATTGTTTCAAAAATACAATTATAATGACCACATTCCAACATTAGAGCAACAAACAAGCAACAAACAATCAAGAACTTCCCCATAACAAAAAAAAAAACCCAGAAAAAAAAAAACATTAACCCCAAGCACTGGCATCCATCCCCCTGAACTCAAACAGTACATGTATGCCTACGAAAGCCCCCACAGCATTTTTCCATTGGATTGCTTGAGTCCGGTGTTTCTATACAAACTCTGAGAGACAGAATTACACAACAGAAAATTATCTATAAAAAACTCCAGTCAATATGAGGTCCCAAAGGTGTGGTCCTCCACAAAACAAACTCTAGATGCTAGCGGAACCAGCACAGAAAAAAAAGGCTGTTCAGTTTCCTCGGGCAGTCAAACGAATGTTCAGTGAGCCAGCCCACTCTTCTGTAAATCCATGTCAACAATGCCTACAAGGGGCATGAGTTACTGTATTCTATGACACAGCACAATTTAGAAAATATAATAATTTCAGCAGTGATTACGAGTCCAAAATTCTTTTTTTGTTCTGCATATCTTGATGTTAAGAAAAACTTGTTGCAAAATAAATGTGGATTAAGTTTATAAACAAAATATATTTTATTCATTTAATGTGTATTGTTTTATACAGATCTGGTGACTATAATCACTGTTACAATGTAGGGTGACTATAATCACTGTTACAATGTAATTTGAGTTAACACTTTCCAGGAGCTGGGCATTTCACATATTAAATCATATACACAGCAAACAGTATATTTAACAATCTGAATGTATACTTTTTTTCAGAAAAGCCTAACCTCAGCTGAACTTAATTTTGCAAATCAATTTTGTTTAGACAAGTTATTAGACAATTAGACAAAAAATAAGTTGCACAATTTAAATGCAATAATATGAAAGGTTTCAGATGACATTAAGAGCATCATTCACGGGTCAAGAAACTTGGTGAGAACATTTCTCACTCGTCTCCCCTCAGTTTCATTGCATTCTGTTCGGAAGTTATTGTGCTGTGTAGGTGACTGGAAGTCTGTATAATATTGAACAGTTACAACAGCATTTTGGTCTGGAATGATTTCCCTGTTAGCTTCACAAAAGTTATGCAAGATAAAACAGGCATTGATAACAGATCAACAGATTCATCCAGATCATCCACCAACCATGCTTTTAAACGTCCAAAGGAGCATTCAGTTACCATTCTGGACTTGCAAAGTGACAACCCAAAGTACTGTTTCTCAGGAGCAGCTCTTCCACGCGCATACTCTTTCATAACATAGGGCAGCAGGGGGTATGCGTGAAACGTCTAGGTTACGGATGTAACCTCCGTTCTCTGATGGAGGGAACGAGACATTGTGTCAAAGAAACGACACTAGGGGTCTCTCTTGAGAGCCTTTTGCATCTCTGATCTATGAGAAAAGGTCAATGAGAAATTGGCAGACAGAATTTGCATGTCCTGCCCCCGGACATACGGGTATAAAGGGAGGGAAATGCGTCTGTTTCATTCAGGAATTTTCTGAGGAGCCAACGATGAGGTTCGGCCGCAACAGTGGCTCGGTTCAGCAATGTGGCCGGGAGGACACAACGTCTCGTTCCTCCATCAGGGAACGGAGGTTACATCTGTAACCTAGACGTTCCCTGTCTGTCGCTCACTTCGATGTTGTGTCGAAGAAGCAACACTAGGGGTCCAATTTAAATCAAGCCATGCGCTGAGCCATGTACGTGTACTGCTGACACAGGAGCGGGCAGGTATTTTACATACCAAAGCGGCCAGCTGTGCCACGCTGCATGTACCCTTCCTCAACACCCCATAAAATAATAAATGCCTTCTTGATCTTGACCTCTGACAGGGGGGGAACAAGGCGACGTGCCAAGCATTGGAGCAGGTTGCGCCAGCTGTGGCTTTTCTCTCTCTGTGTTTCTCGCATAGAGTTAAAGCGGCTGGGGCCATCTTAACGCTATCATATGCATCTTTCCCAGTTTTCCTATTCTTTCAGGGGGGAAAGACCCCACGGAGACCACACCTGCCCAGACTGGGGGAGGTAAAGTGTGGTTAAATACATCACATGGGCTTTTAGGTCACACATGGAGAATGGCGCAGTGGTAGATCCTACCTCATTGGGAGGGAGGAGTTGCTACAAACACGGTGACGGCGGCCTGGGCAAGCATGTCGGACATCTGGGCGTCAGCCTCAGACTGGGCGTGCTGGCCCGAAGGCGGCAGCCCTGTTGAGTCATCCGCTTCAGATGCCGGACCAATCTCCGATGCAGTGGGGTGCTCATCCGGCTAGGGGGGCTCAAGAGGATAGGCAGGCTGGCCGTGACGCGAGCCGCTGTTGCCTCAAGCCAGACAGAAGTCAACGAGCGTGTCGGGGGGCGGGTGGTTCGCAGGGACATACCCGGCGAAACCAAGCCCGCTGCCATCCCCAAATCACCTCCAATGCTAGACGTTTCATCC
Organism: Xyrauchen texanus; assembly: GCF_025860055.1. Classification (NCBI taxonomy): domain Eukaryota; kingdom Metazoa; phylum Chordata; class Actinopteri; order Cypriniformes; family Catostomidae; genus Xyrauchen; species Xyrauchen texanus. Next base: position 24,389,538 of record NC_068303.1, on the reverse strand, counting down.
TCAAACCCGTGGGTAGAAGGAGCATCGCGGAGGGGCGGCTGGAGTGGCGTTCCTTTTGAGGAAGGAAAGCCGCGACCACAACGTTGCCATGGTCATGTTCTCGCAGTGAGAGCATGAGCCATCCACAAACGCTGCCTCGGTGTGATCGCTGCCTGTGGCCGTCAGGAGCGGAGAGCACTCTACCTCATCCAGGAACTACACAGGGGCGGAAGGGCATCTTTATAGACGCGTCCTGAAAAGTAAGTTCAATGCCAGCTGTCTATATTGCTCTTTTAGAGAAAAAAACTCTTTTACTGCACTGTCAAAGCGCCCAGGGGCAAAGCTGCACTGCAGTGCAGAGAAGGAGAAAGCCGCTGATATGTGCCCTAGATCCAACAGCAATCGCTCAGAGATGCTCAGAGATGCTCGCTGCATACACAACCAGTCATCTCCAAAGAAAATTTCTGAATGAAACAGACGCATTTCCCTCCCTTTATACCCGTATGTCCGGGGGCGGGACATGCAAATTCTGTCTGCCAATTTCTCATTGGCCTTTTCTCATTGATCAGAGATGCAAAAGGCTCTCTAGAGAGACCCCTAGTGTCACTTCTTCGACACAACGTCAAAGTGAGTGACAGTCGGGGAATGTATCCACTTTGGAGTGCATTTTCAAAAAGCTCAGTTTTCGCAGAGGGTTAGGGTTAGGGTTAGACAAGATTCCTCCAAGTCTGCAACTACCTTCGCCAGCATTGCCGACATGCTCGACAGTTGACGCTGAATCTCTCCCGCCTCACCGTCCAAACTGAGACCCCAGTCTGCAGCCCTGTAAGGGGTGTCAGCTTGACCATTTTAATGTCTTTTATTGTCTCCAGAGCCCGAAGATTTTGAATTCTTTGACGTATTTGTCTTCATTGAACAGTTATGGAATATGGTGTATTGAATCTCACCGGTTTATGACACAAAAATTATTAAAAACTAGTAAAGTGCGCAAAGCTCTGCATTCATATGGCCTCCTCTCTTATTTATAATTTTTTTATTTGGAATTTGGGAGAATTGTTGTCAGTAGTTTATAGAATAAAATAAAATGTTAATTTTACTCAAACACATACCTATAAATATTAAATCTAGAGAAACTGATAATTTTGCATTGGTCTCTTCATTTTTAGCTCTGGAAAAAATTAAGAGACCAATGCAACATTATCAGTTTCTCTAGATTTAATATTTATAGGTATATATATATAATTAATTAAATTTTTTTGGTGTTCAAGTCAAGTTTAATTCAGTAGTCTGAGTCTGGTTGACACACACATTTCAAAACCATTGTTTTCTATGAATGTACTCAAGCTGCTGCCACTTGTCGTCTGTAGGCAGCGCCAGCTATGACTTTGGGGGCTGCTAAAAAATTTGCCGTGCCAATGAGCATACATTGTTTCCCATTAAATTACATTACCTTTGTCCCAAATCATTATTAAGGGAAATGGCAACTTTATCCTAGTCTAAAATATACATTATGTCAAGGTAATTTTTGTAGTTTGACAGCTTGAATAAAACCTAGGCTACATAGAGTATAGAGAAATGTAATAATATGCATTGCTTTTTATAATCTTTCAGTCTGTGTATTTTTTCACCAGCCTGAAAACTCTTTGACATCAATTTGTTGATTCTTGAAGAACTGCCAAAACCTTTGTAAGTAATTTTTGTCTCTACGGTGATCAGAGTCATTAGTTTGCGATTAGTCTAAGAGCCGGCTCTTGCAGGTGAATGTTGGATATCAGAAGAGCCAAATCGATTTATAAAAATATTAGAAAATTAAGATATAAATAATCAAAAGATTTAATTTAATATAATTAACTAATTCAAAGAACAAAAAAAGAGAAATAAAAGAATATACATTCGTTCTGACTGTCTGCTCAGACTAACAGCCTCACCTTTTATTCCTGTCAATCAGACACACAGTGTCAACCAATGAACCAAAAATGCATGAGGGAGGGTGGAGCCAACTTATTATGTTGTTCAAATTGTATTCATTTTGAATTGTTACATTTATATGCACTTTGTTTATATACATTAAAAAAGTTATACTTTAAATTCACGTGTAATAACATCCTTCTTTTTTACATTTATTTCAATTTATTGGACGCTGCAGTTTTGCAAATTGTTATTTATTTTTCTTTGATATGGTGCAATATTCTATTATGCTGTTCAGACTGTATTCATTTTGAATGGTTAGATTTATATGCACTTTGTTTATATACAATAAATAGTTATAATTTAAATGCAAATGTTTAATAGCATTCTTAACAAACCATTGCATTTTTAAAAACATTGTGGTTAAGGTAGAATATGATAATAATTGAATTAATTAAATTGTTTTTTGAACACCTATTGTAGTCAAACTAGTCGCAAACTGTTTGACTTGAAAAAAAAAATACAAAACATATATGGTTTAAAGAGCTGTTTGGGAGCCAAAAGCGCCGGCTCTTTTTGGTGAGCTGAGCCGAAGGAGGCATGAGCCGGAATGCCCATCACTACTTTAATCTGGGCATATTTATGCATTGTGTTTTATTTAATTTTCTGACCAATCTAAATCCCAAAAAATTTCAATGTTTCCACATGCAATCCCATTTCTCTCATCTTCTACTATCCATTTTAATGATTCATGTCCTCTTTATCTTCCCCCTCTTTTTCCCCTCCTGTTTTTTCCCTCTCATGCTCTTTTTTGTTTTACTTGTGTTTCTCTGTGTTAAATATCCCCTGTGGAATCAACCTCACGGTATGTGTGTGTGTGTGTGTGTCTGCTCGGGTAACTGGATGTGCATGTGGGTGTGTGCTGTAGGCCTTTATAGATGGCTCTCTTGGGAGTGTTTATACCCCACCAATGTGGTGGGATGTGTGTAGCCCATTGCAATGCTGTGTGATATAGTGTAATAGATAGAGGGTTTCAGTAACGGGTGAGTCACTACAACAGCATTACTCCAGTGTCTATACAATCTATCATAAAGCATTACAGCCTCTCCAGGGCAAGAGCAACAGTCACGATACCTGAGTCACAGAGAAGAGGGAAAGAGGGAGATGAAGAAAGAAAAAGAGTGAGGAGATTTGACAGGACTGGGAATGAGAAACAGTGTTGCTGCTCATCTTCAAGAGAAGAGTGCAATCTAACTGGCTAAAAGAATTCAGAAACTGGCAATGTGTATTTGCAGCTTGTTTGATGCAAGACAATTAAAGCACTGGAGGGATTTAGATTTTCTTTCTTGGTTTTGATATTTTTAGCTGTAAAGTTTTAATTAGTTCTCAGAAAAGTTGCATCGTTAAAGGTGATCTCAGTGATTTTTATTCTTTCTTTTTTTTTTTTTTTTGCTGATTGCTAAACAGAAAAGTAATTAATAGTGTTTTGGAGAAAATGTGTTTAAAATGATGTAAAATGATGCAATGAAGACTCTAGATATCATATCATTCTTGGAGGAAAAAAAGCTGTTTTATTCTACATATGTACTGGGCAAACATTCATGAGTGCTGCCATGTTGTAATAATATGACCAGCCGAATATTGCTAACTTTATGTCGCTAATCCACTGTAATTGGATACTTTCACTCGCGGCACAATTCAATCATGGCTGACTGCGAAAATGCATTTCTGCAATGGTATTAATAACTGACAACTTGCTGAAATGCTTGCATGATACTGCATCCATGCCACTAGGTGTCAACTAAAATAAACAAAAATATTACTGAGTGCACCTTTCAATTCTTTCATTTTAAAACACTGCAGGCACATGCACATGCTATAAGACTGGGAAAGCATCAGAGATTTTTAATACAAATTATTAAATTATTAAAACATGCTAAAACGTGTTATACGGGTGAGTGTAATATAATGTCACAGTGGCGAATTTCAAGACCAATGTAAAGTAGACACGGCAGCCTACATTACTTTTTTTTTTTTTAAACAGACACTGCCCCTTAATGAGTGTTAGGAATGCAGACGAGGGCAGACGAGGAGTGGGGATCTAAATGCGGTTCTTTATTAATAAAAAGTGAAGGCAAACAAACAGGAACAAAAGAAACATCCACGAGGGGAAACAATGAAACAAAAACACGGCGACATCCAAGATGAACATTCAACAATCGACAGAAGAATGGAGAAACAGCAGGGTTTAAATACACAGACATGGTGATGACAAAACGACAATCAGGTGAGCACAATAACACAGTGATGAGGGCCGGGAATCATGGGAAGTGTAGTGCATGACAATTGACAAGTGAAACACGGGGCAAACAACAGGGGATCGTGACATAACCATCTCTCAAAGGAGCGGCTTCCAGACGCTCCTAAGAAAATAAAAAAAAGAATACCCAAAAAACAAAAATCGTCCAAGGAGTGAGGGGGACAGGCAGACCAAAGAGGGCACAAGGGGCAAACAGACAGTCCAAGGGGGCACAGAGGGCAAGAAGGCAGTCCAAGGGGGCACAAGGGGCAGACAGGCAGTCCAAGGGGGTACAGAGGGCAAGAAGGCAGTCCAAGGGGCCACAGGGGGCAGACAGGAAGTCCAAGGGGGCACAGAGGGCAAGAAGGCAGTCCAAGGGGGCAGACAGGCAGTCCACGGGGGCATAAGGGGCAGACGGGCAGTCCACGGGGGCACAGAGTGCAGGTAGGCATTCCAAGGAGGCCACAAGACGGGGACTGGGTCAGGTGGCCTGGGAGATGGCCACAGAGCAAGGACAGGTTCAGGAGGCCTGGGAGGCAGCCACAGGACAGGGACAGGTTTAGGTGGCCTGGGAGGCGACCACAGGACAAGGACAGGTTCGGGAGGCCTGGGAGTCGGCCTCAGGACCACAGCCATGGGGAACTCAGAGGGCGGAGCCATGGAAGTTTCTGGTGGCGGAGCCATGGAGAGCGGAGCCGTGGAAGACTCAGGAGACGGAGCCGAGGTAGGCGGAGCCGTGGAAGGCTCAGGAGGCGGAGCTGTGGGAGGCTCAGGAGGCGGAGCCATGGAAGGCTCTGAGAGGCGGAGCTGAGGGAGGCTCAGGAGGTGGAGCCGTGGAAGGCTCAGCCATGGAAGGCTCTGGAGGCGGAGTTGAGGGAGGCTCAGGATGCGGAGCCATGGGAGGCTCAGGAGGCAGAGCTGAGGGAGGCTCAGGAGGCGGAGCCGTGTAAGGCGGAGCCATGAAGGGTTCTGGAGGCAGAGCTGAGGGAGGCTCAGGGGGCGGAGCTGTGGGAGGCTCAGGAGGTGGAGCCGTGGAAGACTCAGGAGATGGAGCCGAGGTAGGCGGAGCCATGGAAGGCTCAGGAGGCGGAGCTGTGGGAGGCTCAGGAGGCGGAGCCATGGAAGGCTCTGGAGGCGGAGCTGAGGGAGGCTCAGGTGGAGCCGTGGAAGGCGCAGCCATGGAAGGCTCTGGAGGTGGAGTCGAGGGAGGCTCAGGAGGCGGAGCCATGGGAGGCTCAGGAGGTGGAACTGAGGGAGGCTCAGGAGGCGGAGCCATGAAGGGTTCTGGAGGCAGAGCCGAGGGAGGCTCAGGGGGCGGAGCTGTGGGAGGCTCAGGAGGTGGAGCCGTGGAAGGCGGAACCCTGGATGGCTCGAGAGGAGGAGCCCTGGGAGGGTCGATTGTTCTGTTAGGAATGCAGACGAGGGCAGACGAGAAGTGGGATCTTGACAACGAGCATAACACATTCAAGGACATGATTGCCAGATCACCACTTCATAGCCTCAGACTAACCAGAAACAATGACCTAGTATCTATGACCTAGTATCAGTAACACAGAATTTTTATAAATACATTAAATCACCTTTACTTGAACACAAAATCCATGCATCTCTCCTTGCGAATGAACATCTCCGTCACTTTGTTGTAAAAGTTGCCCGATTGTTGAAGTTTTGATAGCCTCTCTTTCTCGGTTTTCAAATGAAATTAACTGTGCAAAACCCATGTAGGTTATCAATGCTTACACTGCAGATATTAATTTTAGCACTTAATAACACATTAGTTATGTGAACTTTAATGTGTTGACACAAAACTAAAATCTAGCCTATCAGATAGCATGACTGAAGGAAGGAGCTTCTGATTGGCTTACTCGTTTTGGTAAGCATACTTACCTTGGCCATTTGTAGTAGCCTCTAATATTCAATTTGAATGGAGGTACATTGTTGAATGAAAGGGAGGTAAACAATGGAATCAGAGAAAGCGTAACATAAAGTGCTTATACCCGAGGGTGGCACCAAAGCAAATAAATTAATAACTGTCTGTGCTGCTCAACTTAGATGAAAGGTGACAAATTTGTATATCAACAATTATATTTAAATATTTCATAGTGCTTTTCCTTTTCACTCTTCTATTAGGTAAGCACTGTTTTCCTTGTTTATATGAATGGCACGTCCCTGAAACACTGTCAGTACAGCCATACAGATTCAGACAGACATCTTTTATAAGTGTCGCATGTAAAGTTATGTGTAAAGCTGAAGTGTGTAACTTTTTCAGTGTTAAAATACTTTCTTCTATATCAGGGCTACCCAAACTCAGAAAGTTCTGGGGCCGCAAAGCTAGATCCCTGTACGCTCGAGGCCGCACCTTTTTATATATATTTATTTCACCTATAGTTCACCTAAAAAATAACATTTTCTCATAATTTCCTCACTTTCATGCCATCCCAGATGTGTATAACTTTCTTACTTTTGCTGAACACAAATGCTGATTATTTCGAATAAATATCTCAGCTCTGTGGTTTTTTTACTATAAATCTCCAAATGAAAATGAAAGCTGAGATTTATTGTAAAAAAAGATTTATTGATAAATATTGATCTGTTTCTCACCCACACCTATCATATCACTTCTGAAGATATGAATTAAACCACTGGAGTCTTATGGATTACTTTTATGCTGCCTTTATGTGATTTTTAGAGCAGAGATATTTTTATTTTTAGTTCTATTATATTTTTATATAGTTTTATTTCTATTTAGTTCTGCTGAAGAAAGAAAGTCATACAAATCTGGGATGGCATGAGGGTGAGAATTTTCATTTTTGGGTGAACTATCCCTTTTAGTAATTATTTAAACATAAGGAGTGTAACAGTTCGATTTTCTGATATAGATGTAACGGGGCCTTTAGCCCGTCATGTAGGGGAATATGGATTATGGCTGCTCTGGAAGTTTAGACAACAAAAGGATCTTGGTCCCTGCTCCCCAAACGTTTTTAGCCTCGTTACATGCTAATGTGTGTATGTGGTTTCTTACTTTATTGTTTGGAAAATCTAAAGATCGACAAGGGTAGGCTTCAGGTATAATAATGTCACGCGGTGGCTTCCTGAAGAAAAACTGCATATATTAAAACACAGTGTGTTATGCTCCTCCCTCCTCAGATCTAATAAAGTGAGACTACCCCACTCCCTAGCAGCTCTCAATGAGAATGTACATAAGCACAAAAACAATTAAAACAATGTATTTTTCTTGTGATTGGTTATGTCGTTTTGTCTAAAGAATGAATAAAATAAAACAAAATAAATTCACAGTCTTTGAGTTGTCTTTCTTTCTGAATTCACACCAACTTTTCAACACTGAAGTGGTAAAACTCTTCTCTTGTGATATAACAAATTCCTTGAGGAACTTCCAAAATGAAATAATTTTCAATGTGTCAATTTGTATACCAACAAATTATCACCTTTCTCAAAAGATCACCTTCAAACAATCACATTTGAAACCAGCAAACATAAACATACCATCAAATTTCACCCTTGAACAAACACTTTTAAATGTTCACTCACAGTTCACAGTTTATCAGTTCAGTCACTGGAAAATCAGGAAAATACCAGTTCACGGAACGATGGATTCGAGTGCGTTGTCTGGACGTGGGGTGTGTTGCAACAACTGAAGATCCCGTATTGAAGTGTGCAAGTTCAAGTTTGCACTCGACTTGGTATCAACCGTTTCACAAATGAACTGTCTCAAAAATAAAATCAACTTGAAGGTGAATCAAACTGAGATGCCACTTGAATGGCAGGGTAACAACAATCTTCACTCAGGAATCAGCGAAAAGATTATATCTCTTCATTAAGTGGGTACTGCGTACTAACTGCTTCAGCGAGCTCACTCTCACGTGCTCTGACTCGTGCGGGAAACTTAATTACACGTGAACCGTCTCGTTTAGCCACTAACTCGACGATACTTATCTATCAAAACACGAGAAGTGCATAAAACTGAAAAAAAAAATACGTGTAACAAGTCTCTGAATGACAAAAATCAAACGGAGTTTGCACTTAAAACGTACTCACAACTTCCGTGGTTTTCACAATGTGTCACCGCGTCATTCTCACAGTAAACGCATACCACTGGAACAAAACTGTCTTCTACAAAATCAAACGTAGGTCACTGCTCACACTTTCACTTAGTGCTGTTTGCGGTTGCTCTTTACTCTACTTAAGCCTCGATAATCTTCAATTGAAACGACTTATTGAACGAGCTTCTCAATCGCGACACTGCACTCTCTTCTGCGTCAGTCACACACACATCACAACCCGCGCTTCTTCGTCTCTCTCCGCTGCACTCACAGCACGCGCAAAAAATAGACCACTCACCAAAATAAAAGTACCCCCCGTTACATAAATCAGTTCTGTTGTCATTGTGATTGTCAATTTACAAATACCATGAGTGTTCAACATCACATATGCCAGAGATGTGTTCAAAAACAAAAGTGATATATCCAAAATTAGCACCAAAAGTCCTTCTGAGACAAGTCATAAAGATTTGTTCACCGCCCAAGTTGATCACTAAGCATTTGCGTGAAGGCATCTAAACACCGACACTGCAGGAAAAAATAGTTGTTTTTTCCTTTAAATGCTGTTGTCATAACGACTACATATCTCTGATGAGCTTTTCAAGAGATTGGACAGATTCCCACCATGTTGAAGTGAGATTGCCACAACACACTCTCATGGCGAAATCATCAGGATTCATACGACTTTTCTAAATTTGGTTAATTCGTACGATATCATGCGACTGCACTCGTGAATTGCTACGACTTTCACTACAGCCAATGACATCGCTGGACATACAGTAGTTTCCATCTAATATGCGACCATTACTTGCTTCTGTCACACACAACAGCTTCCTATCATGTTTACACACTCTTTGATTAGTTAAGTTTAGATAAGGGGTTTGGGTAAGGACATATTAATAAGGATGTCCTTAACGCTTCATGTGTGGAACTCACGCTTACTTCCGCATTTGACATCCGGGAATTTGCACGCAATGAAGTCGTACATGTTTATGCAAACAACGTCATGCGAGACCATACGAAATAGCCAACTCATAAATTATTCAAGTATTTTCATGAGATCGGGTTGGATTGCAAACGCGCATGTTTAATTGACAGACAGCACGTGAACGCACTTGTACTGTTTACAAATGTGCGCGCAGACCGACCCCCGCCATTCTCATAACATCAAGATATTATTTGTTTTTTATTTGTAACATACTCTTGCAGTTTATTTCCCTCTCTAATATGATTCAGCAATGTAGAGAACTAGCGTAAATCCAAATGAAAATGGACACCTTACAATTCATATAGATTTGATAGGCTGCTGATAAATAGATTTCTGATTATGATATCATAATGCAGTAAGCAAAAGATCGCTAGAGGTCCGCATGCGGCTAGGCAATTAACACGCCAACCAGTCGATTTTGAAAGTACACTGGATGTTGTTTTCGCACAACCCTGTTGGAGAGCAGTACAGTAGAGAGAGACAATAGGCTACAAGGGAGCTATTAAATGCCAGACGATTCAAATCTCTATGATGTGCAGTGGCTGCATTGGTGCATTGATCTTTTATGGTGATGTCTCAAAAGCAGCTTGAAAGCCTTTTGCTGTTTCTGTTCTGCACATCTCTTTTTTTCTTTCCAGGCACATCTGCCAGTCGGCTAGGTTCAGGGATTAAAAATGGGTCAAGGGACAAACAGAAGAACTGAAATCGAACTAAATGTTTAGCAGAACATAAAAGTGATTTTCAATTGTTCTAGGGTGAAAATTTTAGTTCTTAAAAGCTGATTATAAACGGTTAATTTTGTTCTGATTATTTTTTCATGAAGCTAAAGTCCAAAGGGTTTATCACAGTATATTTTTGTAACTACACCACTTCCTGTTGCCCGAAAAAATTAAACATGTGATTTGAACCGCTGCATCACACATTTCTTTCCCTAATTTTTCATTGTGGATGTCATATTCTGTGAATGAAGACCTTTTTAAAAATGGTATAACTACTACATACTATATACATGCACATCTAATTCAGATACAAGGAAAACATTATTAGATGTAATAAGTACTTTTCTCAATTGTGTTAAGTTTAATTTGTATTCACTGAATTATAGTTAGATTTTTACAAGTTTTAACCCCTTTTCTCCCAATTTGGAATGCCCAATTTCCACAACCTAGTAGCTCGTAGTGGTGGTGCAGTTACTCACCTCAATCTGGGTGGTGGAGGACAAGTCTCAGCTGCCTCTGCTTCTGAGACCGTCAATCCTCGCATCGTATCATGTGTCGTGTTGTGCATGACACCACGGAGAATCCGCACATGGAGGCTCATGGAACTCTCCGTAATCCATGCACAACCATTGAGATCAAGAACCACTAATTGCGACTTCAAGGAGGTTACCCCATGTGACTCTACCCTTCCTTAGCAACTGGGCCAATTTAGTTGCTTAAGAGACCTGGCTGGAGTCACTCAGCACGTTCTGGATTCGAACTTGTGACTGAGCTACCCCTATTTTTTTTAAGTACATTTCTTCATTACCTCATTCAGTATTATTCTACAATGCCCCAATGATGTGATGCCAACAAAAAAGCATCAGAAATAACCATGGTGCTATCATGTTTTTTGGACAGGCATTGTATTTACCCTGGTACTTTTTTGAATACCATGATAAAGGGGTTCTCAACCTTTTGCAAGCTGGGCCCCCCCAAAGCTGGTTCATTGCAGTTGGGGCCCCCGCCCCGCCCCATGCTTTATTGTTGTTATTATTATTATTATAATTGGCAGTAGCACCAGACTTCTAATGTGAGCTTGCAGGCATTATTATTATTATTATTATTATGAGTAGTAGTAGGCCTATCATCATTACTAGGCTATTGCTATATAATTATATGAGGTTATATGCTTTATTATTATTATTATTATTATCATCATCAGTAGGCCTATTATCATTACTAGGCTATTGCTATAATTGGGAATTGGCACCAGACCTCTGATATTAATTTATGCTTTATTATTGTTATTATTACTAGGCCTAATAGTAGGCATCATCTGCATTTTTACAGAAGCTTGCTGGTAGGTGATGTTAATGTGAGACCTGAGCCTGCTTTGCCTTGCAAAGATCCTCAATTCTTGGCTCAATGTTTGATAAACATAGCCTCAAATCATCCTCGATTTGTGCACGATTGCGGTATTTCGTGTTGAGTGCAGTCATTTTTGAGAATCCTGCCTCACACAAATATGTCGACATGAAAGGAAGGAGAATCTTCAAGGCGACGTCACAGAGTTCAGGGTATTCCTGCATCAATGCTGCCCAGAATGACGAAAGAGTGCAGGAGCTAAAGAGTTCCTTCAGTCTACTGTCACTCTTCAGCTCAATAAGCTGTTCAAGCATATCAATTGATAGCTCGTTTGCTGTGCACACAAACGGATCTCGAACCCACGCAAAAGAGCGATAATCCTCTTTAAAGTACGTCGCAAATTGTTTTCTCATTGCTGACAGGTGCTCAGACGCTGATTGAAATAGGGAGGAGAAATCGTGTGACGTGCCTGCATCAGTGATAAAGTCTGCAAGGCTGGGGACTGCCCTCGACTGATGCGGCCATGCCAGAGGTCTAGTTTTTGTGTGAAGGCGTGCACTTTGTCTGCAAGGAGCAAAATATGAGTTTCGCGGCCTTGCAAAGACAGGTTGAAATCAAACAAATGAGCGCCGTTTTCTAAAGTCTATGAGCGCAGCACACACAAATAAACTAAATTGACATACTGCAGTTAAATTTCAAAATGTGGTGTTTTTATATTTATAACATTTGAATACAGTTCAGCAACGTACATCACACGACCTGACGACCAAGAGAGCTGACAATTGACCATCACTTAATTTACCATCACCTCACGATTGAAAATGTAACACTGATTTCATATGACAGTTCAACAAACAAGTTAATAATATTAAGTCACTTACATTTTAGACGAAATAATGACTGTTTTGGTCTATTTTAGCAGCGAAAATAGATCCGATGAATCCAAACAAAGATCGTAGCATAGCCATAGCGCATCTCACAGCAATACTCAATCGTGTTTTGAATGATTCAGTGTTGTGAACGAATCGGTTGAGTCAAAGGGGGCTTTCACACTTGGTTCGATTGCCTGTTCCGAACCAGAGTTCGATTGCTCCCCCCTCCCCCCTGCCCCCGATGGACTGTGTTCGGTACGCTTGCGTCATCAAGCTGCAGCTGGTGCGTAATCGTGTTGCTTGATAACCGCGAAATGAAAAGGCGTCAAAATTCAATGAATAGACTTGCTCGGTTCACATTTGTTCTTCTTTTTTTTTAACCTTTGGTTTTGTTTTCAACATCAAGATACAGAAACACACTTGCGTCTGTCTGCCGCAAAAATACTGAAATCGTTCAAAAGACAGCGGGCTGTCCGCCGAAGACAATTTTTGCGAAGGCAAGCAGAAATCATCTCTCTGCTTGCAGTGCGTGTGCGTGGCGTCAATCCCGCTTTCGTCAAGGTAAGTGTATACACACACACACGCGCACGCACGCATCGAAAGTAAACTCTTTCCGCTCATTTTGAAAGTGACACGTGTGAGACTGACGACCACATTATACGTCATCAATAGCGGTTCACTTCCGCGGTTTGGTTCGATTGCGTTCATATCAGCAGCGAACCGTACTGGAGTTCACATGAACCGTACCCCAGACCACCTTTTTAAGCGGACCCGAGTACGGTTCGCGGGTGCGCACCCGAGTTCGGAAGACAGCGTTCACATCATCCAAACGAACCGAACTCTGACGTCATTCGAACCGGGTTGCGCACCAAAAGTGCTAGTGTGAACCACTGCCATGAAACATGAATATGATTTCACTAATGACATTTTTTGTAAGGGATTGCTTTAATATAACTGCACACCAAAGTCCTTTTAATTTGAATCCTTAAAGCTACATTACAGTATGTATCTTGAGCCCTCTAGCAGTTGAATCATAAAACTGCTAATTACGTGAGTTGGGCTTCGACTGCTCTTCTGAATGGATGAATCTGATGGTTTGAAGTGTACCAGTGTAACCATCATTACACTGGTACACTTCAAACCATCAGATTCATCCATTCAGAAGTGTACCAGTGTAACCATCATTACAGGTGATCATCTTATCAGAGCGAATGTCACTAACGACAACAAAACTTGCCCCCTCCCCTCAAAAAATAAAGAAAGAAAGGAAGAAAAAGACAGATATCCAAATAAATATGTCTTATGAGCAGGTAAGAAGCACATCTTTCACTGTTGTTTTGACTTACTGAACAGTTGTTTTCAAATAAATAGCTTTACAAAAGTTAGGTAACGATGACATAAGACTATTGTTATGATCGCAAGTCATAGAAAAAATCAAACGGTGGAAACTATTAAAACTTAGCTAGCAGGCAAATAGGTTGGTTTTAAATTGGTATCAAACCAATAATATTAATAACAAAATGTACACTAATGACATTTATTAATGAATTTATTAATTAAATACATTTAATGTGTTTAATTAAATATATTAAATGTATTTAATACATTTAATTAATAGTAACATTAATACAGTTAATAATGGCTGGTATTTTTTGTTCTTGTAAATAATATCTAATGTAGATACTATGTGCATAAAGACTCACCTGGGTTCAAGCTCATTGTATTTTCAGACTTTTTTGCCAGCTTTAAAGGTCACATACAGATGTTGTTCTACAAATATTTGTTTGCTTTGTTCAGGTCCAAAAAATTTGGATGTATGGTCATCCTAGATTGTTGCATAATAATACATGCCATAAATTATTTCTTTTACCAATCATTTTATTTATTTTACATGAAAATAATAGTTAATTAAATGCTAATAAATTGAGAAATCAAATAGTTCTGCATGATAGTAATTATTATAATAATTAATATATACTGTATATTTATAAATGTTATAATAATAATAATTCACTCGCTGCTCCCAATAACGCACAGATGATGAGAACTGAAATAAACGTATTTGGAACAGAAACAAAATCCCTCAAAAGGCAATAATATCTTTTTGAATTACTTTATTTAAAATAGAAATGTAAATATGCTGTTGTGTGATCTATTAAGAACAAAGTGTCTGAAACATTCTTCAGAGTTTCAGATTTACCTGCCCCTGTACGTCTTGTAAAGGTAAACAAACTGTGGTTGCTCGCTTTACATAACCATCAGACAATCTATTCTTATCCAAGTGAGCTGTAATATGCTCTCAGTAGATGGTGGTAATTCATTATTTTTGTTTGTGATCTGCCAATACAAAAGAAGAAGATGACGCTGCCTGATTCTGATCAGCAGACAGAAATATGCTGCCAGATCGTCTGAAGTTTTGCCAGTAAAAGTTTGGTTTCTACTCAGTAAGAAAGGCTATTAGTTATAATCTGCACAGATGATCCCATAATTATCAAACTCCTCACACTGAGCTGCTTGCCAACAAGTAATTTGTTAAATTAGTATATAAGCAGCCAATCAATGCATATGATGCACTTTGACATTAAGAGGTCAAGTTCAGAAGTCCTGGGGATGCCTCCACACAATTATTTCCATGCCAGCAGGGTACATGAAAACACACCTGTAACAGTGGGAGGCAAGTGGCCTGTTTATGCACTCCCATCTATTCCCATTATCTGCCTTTTCCCAGCAACCCTGGGAGGTCAGCGCTGATTATGTCATGTGGAATGAGTGATTCACTGTCTGCATGTGCTTGTAGGTACATAATCTAATTTACTCTGGAGTGGGTCAGATCATATAAAAGGATATGCCTTTTTTACCATACGGTAAAGACCTTGACTGCATGTTAATCACACTTTTTGTGATCAAGTTATATTACAGGTGTAATTTTTTTGTTGTTGTAATCCATTTTTAGAAAGGTGTTTTAGGGTATCGTTACAATACCTTTCCACTGTATATACAGTAGTTATCCTACTAACTATAGTAAGTCAGATTTCACGGCAGTGCAGATTACGTACTGTATATAGAAATTAGTTGAAAACTCATGAGCATGTCCATTCAGAATCAAGCAGAAAGATCCACAAATCCTGTCAATCACAAAGTTCTTAACATTCCCCACCACTTCTTGCTTGTTTATTAGATACTTTGGCTTCTATAGTTTGCCTTTAAATTCATGAAAAGTTTGTTTGTTTTTTGGTGATACTTGTCTTCCCGCACATCCCTGAAATTCTCGGCTATTGAGAGAGGAGAGAGAGAGACGCATCAAAGCTGTGAGTGTGTGGATGTTGTGCTGAAAATCAAACAGTGAATAAAATACTGAAACGTGTGTAAAAATAAAGACTGTTGAGAATTTGGCCCTTTTCTTAAATTTTGTACCTTTTTTTCCCCATATATATATTTGTACTCCATATCCCACAATTCCAAGCAAACTACACTACTAAATTTAGTGCACTACATTACCCATACACCCCTTGGTCGAGGTCTATAAGTAGACCTCACTTCCTTCCTTTGTTTCTTTGGCATTGGTGAGGTGTGGGTGTTTAAATGGACACCCAACCATGTCCTTTGAGTCCTCTCCTTAGGATGCGTTAAGTAAGTTTGTTTTACCAATCGTATTGTTTGAATTTGTTTATTCAAATTGTTTGGATTGAGTACATGTTGTTGATATGTGTATTGATGAATTATATGAGTTTGATTTCCTTTATTGTATTGTTTGTAGTGACTTAAGACCATCTTGCGCATCTTGTACATCCTGTTCATCCTATCCATCTGTTAACACCTGCCCATTTACATCGTGTGAATCAGCTCCATGTGAATGTATGAACTTCATGTCATGTGAATTACCCAAGGCTTAATCATCCTGAACTTAAAATAAAAAAGAGTAAAGGACTGGTATTTGTCCCGTGTTTTAATCAGACACACCATCAAGTTTATGCAACTCCGATGAACTTTGGATATATTTAACATCTGATATCCTACAAAGACATGAAGATGTTTAACCAGCTCCCGCTACCTCATTTACTAGAGAGCTAAGAACCTGTCACAGTGGTGCCGAAACCATGGAATAGGAGGAAGAATACGCCGTCATGGGGGCCTCACCGCAGGCCGAATTATTCAATACCCTAATCAATCTCCACCAAACCTACCAAGGAGGCATTCCTCGATCTCTTCGAGCAGACGTCTGGAGCATGGAACTGGCCCAGTACTCGTGCTGCTGTTGTCCAGGGAAGCCCAACTTGCGGTCCACCAACTACCTGCGTCCAACCTCCTGGTGAATGAAGATCTGAAGAAAGCCATCCTGAAACAAGTCGGCCAAAGCCCAGAACAACAACAACAACAACAACACCAACACATCCGCTCCCTGACACTCAGTGAGCTTGGTCGCCTGTACGCATTCGCTCAGCAGCTCCATGATACCTGCAGAAGGTGGCTGCTGGCTGAAGATTGTGGCACTGAGAACGTAATTGATCTGGTGGTACTGAAACAGTTTATTACCTGTGGGTCCGGTGCCACTAACCAGCATCACCTGGATGGGGCTGAGGACCATATGGTGGCATATCAGGGGACTGATGTCCCATGATAGAGGTGGAGACATTGGTCCTGGTCCCTGAAGCACCACAGGCCACCCCAGATTGAGCAGAAGCATGCCAAATAGAGTATTAATACTCTGGGGTCGACGGATGCGCCTGCGCGTCCTGCTGGATTTTTCCATCATTACAGCGGAAAAAAAATTAAATACTCAGTCATTTTGGGGTATACAGATAAATGTAAGACATCATTAGAGACAATGAAGGGTCTACTTTTATTTGTGTACACTCACAATAACATCAAAACCTTGTGCTTCTGTAAAATAAAGAAAATAAAAAGGGTGAGCTGTCATCAGTCTCTGTGCATGCGAGCATATTTCTGAAACACATCACAAAAATGAACTGAAACTCTGTGAATAATTATCACACAAACATGTCTAAAGAAAGCTTAACATGTCTACTTTTAAATAAAACAGAGAATATTTATTGAGAATGTGGGTGGAATGCGGCAAAGTAAGTAAACTTAACTGAAAATTCTCCTCCCGGCCCTCCACCGGGGGACGGAGTGGTCTGCTTACCAGCTCTGGAGCAAACATCTTGGTCCCTGGGTCGTCCGTCTCAGGAATGCTTGGGAGCCTTCCGGGTCCTCGAAGGGGTTCATGAGACGGGGGGCGTGCGCCTCCTGCGGGGTGCTCGACGCTGGGACTGAGACCTCGGCCCGGGTTGAGGTGGAGCTGTGTGTTTCTTAGGTGCCGCAGGAGGACACCCTCGGCGGGCAGACTGGGCACGGCCCGCGCTGGAGGTGTGGCGGGGCATGATGTGATAGGTGTAGGTGATAGTCATACAAGAACATCTTCTATCTACGTAAATAAGGAAGGACGGAAATCTCCAATAGAGTTTGTCAAAATTACATATCAATAACTTATTTCTTTTAATCAGCAATAAAACTGACAATGGTATCATACATTTTAGGGTTGCTAGCATCACCGTGACAACTGCCAGAGTGTCACCGGTGGTTATTCACATATGTATATATATCAGATTGCATTAAAGACATTGCAAAACTTGAGATAAATTCCTCAAATAATGTTACTTAATGTGTACAGTTAAGTATTAGATCCTTAGTAACTGTGTTGTGGATTCTTCATCCTACGGACATGTTAATTTTTCATTTTAATAAACTGTTTATTTTTGTGCTACATAGCGCATTATTGCAGCAATGTATTCATAATGTGAGAAACGCATTTCACAGACAACTCAACACAAGTGCACACCACGACAATGTGTAGGCTGTCAACTACACGTCCATTCATTCCTGATGAAAGTTACGACCCAAAATTCCTTTACAAACAACATGCCAACAATCAACATGAAAGAAAGAGCTTGTGCCCGTTTATGCGATCTGTCTAGAAGCCAAGCTCCGTTGGGCATTTGCTTTGTTTCTGATTTAAGTTATAGGATAATATTATATTTATGTTGTTGATATAGTTATTAAATGATGTGTTTAAAAGGTAATTAAAAAGTGCTGGGGATCAGCACTTTCATCTCAGAACACGCAACTCACACTGGGAAATCCTCACAACACTCTCTTTTCAAGTTAATTAATCTGTTCAAGCTCCATTGTGCATTCGTTTAATTGCAGATGTAAGTTGTAATATATTTATGCTGGTGATAGCTTGTTTATCTCATATGATGCATTTGGATCATTTGAATAAACAAAGTTTTATTCAACAAGGGTTTTCTTTTTCTAAAACATTGTCAATGCAATGGTAATTTCTTGCAGTTGTTTATTTCTTGTCATATTTTAGTCAACAATGTTTTCAATAAAATAGTTTAATTCATCTCATGATCCCATCTTTCTTAACCTCAAATATTTTTGTCAGTCATTTTGTTGAGATTAAATCCATGTTCTGGACGTGTATTCAGTGCGGCTGGAAGCAGCAGCAAAATACGTATGGCTGACATATATGCACATGTCAATGTGTCATCACCCCTGAGTACTCGACTAAATGGACCAAAATGCCCATCCCTATTACCAATACCAATCTTTCCTTCTACTGCTATGAAACTATAGGTTTTGCCAGGTGCAAAAGTGTTATGAAAAACACTGAGGGACAGAGAAAGCAACAGCACAGCTTTGTTAATGCATGAGAAAGCATCATCATGTGATACAGTGGATTCCTTGTGTAATGGACCATGCTCTGGGTATCTAGGCTGTTGTGTAAAGTTGGGCCTCCCTTGGGTCTGAATGATTGGCTGGTGTTGTTGCTCCTGTGTGATGCTGTTAATACAGCAGAGCAGGAGAACTTGACATTGATGGGTGTATGTGTTACACACACAGAAGGGGCTGTTTTCTGGTGGCACATATAATTTTTATTGCTGTCACACACTGTAAGATCTGCAAATCCAACAAAGACAACAGTAAATGAATTTCTGTATCACAGTGTTGAAATAGTTGGCAGTGTGACTTCTTCATGTGAACAAGTGAAACAAACACTCTCTTCCTATAAACTCATTACACATTTATCTGTTATACAGTATGGTCACAGGAAATTAAAACCATGTATTCCACCAAATAAAACATACTGACATTGACATTTCAGTACTAAGCTTATAAAGCTCAATATACCTATTCAAGCACTTTAAGTAGCAATTTAACGTTATAACTGTAAACTCTCTTTACTAAAACATGGAATGCACTGAAATGGAATTAATCTAATTTAAACATTGTAAGGCCGCGGTCTCCCATCCGACATCCGACAGCGCGCCGCGGACATCCGCCAACGCGGTCGAGCAGGCCGCACACCTGCCGCGGGTGCGTCGATGCGGCCATTCTTATCAACTTCCATGAAACAAGTGCATCAAACTAGAACATTGAATTTACTTATACACCAGTTATGATGTCACATCACTTTTCTTACCTGCAAATCCAACAAAGACAACAGTAAATTAATTTCTGTATCACAGTGTTGAAATAGTTGGCAGTGTGACTTCTTCATGTGAACAAGTAAAACCACCCCGCGGCTCCCCACTGTCCCCTAGTGTCACCCGCCAGTATACACAGGTTTAAGTGATGATAACAGACAGCTATACTCAATAAATGTTAACCAGCAATACATAATAACAATAAGACATATGAATAACAATACATAGGAGTATTTGAATCTATATGACTACACCCTCCCCCACTAAAAAAAAAAAATGTTCCTTGACATTTTACCACAACTTCAGAAAAATATTTCCCAGATGACCCGTTCCTGGCTGCAAAACAAAAAGGTAGGTTTTCAGTTTATGCTATGCTACATCTTCTGACTATTGCACTTTTCCATTAATCTGATGATTTCTACCGGCAATGTTAGTATATGTAAACAGTTACATCTTAATTAGATGAATCTTACCATGTAACCAGACTCCATAATTACCGGCCACTTATTCACTTAGTCTTGTTACCTCTCTCTTTTTCTGTTTACTTTACAGGTCCCAGATCTCAGGTCACACGTCTCAGATATAATCTTTTTCTATTTCCTTCTTCTATCTTTTTTTTTTTTTTAGTCAATTGTCTTTAGTTTACTACCATGTTGTTAATTGAAGTCCATGGCCTCCACAGGTTCTGACCACAGGCAGTCTGGAAGTCGATCTCCTTCAGAACTAGGTTTCTCCGTTCCACTGTCGGTTCTCCCAGTTCATTATAAGTCAACATCTTTGGCTGATGTCTCCGTCTTTTTGGGTAAGTTGATGGTTGTGGCACCTCCGGTTCACTCACAGAATCTCGATCTTCCTCCTCAGAAACACTGTTTTCCTGTGGAACATTCTCCTCTTCAGAAACACTGTTTTCCTGTGGAACATTCTCCTCTTCAGCCCCAGTGGCGTCTGGATTCTTTTCTTCTCCAGAATCATGTGGGTAGGCGGGTAAGTCCTCATTCAGTATTGTTGGTTCAAATGGTTCTGCCTCCGGATTCAGCGTGATGGGCTTCCCACTTTGTTTAGAACAGAGAGGAAATTTACAGTACAGTTTATACCCTTCATTATCATCACTGTCCAAGTCATGGTTGGATTGTTGTTCTGGCTCCTTCCTGCTCTTAGCTGTGTGCTTTCTTTTTTGTGTTTGACATTCTCTGGTGTCCAGCTTTTCCACGGGTAAACTGTCACAGGGCAGCAGGAGGTTCCGGTGTACCACCCGACTCTGTCCTCCTTTCTCTGGTCTGATCTCGTACACCGGACCATCAGGGCTTTTCCTATTTACTACTGTATACACACAATCTTCCCAGTGTGAGCACAGTTTACCTGGCCCTCCTCTTTCACTTAAGTTTCTGAGTAAAACTCTGTTGCCAGGCCAAAGTTCGACACCATGGACTTTCTTGTCATAGTATTTTTTCCCTCTCAAGGCCTCTCCTTGCAGTCTTTGATGCAATTTGATAAGCTTCCTGTATCCTTGTTCGCCAGTTTGCCACATAATCTGTGTAACTCTGCTGTTTTTCATTCGCCTGCAGGTTGAACATAAGATCGATGGGAAGCCGGGGTGAACGCCCGAATAGCAGGTGATATGGAGAGAACCCAGTCGCTTCACAGCGGGTGCAGTTGTATGCATGGATCACTTTGGACAGCGAGTTCTGCCAGTCAGCCTTTTTGTCATCACTCAGTGCCCTGAGCATGGACAAGAGCGTCCTGTTGAACCTTTCAACTTGCCCGTTGCCCATTGGGTGATATGGGGTTGTGTGAGATCCACACACACCACAAACCTTCTGCACCTGATCCATCAGATGATTCTCAAATTCTCTTCCCATGTCGTGGTGGATTTTCTCAGGGAAACCAAACTTGAGGGCAAAATCACAGAAGACATTCTGTACCACAGTTTTTGCAGATTTATTTCTTGTGGCGTAAGCCTGGGCAAAACGTGTAAAATGGTCCATCACTACAAGTATGTACTCGTACCCATTTTTGCTCTTCTCAAGGTGAAGAAAATCGATGGATACCAGCTGGAAAGGGTATGTAGTTTGAATGGTAATCAATGGGGCTTTAGTAATCTTGTGAGGTTTTTTTCTTTTCAGACACTCACAGACACGTGTCACAAAGTGCTCAGTCTCTTTTTTCATATGGGGCCAATAGAATCTCTCTCGTATCAAACTTAGAGTCCTCTCAGTTCCGAGATGCCCCATCTCCTGATGCAACTCCTTGTAAACCGTTTGATGATGTTCTTTTGGTAGGATGAGTTGATTTCTCTTTCCTGCTTTTCTGTACAGGACTCCACTGTTTCAGCAGGAGTCTGGCATCCGGAGATTCTTTTTTGAGAGTACGGCCGAAGGGACGACTGTTATTCTTTTTGTACTCCAAGACACGGCTGATAACAGTGTCTCTCTGTTGAGATTGTTTGATCTGCTCCTGCGAAAGACACAGATTAGGGGGGAGTGAGGTTCCATCTTCCACCAGGTGTACCGCTTGTATGTCTATTGCACTTGTCCACAGAGGAGCATCCTTGAAAGGTAACACCACACCCTGTGCTGTAGCACTTATCACGTCTTGGTTGATCTCTTCTGTGCACATTTTTATGTACTGGTCAATGTTTGGCGGCATCCTCGACAAGCCATCTGCATCTGCATTGCATCTCCCTGGCCGATATTTGATGGTGAAATTAAAATCGGCCAGCTCCGCGACCCAACGGTGTCCTGTTGCATTGAGTTTGGCTGTTGTCAAAATGTACGTTAAGGGATTATTGTCTGTGTACACTTCGAAATGTGGAGCATGAAACAAATAATCCCTAAAGCGCTCACAAATAGCCCATTTTAGAGCAAGGAATTCTAGTTTTCCTGAATGCATGTGATAGTTTTTCTCAGGAGGTGTAAGTGCCCTTGACCCATATGCAATCACTGACATCTTTCCCTTTTGTCTTTGATAAAGGACTGCCCCCAGACCGTCCTGTGACGCATCACAATGGAGGACAAATGGTAGAGTCAGGTCAGGATAAGCAAGAATTGGCGGTTCTGTTAAATGGTCAATTAGTGTGTTCAACGCATCTTGATGAGTCTGTGTCCAAGTGATGGGTGTGTTAGGGGATGCCTGACCTTTTGACTTGGTACTAACTTTTTTTTCTTCCCCCTCATCTCAGCAGGTAATGTGCTTTGTGGTGGTGCGGCGATCAGCTGATAGAGAGGTCTTGCCAGGCGAGAGAAATTGGGTATGTATGTTCTATAATAGGAGAGGAATCCCATACTTTTCCTCAGATCTCCTACTGTAGCTGGTGTTCGGAGCTTCAGCGCCTGTACTGGGGCTATTTCAGCTGGATCCATGGAATATCCATCCTCAGACACAATGCGGCCCAAGAAACGCACTTTCCGTTGAAACATTTCACACTTGTGTGGGCTGAGTTTGACTCCATGTTTCTGGTATCTCTGGAGGACTGTGCGAACATGGTTCACATGGTCATCGAAAGAGGTACTGTGAACAAGGTTATCATCCAGGTAAGGCTGACAGATAACATCTCGCAGATCCTCCAGACAAGCTTCCATGTTCCTCTGGAACTCGGCTGGAGCTGAACTAAGGCCAAATGGAATCCTGGTCCACTGAAATAGTCCCCAGGGTGTTATAAAGGCTGTTAAGGGTCGGCTCTCAGCATCAAGAAATCCTTGGTGATAGGCCTTCCCTTGGTCCAAAACTGAAAACCAAGAACTGCCACTCAGGGAGTCCAACATATCCTGGATCCTGGGAATGGGGTGCCTGTCTGGTACAGACTTACGATTTAACTCGCGATAATCGCAGCAGAGTCTCAAGCTTCCATCCTTTTTCCTTACACATACGATGGGGGAGGAGTAAGGAGATCTTGACTTGCTTATCCACCCTCGATTCAGCAAATCTTGAAGGTATTCCTTCACCTCCTGTAAGAGTGGCTTGGGCACAGAGATATAAGTCTTTTGCACTGGTGTTTTGTCATGGAGTGTGATATGCATGTTAAGTGAGGGGATGTAACCAACATCATTATCATCAAAAGCAAAAGCATTGCATTCTTCCTTTAACAGTTGTCGTGCAATCTGTTGCTGTGACTCTGTTAAGTGTTCAAGATTTATTGGGGGATCCCAATGACTTGGTTTCCTTGATTGATGCGGTGTAACACTCACCCCACATGTCTGTACCGTGGATGTTGGCTGTTCTATCAACGAGTCTGTTGTTGCTGGGTAAGTTGTCTTTATCACTTCCAGGTGGCCTAGCATGAGTCGTGGCGCAAGTATGACTGGGTGTTTGGCTGTATTAGCGATGGCAATTGGCACTTTCGCCGTCTTTTCTGTACCGACTTTGACTACGCCTTCTTGCATCACCAAACACTCAGGAAGTGGTGATGGTTCACTTGGAGAAAATAACAGGCTTTGTTCTGGAAATCGCCCCCCAATGTTTCGCTTCGCATAGACAGTGGTTATTTGCCCTGCGTTGAGTCTGATCTTTTGTCTACCCACTCGCACTGTTCCAACAATCACATTTGAATTCACAGTCTTCAACAGTCTTAGCATTGATCTTGCCTTATTTATTGATATTGAGAAAGCTTTGCTTACCCTACCGACAGTACTGGATCGTGGTCCCCGTTTCTCCCACCTGCCAATTATCTCCTCAATGATATTGTAACCGATGATAGGGTTTTCTGCCACGCTAGAATCAGTTGCCACGAGCATGGGCACTTGCAGGGTCCCTTCTGAGCCTTTATCATCATTCAATCGAAAGTTCACTTCCGCCCAGCCATCAAAAGGGATCTCTGTGTGATTGGCAGCCAATCCAGTCAGTGTTCCTGGCCCTAGGAGCTCCTCAATCGGTCTGACGGTGGTATGTGGTAAGTGTCGTTTTCTCCAGTCCGCGTTGATAATGCTGGCTTGGGCTCCTGTGTCCCATAAGGCTTCAACTGGGACATCATTGAGCAAGCAGTGGATCAGGCACCTTTTTCCAATAATGTTCAAAAGTCCAGGCATGGTAAGTGACAGTGACTTGTCAACAGAAGTGATTTCATCTGTGTGGATAATAGGTTGGGTGTTATTTTCTTTACTGCCTTGCTTGCTACGTACAGACATGGATGCCTGTAGCACTTCTGAGCTTGATTTGGACCCAAGGACAGAATAGACTACTGGGGGGTCCAGTTCAGCAGTCCCCTCCCGTTTCCCGATGCTGGCCTCCGTTGTCGACAGCCCCGTGATAGATGTCCATCTTGTCCACAGCGATAACAGTGCCTACACTCTTCACCCTTTTGGGCCTCCTGGCATGAACGGCAACCTTTGGCCCTGCTTTCAGTCCGTAGTGGGGTAACGGGTGGATGAAATTGTGATCTGGTTGCTTCCATTGTCTCTCTGAACACTTTGGTCATTTCCATGACGTTTGCTCTGAGGTCTTCGATTGCTTTAGTAGTGTTGTTGTCCTTCTCTTTGCTTTGTGCCTGTTTCTTCTTGTCTTTGCCAGTGAGAATGTCTTTCATCAATGACTCTTTTTTTTGGCCTTGAGTCTCAATCTCGCTGCTCATATGTCGCTCAGTGTCAAAGGCATGTTCTACTGCTTGAACTTCACTTAGTCTGAGGGGTTTTGGACTCGCTGCTTTCTTTAACTTTGTTTGTCTCTCCAATTCCAGGTTAGCGGCTTCACCAATTTCCTCGATCAGTACTTCATCTGCCACTTTAGGATAACTGAGGTATGGTTTGACTTGAAACTTAACTGCATCATTCAGGAGGCCTGTCTCCACAGAGCGAAGGAACTTTCGTTGAATGAGCTCAGGGCTAAACTGCTCTCCATCCTGCTCCTCTCCAGATGTCCACAGTAGTTTCTCCCTCAGTTCGATGGCTCGGAAGAGAAAACTTTGAGCAGACTCCTTGGGTTCCTGTGAGATGTTCATGAGCCTGTGCAGCAGATCTGATGAAGAATCTATTTTATAATGTCCTCTGAGGATGGTCTTCAATGTGGAAAGTGTGAGGTCTCGCTTTATTTCAAGGAGTTCCCTGAGGGGAAGGCCTGGACTCGCTCTGATAACTGCTTCAATTATTTCTGCCTCAGCGTACCCCTTTCTCACTCCTGATTTGATCTGGTTGTTGAGGCTAGTGTAGGACAATTTTTCCTTTTGGCCAGCCTCCCCAATTTGTCCGAAGATTCGGAATTCCCTCCTCATAGTAACTTCAGGAATCGAAGACGTTTTTCTTCAAGTAGCCCGATCTGTTCCTCTAATGCGCGACGAGCATTTGCATGTGTCTGTTGTAATTCTGCATACTCTTTTCTTAGCTTCTCTATCACAGCCGTATTTACTGGTGGCGGTTTGAGCTCGGCTGGTTTTTGAAGGGACTCGATGAAACACAGAAGTTCATTAAGGATCTCTGCATACTCTTCCCGTTCTAAACTTTCCTCAATTTCATCCAACGTCTGCTCAGCCACTCTTATTAGTGCTCGCCTTGTTTGACCTGGGAAACCTTCACCCTCTGGTTCACTGCACTTTAGGCGTAGGCAGACTTTTATCAGTTCAGGCTTCTCCAGCGTCAGAAACTTGGAGCTAACACAGTCTTGAAGTTGTTCCATTTTTTTTTTTTTTTGTCTCTATGATGTACCTTATTCTCTGTATTGATGAATTTCTGTTAATTCTAGGTTCGTCTCAAGGAGGAGCTGTCTCTCTCACATCCAATCAGCAGTCCTCCTGGCTTGGCTCGCCATGATTATGTTACACACACAGAAGAGGCTGTTTTCTGGTGGCACATATAATTTTTATTGCTGTCACACACTGTAAGATCTGCAAATCCAACAAAGACAACATTTCTGTATCACAGTGTTGAAATAGTTGGCAGTGTGACTTCTTCATGTGAACAAGTGAAACAAACACTCTCTTCCTATAAACTCATTACACATTTATCTGTTATACAGTATGGTCACAGGAAATTAAAACCATGTATTCCACCAAATAAAACATACTGACATTGACATTTCAGTACTAAGCTTATAAAGCTCAATATACCTATTCAAGCACTTTAAGTAGCAATTTAACGTTATAACTGTAAACTCTCTTTACTAAAACATGGAATGCACTGAAATGGAATTAATCTAATTTAAACATTGTAAGGCCGCGGTCTCCCACCCGACATCCGACAGCGCGGCCGCGGACATCCGCCAACGCGGTCGAGCAGGCCGCACACCTGCCGCGGGTGCGTCGATGCGGCCATTCTTATCAACTTCCATGAAACAAGTGCATCAAACTAGAACATTGAATTTACTTATACACCAGTTATGATGTCACATCACTTTTCTTACCTGCAAATCCAACAAAGACAACAGTAAATTAATTTCTGTATCACAGTGTTGAAATAGTTGGCAGTGTGACTTCTTCATGTGAACAAGTGAAACCACCCCGCGGCTCCCCACTGTCCCCTAGTGTCACCCGCCAGTATACACAGGTTTAAGTGATGATAACAGACAGCTATACTCAATAAATGTTAACCAGCAATACATAATAACAATAACACATATGAATAACAATACATAGGAGTATTTGAATCTATATGACTACATATGGTTGGCCCAATCAAGGCTAATTGCAGTTTTCGTGCATCTGTAGGCAACAAATATGAGTCATTATGTGCAGTATGCAGGAAATGTAATATTCCGTCTGACACAGGAAATAATTTATTTATTTTTAGGAGACCAATCATTCTGATTACAAATAAAAAAACAATTAAATACCAGAATGATAAGGACTCTTATTTATTGTTCCCAATAATTATGGTACTGACAGGAGCGCATGGTTTTTAGCATAACTGCACAAGTGCTATACATTAGAGTGCAAATTAAGGCAAAAAGTCAAAACAGGATGTGCTTTACAGTGATTTTACCATGATTGAGGGGTGTTCTTAGACCATGGTATAATCACTGGAAGGCACAACCTTGGGTGGCTTTTTGCTATTATACAAAGCCAAAAAAAGCAATATGATAAGAACCACCAGTTTTCAATAAATAATTAAACTTCCTAATATTAAAATAAAAAATTATAAATGCGAGCCTGTCAAAGTATACTCCATATAACTGTGCGAGCATGCACAGGCGGTCGGGTTGGCGCATGCGCACTACGATTGCTATGAGAACTATTTCTCTTCAGGAGTCTTGTCTTTATAAATTACAGTTCTGTTTCACTCCTCCTGACCACCAGAGGCAGTGGAAAGCACTAATGGATAATCGCAGCACCAGCCAGATAGGTTGAGAAAATATAACAACAAGGTCACACCATGAAGCAGACCAAGCAGCAAGAATATAAACCGCAGCAGCTCAGTGCCCAGCCTCTTTCGCTTTCACGCTATATGATAAAGCATTGTCCAGTGCATCTTAACTGAGTAGTGAGTATTCACCCTCTCAAGCTGCGACAGAGTGCTTTACACCATTATCTGGATGGATTTTTTCATCTTTCATCAGCCGTGAGTTTATATTATTTTATATCGATACCCTGTGCTTCATCGTACTATATGGTGGCTGACCAAACTTAGGTAACGGTTTCCTCGAAATCCAACAATAATTTTTTGTTTTATCTTCTGTTACATAGTTACTATCATGCAAAGCTTTATCGCAGTGCTATCCGAAGGCCAGTTGATTAGTTCACGTGTTGTTCTGGGTGTTATTTGTCATGATTCAACTATCTTCAGGTCAATCCGAAGATTATATATGACTGCTCAATTTCCCAGGCTCGATTATTATCAGCTGTTTTAATTCCCTACGGTCCTAACCGTGGGCATTAATTATTTAGCTGAATCATGGCTCCCTTGTCACCAGCTTTACACAGAGTTGTAAACTGTGTATGAATATGCTTCTTCCTTATGATGGACGCAATCGCTGCGCATCATGTTTAGAAATTCAGCATTTAAGAGAGGCTTTGATGGATCCATGTTTGTACTGTAGTATGCTGCCGATGTCAGAGAGGCAGCTTCACCTTGCTAAGTTGGATCCTTGTTCACCTGTTAGCCTCGCACAACATGATTCAGTCCCGCGTCATGCTCAAAATCACCATACATCAGCAGCAGCTGGTGCTACACTGGCGAAAAAGAAACCTGTGCCGCAAACTGACAATTCTGATAATTTGCTGTTGAATTTGCTATTCTCTCATCAGAAATGGCAGAGATGAAGCATCTTCTTCTAGCTCTCCAACCCTTAGTATCAGCCGTGGATGAAGGCGATTTCCAAACTCCACATAATATTGATTTGGATGCTCTTTCCATGAGTGCCCCCAATTTGCATTTCTATGATGAAGAATTGGTTGATGCTGCTATGCATCATCCCTCTCAGGAGGTTTTCTCCAGCCTGTCTGTTGCAGTTGGCTTGAGTGGGGGTTCTGTTCAATCAACGGGGATGGGCCCATCCTCATTGTATGATACTTTGTCAGTACAACAGATAGTGTTGCCACTTTTGGGCCTGGACAAAACACCTATTCAGCCTGCTCAGGCCAATATGTTTTTCAGGCAATTTTCAGATACAAACGTTTACCATACCACTGTGTAAGGACTTTGTGCTAGAGTTTTTGAGTGCAATTACAGGTTCCAATGTTCTTAGAAGAAGATTGAAGACAGCATTTACCCTAGCTTCAATAGCTGAGGCCGATTCCATTGGGGTGGGCTCCAGAGATTGAACAGCCAGTGGCAGCCTTGATGGTAACACCCGAAAAAGCATTAAGAGGTAATGTACATTGTCCAAGCGCACAGTGTGGACATACTGACATGCTATTAAAGAAGGCATATGAGTCTGTAGCCTATATTACTTGAGCAGAGAATACTATCTGCAATACATCTGTGCCAAATGTAGACTCTTCTGTGCTTCAGTTTCTACAGATAGCTTTGTTTGCCAAGGGTCATGTGACTCGTGAGCTGGGTACACTCTCAGCAACCCTTCTAAAAGCCCGGTGCCATGTATGGCTTACTCAGGCGAGGATGTCTGAAGATTGTAAAAAGACCCTGAGGGAACTACCAAATGTATCAGAACGCACTGGCTCACTTGTGGCCAAATTGCCTGTTGTATGTGTTCCCTAATTTTCCATTGTATCCCTATGCAAGTACAGGGTACTTCTAGTGGCACCTTGATGGCCGGCCAGGCCATGGTTTCCTCTACTTCTGAGTCTGCTAGAGGCCAAAGTGTGGCAGCTATCCACCAGGAGGGATCTCCTCTCCTAGATGAACGGATATGATTGGCACCCGGATCTGGTTCGTCTTCACCTTTGGGCTTGGCCACTGGGCCCAATCCACTATTAGCAGATTGTGAGCCGGCAGTAGTCCATACCATTGATAATGCCAGAGCTACTTCAACTTGACAGCTTTATGCTGCCCGTTGGAGCATATTCTCTTTGTGGAGGGATTTGATCCTGTACACTGTACTGTGCCGAAGGACTTGAGCTTCTTGCAACATCTATTGGAAAACAACAAAGCTGCTTCTACTTTAAAGGTATATGTCGCTGCCATATCTGCACATCATGCCCCAGTTGGTGGTTCCTCTTTGGGGTCTCATAGACTTATTTTAAATTTTCTGAAGGGAGCAAGGTGTTTAAAGCCGGTTTGTGTTAACCCTTTTCTTGTGTGGGACTTGCCACTTGTGCTAGAATTCCTTAGTGCACCACCATTCGAACCATTGGGAGGTGCAGATCTTAAGTGGATGTCTTTGAAAGCAGCACTTCTGCAGACTGTTGCTTCCACTAAATGTGTTGGTGAGCACCATGCACTGTCTGTGAGTGAGTGGTGCTGGTTGCCAGAGTATTCGGGGGTCATTCTTTGCCCTAATCCTACCTTTCTTCCAAAAGTCCTTTTGCCGCAATTTGTCCATTAATCTGGATGTTTTTCAGCTGCCCTAATCTCAATCAGATACTGATCTCCTGTGTCCTGTACACTCTTTATGGTTTTATGTCAATTCTACACTTCATTCGGGCAGACGGATCAGTTATTTGTCTGTCATGGCGGTGTGCGTAAGGGTGTGCCTTTGTCCAAACAAAGAATGTCGTGCTAGATTGTCGACGTGATCAAATTGGCATATGATAAGGCTCAACAACCCTTACCAGAGGGTGTTACTTGCCATACTGCCAGAGCTATCTCTTCATCTTGGGCTGCTTTTGGGGGTGTTTCCTTGGCAGATGTCAATGCGGCTGCTACCTGTTATTCTACATGCACCTTTGCATGGTTCTACAATGTTAATATGGCTGCTTCCCAGGCTGTGAGCTCTGCAGTTCTTCTGCAGCAACCTTGATGATTTCAGGTGGGTGAAATTTCTCATGACTCTGTTGGTATGTGTCATCCACTGGTGCTTAACACCGCCTCTGGCAGTCAGGTGACCATAACTGTGGTTCTGTGAAATCCAGTTCCTTGTCATTCGGAATGCGCAAGAAAGCATTCCGAGGCTGGGCACAGAGATGCTGAGGTTTAGACCCTTGCAGCTCGGTCTGCGTCATGAAGTGAATTTGTTGTATATTTTCTCGCCCTATCTGGCTGGCGGTGCGATTATTCACTAGTGCTTAGCACCACCTCTGGCGGTCATACGGACTTCACAGAATCCCAGTTACATACCTAACTAGGGATTATTTAGAATGTCTTTATATTCCTTCAGGCTCAAGTTATACAAATGCACGTATCTCCTGACCTCCTCACACACACGTTCTTGACTTGGACACAGTAATTAGTGCAAATAACTCCAGGCAAATGCGCTTTCTGTGCATTCAAAGACGAGTGGTTAGAAAATCAGCTGCGTGCGTTCACTGCTCACACACTCTGCTGATGACAAGATTTGCGTCATGCATCCTGTACGCAGACACTAAGCAGTTACGTCTGATCTAAGTATACTTTGAGCTTAACTTTAGGTTGTTTGATGTTGCCAAGCAACATAGCAATTTGGTGCATTAATTTACAGTAGAATGTGAAGTCAAGTGTGTTTACTGTAATTTTCCAACAGTATTGAACACAGCACAGAATTTAGAGTCCGAACTATCCATTAAATAATGCATATTATGCTCTGCATGTTCCTTTGGTTGCAGTATTTCTCAGTGTATGTGATTGGTTGAAAGATTGTCTCTCTTTTTCTGTATGTGTGTCTGTGGAAGCTCATCAGTCTCTCTTTGTCAGAGTGAGTTGAGCTCTGTGGAGTGCCCGTTTAGCGAGGCTCATGAAAGGAGGGTCTCTCTTTGAAGAACAAGGAATTCAGAGCATTTAGATGACTGTTGTGATGGCAGAGGAATATAAAAAATAAAAGTGAAGGAGAAGGAGAAGGAGAATGTGAACAACTGGAGCCACATGATAATAGGCTGAGAGGGAGTGAGCATGTTCGGGAACACACAGTACTTTGAGAAAGATCTCACCTGTCAACTGTGAAGAAGAGAAAGACAGAGAGAAGATATTAAGCTTTCAGATGCCTTTGAGTGCTCCAATCTAACTTGCTTTAATGAACATTGTCAGACTTGGATATATTATATTAATAATTTTACCCCAACCCATCCCATATACCTCTCTCTGCCAGTCTATCTCTTAACATGCTATCATTATATTCCATTTATTACATTAAATAATGCAGTTCACTTATTTATATCTTATGTGGAACATCATTGTGGATAAACAAATCTGTCTACATTTACTGTAACATGTTCTACTCCTATTATTCTAAAACAACTGGCACCACAAGTCCATTTGTCCCACGATCAGCATGGCTTTAGCATGTGCTGGTGCAGAAATTACACAGAAAACATGGGTGATGCATGGGTGAATTACCACCAAGTAGAAGTCAAACACAGACATCAGGTCCAACAGACAACCGATAAGCCTGTTCTTTTGTCACAGATAACTGCAGGACACTTATTAACCTGTTTTAGTGGAACGCCCAGACACTGCCCAACCAACACACTTATATCTGTACTTCACATAAAGACAGGATGACTGGATGCAGAGATATAGGTCTCAGCATCTTTATCTTTGTAAAATAATAGTGGTGCCTAGTTCGAGTCTCTGCTTGTAGCCTGCTGGCTTTTTTAGCATTGCTTATCTTTCTGTTCTTTCAGCATTTAATCTTTAATCATTACTATTTTTCAGCGTGCATAATTTTTCCCTGTATTATTATCTTATGGTGATTCAACTTGTGTTACACGGACTATTGCATCGATCTCAAAGCACCAGCTATCAAGAACAACCATAAAAACAAACAATTGCTTGAGGGATTCACATCTATCTCAAACCCACGCTGCCTAGAAGAACCACAACAACAAACAATTGCGGAACCACCACAACAACAGCAAACAACTGCGTGAGTTATTCACATTGATCTCAAACCTTTGCTGCTCAAGAACAACCAAAACCAAAACAACAAACAATTGCGGTAAGTCATGGTCTTTGCTCATGTTATTGCTTCCCACATTACATGCCACATGTTAACTACAGCTTCTTACATCAGCAGTGAGAGGTTTACATGTGATAAATGTAAGGAATTAGTCAGGCTGATGGAGAAGATTAATAAGTTAGAGACACGCATTCAAACGCTATTATCCAGGTGACATCTCGGTGGCATAAATGCTCAGCAAAGCGACAGAACTCTCCCATTCTAGTTAGGGTTTACAATCGATTCTCCCCAATCAGTAATGCATTCACTGAGAATCATGTTGAAAGAGCCCTGGTTATAGGAGGAAATAATATGGAAATAGAGACTCCAGCAACTATTGTTAAATGCATTTTGGGGATTCAAAGTGCTTGTTAATGCTAAACATAGATTTTCTAAAATTGTTATTCATGTCAGCATTAATGATATCCGGCTTGGCCAGTCGAAGATCACTTGAGATAATATTAAAGAGGTATGTGAACTTGCAAAAAAAAATTCAGACACTGTTATATGCTCTGGCCCTCTCCCTGCTTGTCATGGTGACAAGGTTTATAGTGGATTAGTGTCACCAAATGGCTGGATGTATGAGTATGAGGATGGACCCCACCGAACCCCACTGAAATTACTGGCCAGGTTGAACTGCGATGCACCTCACTGATCTCTGCCTGCATCACCTCGGTCTATTGATGGACTATACTCTTGAAATGGGATACATAGATATAACGCAGTTCAATGGAAAGGAGGAGGTGAGTACCAGCTTGACAATATAAATAATATTTTAATGATTAACTTAAACAAAAGACAAACACACACACACATGACGGACATGTCCGTAAACGATCTCTCTCTCTCCCGCA
Organism: Xyrauchen texanus; assembly: GCF_025860055.1. Classification (NCBI taxonomy): domain Eukaryota; kingdom Metazoa; phylum Chordata; class Actinopteri; order Cypriniformes; family Catostomidae; genus Xyrauchen; species Xyrauchen texanus. The sequence continues at coordinate 24,355,638 of NC_068303.1, read as the reverse complement.
CCATCCTCCGCAGTAGGCCTTTATCCCTCTCGGAGGCTTAATTAGCCTGATAAGGGACCGGGCATGTAGAATCCCAACCCGGCCCCGCCCTCCACCCTGCCACAAATGACTATCAAATGCCAACAATAGCCTTCATCAGCCAATTAACAAGTACAATTGCATCTATGTGAACTTCTGAAGTTAATACAGGATGAACTTCAAAGACATTTGTCACTAATCTTACATTTCATACAAATTCTTTGTTTAAACACTGGCCCTTAACACATACTTAGTTTTCTAGTTTTAAACCATGACTTGCACTGCACATTAATAACTCATATTGGCATTATATTCATGCTGTTTAGCCAGGAACTGGCCCCCACAGTAAGCCTGGTTTCTCCCAAGGTTATTTTTCCCCATTAACCAACACTTTATGGAGTTTTGTGCTCCTTGCCACAGCCACCTTTGGCTTGCTCACTGGGTTTCTAAATATAACAATTATTTATTATTTATTATTTTTATAAACAATTTACAATTATATTTAATCAAACTACACAATAATGACTCGAAGACTGTATAGATATTACAGTTTCATTTTCTGTTAATGCATGATTTTCTGTAAAGCTGCTTTGAAACGATGTGTGTTGTGAAAACGCTATACAAATAAAAATTACTTGACTTGAGTGGTGCTTATTTTATGAATGGCCATTCCCATTGTCAGTTGCAATGCCATTGTTAAAAACATATGCAGTCAGAAGAAATTATGTTGACCAGAAATGACCCATCAAAGTTTAACTTTATAGTATAAAATAATTTTAAAGAATCTAATAGTTACTCAATGTATTACAAATGTTTAGATGTGGGGTTTTTTTGTCAAGTAAGGAATTACCATAGATTTTCCAGGCCATTTTCCATGTTTCCACATGGATTTTCAGGGCCAATTTTGAGGGATGATTTCAGTTACAATGTAATTAAATTGTGCCACTTTCCATTGGCCTTTTCCTAGTTAATTTTACTGATTGTGGAAGTTTTTCTAAGTCCACCATTCTCATATTGCTATCTTACACTATGACACCAAATATTCACAGACATCTGGTAACACAGCCCTACTGGAAAATGTCTAAATCCAGGCATACTACCAACTACTGTAAGTGCTTTTATATTATCCATTTCCTAGTTTTAACTTCATGCCACAAGGGATTTTAACAGCTCTACTCACACCTGCTACTTAAATTCTACATGTGCAGCATGTACCAGTTTCAGTATCAGTTCACTTTATCTCACAGTGATTTTTTTCTGCGTATCTACCCCTGTGCATGTCAACAGTGTTCACAATCTCTGGAGTCCTGATAACTTTTATCACAGTCTCAAGAGAGCCCAATGAAGCATGAAACTGAATTTCAATTCATTTTTTTTTTATTCTGCATTGAGAAATATGCCTTAAGCAACAAGATTGCTGTTACTTATACACATTTGACATATACACTCACTGAACTCTTTATTGGGAACATCTGTACACCTATTTTTCATGTGATTATCTAATCAGCCAATAGTGTGGCAGCAGTGCAATGCATAATTCAAGCAGATATGGGTCAAGAGCTTCAGTTAATGTTCACATCAACCATCAGTATGGGGAAAAAACGTGATCATGATTGCTGGTGCCAGACAGGCTGGTTTGAGTATTTCTGTAACTGCTGATCTCCTGTGATTTTCACACACAACAGTGCCTAGGATTTACTCAGAATGGTGCCAAAAACAAAAAACATCCAGTGAGCGGCAGTTCTGTGGAAAGAAACGCCTTGTTTATGAGAGAGGTCAACAGAGAATGGCCAGACTGATTCGAGCTGACCACTCAGATAACCACTCTGTGCAATTGTAGTGAGCAGAATAGTGAACAATCGAATGGGCTACAACAGCAGAAGACCGTGTGTTCCTAATGAAGTGTTCAGTGAGTGTACATTCACATACCAATCATACCTCAGTTAGTACAGTTCTTTCACTGTTCTTTACTCAGTAAATTTGTCAATATTAGGCATTAGGGAAAAATAACTATTTGTCATACATTGTTGTCTTACATTTTGGTAACCTTTATAGTCTTGCAGGGTCAATAAATCATACTCCTTATGCTCTAGAATAGAAAAGAGGAAAAGAAAAGATGCTAATCAAAAGTTCCTTTGCACTTCTGGCGCAGTGGAACTGAATCAGCCCCTGCTGCGAGTGGCATAAAAATTGCTGGAAATTAATGGAAGTATATGGACTGTGAAATAAGATGGACAGATACTATGCATTTTTATTCCAATTCCCATGTAGCTTCTGCACGTTTCTATTGATCCACCCCATTGAGGTGCATGTAGAGAAAAGCAAGTTCGAACGGTCAAACAGTAATGAAACGGTTGAAATAAGTGTGGACCTATTCTGCTTACATATACCGCTATATCTGCTACCTGAACCTGATCAAGGCAGTGTTGAATACTTCCAAGCAAAGGCGATCATTAATGTAACTGCAGAAAAAGTTGGTGTAAATATCAGGTGTAAATCAGACCTTGAGTTGTGCCATATTAAACAACAGACCACAGAAGCCCATGACAAATGTTTATTAATTATTTAATTATTAATAAAGATTACAGCAATAAAACATTAACAAATTTAATCATGCCCCTTACTGAGAGCTGGTAGCACAAAATAAGTAAGGTGCTGTTCACACAGGACACACTTTTGTTCAAAAACTGATAGTGGACTGCAAGAACAGAAAGGATTCAGAATGTGTTTTTAAGGTAGAACTTTGTTTAACTTAACACATTGTCTTCAAAGTGCACCACAACAGTTAAAGATGATGGACTATACTCTTGAAATAACAGTCTTTAATTTTTTTTCCATTTTGCATTTACATTGTTGTTTTTGGATAGCCAACCTGAATACATATTATTTATATTATATTATATTTGTGGCATGGGGTGGGGGGCATGGTTATGTGTTGGTCTGCCAGATAGAGAGAGTGGTAAGGCTCGTCACCTGGTTCATAACTGTCTCTAACACCTTTCTCTCATTATAGTGATGATGGAGGGAGACTTAAAAGGCCCGCCAGAGCACAGAGAGAGGGAGAGAGTACCCAGGAAGCGCACCAGACCCCACTGTGAAAAGGATCTAAGTTCATGGGCAATGGAGGAGTCAAGAGACAACGAAGCAGGTTCAAGGTCAGTTGCTTTAATTATGATCACTGTATTTACTTCCACTTGACGGTAACCGTCCACACATAAAATGTATAAAACACCTTAAAGGGGGCAGTCTCACCAACCTGGTAGGAATAGTGGAGACAGGGGGAGTAGTAAGGGCATCATTCGGCCCCATCTTCATGCGCCAGCCGCCTCCCTGGTGATCAGGCTCTGGAGCACCTGCCAGTCCTCAGCTTGTGCCTGGAGTTGGACTTGGAAGCGTTGTTCCAAGTCCATGGTGTATGCTGGTGGGGGTCATTATAGTGATGGTGGAGGGAGACTTAAAAGGCATAGTACCCAGGAAGCTCACCAGACTGCAAAAAGAGTGTTAATTTAAGTTGTTTTATAAATTTTATGTTTGGACGTTACCGTCAAGTGGAATTAAATACAGTGATAATAATTAAAGCAACTGACCTTGAACCTGCTTTATTGTCTCCTGACAGTTATGAACCAGGTGACGAGCCTAACCACTCTCTCTCTCCCGCAGACTGACATATGACCACAACCCCCCCCCCCCTCCCCCATTCCACAATATTATATTATATTATATTATGCAATAGAAGTATATTTCTATCCACAATTCTTCACTTTAACATGTTACTTTAAATCTCTCAGATTAAACCCACAAGCCCTTATTTCACATGAAGAGAGACCTTTGTGATTCAGCGTTTCATCAATTATGAAACTTTTCTCCTCTGATTCATTGCGTGTCATTAACACTGTGTGCATGTACCAGCAACGACAAATACCATTTGCTATTACATGATCATTAAATGAAAGTGAATCCGGAGTGCTTCGCATTCACTAAAATCCTTGTTTACGTTTTAGCAGGAGTTTGGCGCATGCAGACCGGGCGTGAATCACAGCTGTGGTCCGTGGTGTGCCTCACTGAAATGGTCAGTTGAATGAGACTCTCAAATGTGCCATTCATTCACTTATTTGGACAGTAAAATGTGACTGAAATTTAAAGAGCACAATAATCGCAGTTATCTCAAACAACCGCTGTTATCTCAAATAACCGCTGTTATATCAATCAGATGCTTATTTATTAATCGCGACATATGTGTGATTATTTGCAGTACAATTCATTTGTTTAATTAGTGTATCTATTAATTACATTTTTGGAAAAAGTATGTTTTGTCTTTTACATTTCAGTCAGCACAAACATGACATTACACACAACTGGGAAACATTGCATTGAGTTTCCCTGCTGCTCCTTCTACTGAGTTAGAATTGATTTCAATCAAGACATCATGAATGTAGTAGAGAGGGGTTGAGAGGCATGCAGACAGAGAGATGGCAGGTGCTTTTCCTCACCAATGGCCTCTCTCCTGCAGTGTTCTCTTCTTTAAGGATTCCATCACTTAAAAGAGCAGCTGTCTCATTCCCCCCATATGCTCCCCCCTTCTCACCTCCTTCATACATGCACATTCCTGCAGCATGATCTAAGCAGCAGTAACAAACGCAGTTGATTCATACCTTATCCCCACCACTTTTTAAGCTTTTGTCACAAAGTGGCATGCTCCATTTATTGCTGTTTATTCATAAAATCTCCTCTGATTTGTTGTTTTGTTACCACTCATTCCCTCACATTCCTGCATTTATTTAGCATTTGCTCCATGAGAGACATGCTCTGAATTCATATGAGCCTAATTTAGGGTTCTGAACAACCCCCATCCTGAATTTCCCTCCACCTCTCCTTGTTATGAGTTTTTATCCGAGGGGCTCGGAATACCAGATATACAGCAATCACATTCCACACCAACTCTCATTAGATGCAGTATTCTCAATATTCAATTAGCTTGTACTGTATTTTGAGAACCAAATAATTAGTCACGAAACAATTAAATATCTAATCAGTCAAGACAATCTTCTTTTCCTTCTTTCCTACTTACAACATTTTGCACTCAAGGAAATAACCTACTGCTTTAACCTGTTTATCTACCGCAATAATTGTACATAACTCCTAAATGTAAGTTTAGTCTGTATTTGGGTATAGTCAACACATAACATATCCATGGCCTTTTTTTAAAAATCAAATCAACATTTACATTTTAGATTAAAATGTAAAAATGTATTAATGTTTAAAAGAAAGTAAATATCTTTTTATAACATTTACTTTCTTTTTTAAACATTTTTCTTCACTTGTTCATTTTAATTTGGTCCTGCGTGTGACTAATGCATTTTTAGAGTGCAAATATTCCATGTAGTTTCTCAATTAATATAAGCTCATAAAAACTGCATGCATGATAATTAGAAAATGCTGTCTAAAATGGCTATAGATTAAGTATAGCATTTCACACTGCAGGACATTTCAACTTCCCAAAGTTGTTATTTCTTGTCATTTTTTTTTAAGTATAAATATTCCACATCGAACCTCAATTAATATGAGTTAATTTCATTAATATTTTCTAATTACATAAAAGTAATTAGAAAATGTTGTTTAGAATAGTTTTAGATCGATGGCTATTGTGTTTACTATTATGGTCATGTGTGTTAAATATTGGTCTTGTTAAGATAAATGATGTTAAAAGATTCTGCGTTGTTGCTGAAACACTGTATTCTCCCTGTCAAAGGGATGAATTGCAGGAGATGAATTACAATAAACCAACTTAACTTTAATAAGGATATTTATGTGTGACTCATGCATTTCATCTTTTTCTTAATTTAATTGTTAACGTAATACAGAATGGCTGTTCACATGGTAAGTTAGAAAAATAGGAGTTCGGAAAATGTGCCTGTAATCATTACACTTCAAACACACATAAAAAACAACTTGACACCCAGCGATCCCCACCCATATCTAAGTTTTGTCTGCTGTTATTGATTAGTTTTCATATAGTTTCACAGTGTGACTACACACATAAAAGCCAGATAAATGCTTTAAAATCCCACTCAGTGAATTGTTTATTTGCCTTGCATGAGTGAACTAGAATACAATTAGATTAGAGTCTAGACTGATAGACATATGAAATGCTTTGATGGTCAACTAACTGTGTTGACTCCAAACAAAACATATTTAGCATATCTAATTCAATTTGATGGCCCCTTTGCTCAACTGAGTGTGAAATAAATTAGAGCAGGTGAAATAATGAAATCTGAAACTGAAATAATGAAGGCACTTCTCCATCAAAGTTTTACCACAACGTTGACAACAGTGTAACATAGACTAAAAAAGCATGAATGGCAGATGTTAGAGGTCCTCCATGTCTTTCTCTCCCCAGCGTTTGTCAATTTCTTGTGTCATTTGTAGTGTCACATAGAATCTGTTCTATTCATGATACAAGACAAAAAGTGATTAAAGAATGTTCCGGGCTCAATACCGGGCCCAATCTCAATCAAGAGCATATGTGGCATAATGCTGATTACCACATAAATATATTTAGACTCGTCCCTCCTTTTCATAAAAAATAGAAGTTACAGTGAGTCATGTACAATAGAAGTGAACATGGCAATTTTTTTGGATGGTTTAAACACAGAAATGTGAAGCTTATAATTTTATAAAAGCATTTGCATTCATTTTTCTGTTAAAACTTGTGCATTATTTGAACAGTAATTTTATTTAAATTGTAAATTTTTCAGTAATTTCAGGCTTTGTTGACATTACATTGTCATGGAAATGAAGTTGTAAAATTGGCTATAACTTCACTCAGAAAAGGTTAGTAAGCAATTTGTTCACTCTAAAATCATGTAAAATGCAAATTGTTTATGTCTTGTGGCTATCGTTTTTAAAAAGTTAGTATTTTAATGTAAAAGAAAATTGGCCCCATTCACTTCCATTGTAAGAGCTCACTGGAACTGGAATTTGTAACAGAAAAGGAGAAACGAGTCAAAATAAATGTTTGTGGTTGTGACGAGGCAGGCAAGAATGAGGATCTAAGTGCAGCTTTATTAAAATAAACAAGAAAACTCAGAATAAAGGAAAAACACAGAGCATAACAAAACATGCAAGAAATGACGAATTATCTGGGGGAAACAAGGGCTTAAATACGCAAGGGAAAACAAGGAACACCTGGGGAAACAATCAGGGAATGAGAAACAATCAGGGGAAAACCAATCATAAAATGAAACTACAAAGAACTACAAAAACCTAACAGGAAACAGGAACTAAACAAGAACTTCAACATAAAAGCACAAAAACAAAAGACAACAGGGAATATGACAGTGGTAATCAACATTATGCCACAAATGCTTTTGATTGAGCTTAACTTGTACTGAACCCAGAACATTCCTTTAAAACTAATAATACAACAGTACATACAGTACAGCGGTCCCAAAAATGTAAACACTTTTAGAGACTTAAATTACAAATATTTGAATTTCATAATAATAATAATAAAGTAGAATCTGCAAACAAATGATGCTAGAGATTTTCAAAGAACTAACTTTGTTTTGTCAGAGATTTTTAACCAGCTGGCATCAAGGTTATTTTTATTGGATGTATGAAGCCCCTAAGCAGGGTTTGGGAGTAATGGATTAAGTATTTAAAATGTATTTAAACTGTATTCCACTACAGTTACTATTTAAATCACTGTTAATCAGAATACAGTTAAATCAAAAAGGTATTTTGATAACTGAAGAGATTACTTTGTCATTTGTTTAATTTAATATTTAGTCCATTCATTTTGGAAAACATTTATCCATTAAATTAATGCGATCAAATATTGTTTGAATACTAGGTGAAAGGTGAAACACGCTACAAGCAGACAGAGTATGTACATTTGAAGTAAGTTTGGAGCAGAAGAAATACTTAATTTACACAAAACTTGTGTAAATTGTCATGTAAACATTTAGCTTTATGCTAAGCTAAAATGCTGTTTCTAGCAATTTTACATGCATCTGTTACCAGTCACGATCATATTTTTTAAATCAAGAAAATCCATTAGATATATATATTTTTTCTCTAGTAAGACCTTTGAGATTAGGACAAAAAGCTTATTCTTGATCATTTTTGTAGGCCTATTGTTTTTCTATAAAATATTTTTAAAAAATCCTTAGCTGCAGTATGTAACAATTTTCATGTAATATTCACCTTATTTTTGCCAATGTGTGAAAATTTTAAATAAGTTGCCTTTCCCAGACTTCCTAGGTTGCGTATTAAAGCTGTAGACTGATTTTCATGCGAAGGGAGTGGATCAGGAAAAATCCAAAGGATGTGACATTTATGCACTCTCCCAAGCGCCTTGCCCAGTGCGTCTCTTCCACTGTTCTACAGCGACAACAAACTGCAACACTAGTTAACGTTATGTTAGAGATGGTATCCAGCAAACATCCAGCTCCCAGCACAACACCGACTCCTACACAAACTCAAAGTAAGCCAAAAACAACAACAAATAAACATTTATCTACTGAATCCCATCTGGCTAAGCAGGAACGTGATCATGGTCGAGCGAAAACTACAGTGAACATCGGCAGGGCATTTGATTCCTGGAGGGACATTTGTTTGGTTTTGGGGATCAAAACCACCCCTGAATTAGCATTCTTGTTATTGGACAGGTAAGCTTAAATAACTGTAAAGCATGTGAACTATAGTGCAATAAGGATTGATCTGTGTAATTTTAGCCAAATTGATCTTGCCTGCTAACGCTGACGAACTGTAAACTACCTTGCTTCGTAACGTTCAAATAATTTAGAAGATATTCTCTTTATACTAAAAGTCAGGTATACAGGATAAATATTTACGCTGGTTTCTTGATCATAGTACAACATATGACATACAAAACATACAATAGTGCAACATAACAGTGCAGTGCAACAGTAAACTGTCTGGTATAGTTATGTAAGCTGTATGTGTGTATCAGTATAGCAATATCAGCTGATAAGTAGTTTTTAGTTTAGTCTCAAAATTTGTAGTAAAACAATCACAGCTGTATAATGATTAATTATGCTACCTCATCTGTTAGCATGATGCCAGTGAATCATGTTCTGCCTCTAGGTACGTAAAGTCATTGTTTTGGCTGATGCTCGCTCGCTCACGTCACTATGGAGTGTGTGCACGAGCGCGAGCACGAACAACAGGTAGCTGGCAGCAGTTCACATAACGGCCACAGGTGTCATTAATAACAAGGGTTTCTGAATCTTTACATACTGCATCTTTAAAACAAGATCAATTAGCTTTTTCTTCTTTTTGAAGAAACCCTGCATATTTAGGCTTTTTACATGTGTATTTTGTCTTACTGTACTTGTGGATTATTTTATAGTAAAAAATGCTGAAGAAGTAATCCAAAGTATTTAGATTATGTTACTGACCTTGAATTATCTAATGCAATACATTACAAATGACATTTTACAGCATGTGTTCTGTAATCTGTAGTAGAATACATTTTAAAAGTAACCCTCCCTACCTTGTCCCTAAGCAACAGAGATGTTTTAGCAAAGTAACTACAGGTGTCGTTCATCATATTAACAATGTACATGTTTCTCAAAGTTTGAAAACCGCAAAATACCCACATACTTTTCAACTTAAATTCAAACAACCAACTTCTTTTTCAGAAATGTTTTGCCTGAAAAGTGTGTTTGTACTGTACTTCTTAAAAAAAAAATTACCTCTTAGTTTGATATTTTATTATAATCTAAAGAGATTCATCCATTTGTATGTGTGGCTTAATTTTTCAAATAATTAATACATGAGTATGTAAGTGCATAAATGATTTTTAAGACTTTAATAAAGACCTTCCCACATTCCATTAATTAGTGTTGGAGAGTAAATTTATGGTGACATTTCCATTTTTAACCACTCCCTGGTGGAGCCTCATCAATCACTCTTATAAACATACATGGTTGATACATGGCAGCAATTTATGTCTTCCCTTTTTTATTAAATCAGTGCTTAGTTGTGGACATAGGGGACCCAGCCAGTGCTAAGACACAAGCCTGTGCAGTTAAGCTGCAATATTGGTATTGTGAGAGCTAGTGAATAGGGCCATCTGCCCAGTGCCTGCTGATGGCTGTCTTGGCTGGTTGTTCTTGAACAATAAGGACATGAGGACTGGCTTTGTGAGCAGGAGTCAGGTTGGACAATAGGGGAGAGGAGAGGAATAGAAGCAAGCTAGCAGACCCCAGGTCTACAGACACATGCTGTAAACACTCATTTTGATAAGCCCCTCAAAGACAGATTATCAAGTCAGGCGGGAACAATGTCAGCGATGCTAATTATCCCAAGATGCATGTGCAAAGCATTCACAGTTGTCTTCTTGGAGACATATACTGTAGCACAGAGACACAGGGAACACAAACCATCTCTATCTAATGATAACGCCTATACATATGGATGTTTAAGATATTCATTTGTACAGATTTAAAAAAAATAATAATTAAATAGAACAATTATATTATTTGTTAGATACAATAACTCTTTTGGTGTTCTAATTTTAGGTTCAGTTGTCTATATTATTAAATGTAAAGTGTTTAATTTTTTGATCTTTAAATAGTTGCTTTTAGATTACAAACATGGCTTCCCCTAAAATTTCAAAAGAAATGCAGCAATGAAGTGTTCAATATACAGTATATAGTACAAATAGTCTATATAAATTACTTATACCACAGGTCTGTTGAATGTTGAGTCTCATTGGTTGATGGATGTTCTAAGGTGTGCAATTATTGTTCAAGTAAACGCACGGCTATGAAGTAGTTCCAGGTGTTGACCTCATAATAGTTCCATATCGCTTCACCAAATTATTTCAGCTATTTCAAAGAGCCCTACAGGCTACCACAACAAAATAACCAATTAAAACAAAGACATTGGTTAAGTACATCAGATAAGAATGACAATGTCTATAATATCCAACATTTATTTCAATTACGATTTGAAAGCATCTTTGGGCTCTCTCTTTTTCTCTCTCTCTGTCTCTTTCACTCTTGTCTCACCCACACACATTGAGACTGGAGTTGTGACCAACATATAGAGCCGTACCCCCCACGACTTGATCAATACAACAGTTTCTATTAACCAAAATAACTTTTAATATGTGTCATTTTTCTCAATATATTTCGCCCTAATTAGCCTCATATAGCTATAGTGGAAAGCAAATTCTATCGGGAGCAAAGTCAGCGCACCCTTGTATAGAAAAGCTGTACAAGAATGCAACACTCACAGCTGCTGAGACTTAAACTTACACTTTGGCAATTTGAAGCAATGTTATTCCTGACGAGAGCGACTTTAAACACAGGAAATTACACATGCGATCTCTCTGTTTATCCCTTTTTCTTGCACACATGCACTAACACACACACACACACACACACACACACAATTGTTAGTCCAATGTCGAAAAGCAGCACATCCTCAGTTGCTAGTTCTACAGTGATGCTAGCAATGAAGGCTTAAGCTGTATCAAAGTTAGATGCACTTGATCAATACAAAAATGTCTATATTATCTGAAATATCGGTGGGAAACACCCACACGCTCCCCCTCCCCTAAGCTCTCTCACACACACGTGACCACATACATTACACACACTTACTCGCGAGTGAAAAACAGAGCTGTCATGTAAGCGCACACCTGCATCTCAGTAGGGTTGAAAACTGTTGTTAAGGTTTACATTGTAGAAGCTATATACAAAAATGGCAACACTCGCTGCTGCTGAGAAGTGCTTAAACTTACATCTTGGTGATTTTTTATGTTAATTCTTTTGAGAGCTGCAACAAAAAGGATAATCTCAGAAGCAATCTCTCTCAGTTCATGAGTTTCTCTTTCGATCCCTCAAAATCAAACTCACAAACGCACTACCTTAATACTCCAGTAAGTGCTCCATTAAAGAAACAGAAGTCTCGCTATCGTCAAGTGACGTTTTCAAAGTCACTGAATCCATGGCGGAAGAAATTAGTTCCACTCACAAGAGATTTTTAGGGACGAAAACCAGAAAATGTCTTGAGATAAAACCCTGAACAATGACTTAAGGTGTGGTAACCGTGGTATAAGCAGAATAACTGACAACAGACCATTGAATTATTGAAAAATAATGCACTCCGCTGCGTGTCGTGACTTCATTACCACCTTGGGTGTGCATTATTTTCAATAACTCAATGGTCCATTGTCAGTTATTCCTTACATATTACGCTGCAAATTTCACACATCATTCAGTCTTTCTTGAAAACATTTTGTGTGAAAACGTGGCTGCTTTTGAATGGCTGTCAATGGGGAAACAGGCTTTTTGACATGATTGGGTGCAGTTCTAGCATCTACCAGCAGGTGGTAACAGGTTCTTGCTAACTACCTAATTCCTGAGTCCCTGGTTAATCAATGGCAAACATGGGGAATGTTCAGAGAATGCATGGATGTTGTATTTTGGCTTCGTTATAGCAATGCATAAATAAACTACATTTAAACCAACTGGTCTCAGTTCAGTAGACTCTGTGCTGCCAGTTAAGTGTCAAACTTTGGACGCATAGAATCATGTGACAAAACAACATGGCACCGATCACAGCTGAGTTTTTCTTTGGGAGAAATTCCAACAAAACTACATCTTGTGAGAAATCTTTTTTTTTTTTCAGTTTTTACATTGAAACCTGATTGAGTCAAAATATTCTAGAGTCTCTAATTTCATCTGATATGCCTTTTTTTTTATATATATATATATGAGCGATTAATCGTGAAATGCCATGCTGCTAAACATAACGCAAACTAATCTGTACTTTAACAAAATTTTCCCTTAGAAATCCTATATTTACTGTACTTTATCACATTGAGAATCAATGGGTTCATCCAAAAGCTGAAAAATGTTGCTTTCAGAGGCTTAATAGGGAGATAGGATGAAAATAAGGTGCATTTCAAACTGTTCTGAGACCAGTGCAAATAAACAGAACATGGAGGTTAAATCATTCACTAAACAGGGAACAAGGGAGCATCTGATATCTCCAAACTTCCTATCAAAAGTTCAGTTTCAGGCTGCAGATGTTTGGACCACTTAACATATTTTGCAAACATAGGACAATGGTAATCAACACAGATTCAGATAATGTATAATTATCTCATTATACATAATGTATAATTTTATTTAACATGGTGGTTAGTGATTTGATGATGCTGGCCATTATTTTGAATTTGAATTAAATCTAATAATTTTAGATGTCTGTAAAGTCTCAGAAACATGAATAAATACTCCTGAAAACATAAACAATTTGATAAAAAAAGTTATATAGCTTGGTATTATTAAACTTTCACAACTCCTCATAATATTTAGGAAAACTATATGCCCTAGAAATAAATATTATTATTTGCACAGAGCAGTCATGCTCTGTATTCGGGAGGTTAAAAATACTCGCTGCAATTCAGAGCTTCAATTCTTCGTTCATTTGTGAATTCAGTTACAGCTTTACATTAACGTTTCATACATTTTCTGTAACAGCGTCCTTGAAAAATCTGACTCAACTTTCCCTCAACCTATGCTTTATATTTCTATCTCTCTGTGGGTTTAAAATGACTTTTATCTTTGCTAAGGCCTAAAACTTGGTTATTCTTTTCATATTTCTCCTATCATCATGATAAGAACAGTAGCTCTGCCTTCAGAAAGCATGTCTTCTAAAATCTAAAATCTCCTGGGAATAATACTTTATAATAACATTTATCTCATATATGATTCAAGGGATATTGGTACATTCACATTGGAGGGTCAACTGCCTGAATTCAGCTATGGCTGTCTCTCCCTGCTGCTGAATTATGAATGTGTGAGAGATAAATTTTTCATTGGCCTCTTATCAGGAGCTTTTGGCAGCTGGGGTGGAGCCCTAGTCATGTGACACCAGTGGTTGACTCATCTCTTATTGATGTGATCATTTTGCTGGTCCTTTCAGCAGGTAGCATAGTGGGCCAGGTAAGTTTATTAGAGGTGGTGTTTGGTTTTCAAACTATTCAGAACATGGAAGATTTTTGAAGTTGTTTTTAGTAGGGCTTGGAAATTCAACGTGTTAATTTCTGCAATTAATAGTTCACAGTTTAACACGTTATAATTCAGTATCCATTTTTCTGATTCTTCACTAATGTTTTCTCTCACTTCCTGTGGCTAAAATTACCATACATTATTCTCCAGGAGTTACACACTCGAATGGACTGCACATGCTAACACAGAAACTGACTGTGTGGAGAAGTGCACGCTTATTCATTAATTGCAACGCATGCCCCGGGCATAGTAAACATGGGAGCGGATTTACTGTATGGAGAATGGAGCTTTTAACTGCAAGTGGTGTGCCAGGTACGGGCAAGCTGCCATATCTCTTCGCATCGGCCGAAAACACTGAAACACTGTCATCTGAACCAGTGTCAATCGCGAAACCATGTGCAAGACAGCCAGCATGTGCGTGAGAGAGACTGAATGGAAGCCAGAGAAAATAATAGTTTTGAGATTTAAAACTTCAGCAAATTTAACTTCAGCATTAAATTGGTTTTGCATCTGTTTATATACAGTAAGTGATGGTATTCACCAGTCCAGTATTCGACTACTTGAGTACTCTGTGACAGCAATGACTGATCAATAAAACATGGCTCAATAATGATAATGCATAATGTGACTTTTCACAAAATTCGAAATATAGTGACAACTATACAAACAACTGTCAAAGAACAGCCTTATTTAAAATGTTTAGATTGATTATGTAATGATTTTCAATGGTACCTTGCAGTCTGAATCATCACAACTATAAGCTCAACTTGGCGGACTGCACGTTTCTGTCCGTGGCAGAGACAGGGCTTAACACAATGGAGAAGTGCATTCACACCAGGCAAGTTCTTCTTTTCAAACAGGGTGTCTTAGCGTAATCTGAGCTAAGGCAGCACAATTTATGATAATTTTATTGTCATATATCACTGCTGATTTAATATATCTTTGACATTAATCTTTGATTGACAAAATAAACAAAATGCTCATCCCTAATATGTATATTGTCTGATAATGCATCAACAATGTACACTTAAGTTTCTCTTGCCTATTAAACTTGATATGATTTGAATATGCACATTTGATCCTATTACAAAAAAGTCAACAGAAAACGCTAGAAGATTTTACCCAACTTTTAATTACAGCATGTCCACTAACATTTATGGCATGTATACATATACTCGTATCAAAGGTTTATACCTGTTAAAATGTGTCTAATTTACTGTATCCGCAAAAATAAAATGCACTGCTCTTACACTTCAGTTTAGGATGACGAGTGCTGCGTCCGAGTGCTGATGGTGTCAGACCATCAGTGCTCATGGAACGTTTCTCGTCCAATCAAATTCGAGAATATACGTATAACTGTTGTATATTTATGAATATATGTTAATGTTTGTTTTAATGTACCATGTACCATGGCTAATCGCTATAAATTGCAGGTTCACTTTTTCTGTGAAAACTTTTACAATCTTGTACACAAGGCCAAATTTGTTTTCAATATTTGTGCAGAAAAAGAGTGTCCCCTCTCCTTATTACCACCTGCAACATGCCGTTGTATGTCACGTAAAAACAAAAACTGTGGTTGGTAGCTTTATTTGTCAGTTTGACATGTCTCTTCCTGTCTAAGTGGGCAGTTCTTAGCCAGAAAAAAATTATAAATAAATTGCAGTCTGGCTCTTAGAAACTAGGTTGTCACTAGCCAAACCCACCAACCAGACAAGATTGATCCCCAATCACATACACACAAACACACAATTTTTGCAAGCACCTTGGCTCACAGTGGCTTATATAACCAATCACAATTAGAATGATTGACGGATGCCAATATCCTCTTCTTTGGCATTACAATTTAATTAATTCCACTGTTTAAATCAAGCAAATGATTTAATTTTCGGTATTCAGTAGTATTCTAAATTGAAGGTGGAGGTCAAGGATGGTTGCAATCTGCAAAACAAGCGAATTACGGTCTCTCTCCTTTGATTACTCTGTGCTCTGAAAGGAGTACCGATCACCTTGGGAACATAGCCGTGTCTAGGCTTTAAAATGATCTTGGAGTCACTTGGTCCGAACTCAAGACACGCAGCGCTGACAGACAGCGCGTGAAGGTCTCCCACACGTTTGACTGATAACAGGGCAGTCAGAAAAACGCTTTTGAGTGAAAGGTATTTCAAATCCACGGATTGAAGCGGTTCGAAAGGGGTGGCTTTCATAGTTTCGAGAACTATAGAAAGATCCCAGATAGGAACCGATGGGGGGCGCGGGGGGTTCATCCTTCTAGCTCCCTTGAGGAAGCGGATGACCAGCTCGTTTTTTCCCAGTGACTGGCCGTGCAGGGGTTCAGCGAACGCCGCGACGGCTGCCACATACACTTTGAGCGTGGATGGGGATCTGCCCTTATCCAGCAGCTCTTGTAAAAACACGAGCAGCGACGACACCCCACATGTCCATGGGTCCAGGTCTCTGTCGGTGCACCATTTTGAAAACACAGACCATTTTGACGCATAGAGTCTTCTCGTGGAAGGGACTCTAGCGTGTATGATGGTGTTTATTACCCCTTCTGGCAGAGCGACAGGTAGTCATTGATCACCCACGCGTGCAGCGCCCAGCGCTCTGGGTGGGGATGCCAGATCGTGCCGCGAGCTTGAGAGAGGAGATCTGCTCTCACTGGGATGGGCCACGGCACTGTCAGTGACAGCTGCGTAAGCTCCGGGAACCATGTCTGATTCTCCCAACGCGGAGCTATGAGGAGCACCGAGTGACACGTTTCCCTGATCCTCTGCATTACCTGTGGCAATAGCGAGACGGGAGGGAAGGCGTAAAGCGGGCGGTTGGGCCAGTCCTGGGCCAGCGCGTCCTCGCTTTTCGAGAAAAATATTGGGCAGTGAGAGTTCTCTTCTGACGCAAAGAGGTCTATCTCTGCTCTGCCGAATATGCGCCATAACTTCTGGACTGTTTGAGCGTGCAGGGACCATTCCCCTGGAGGAATATTGTCTCTGGACAGTCTGTCTGGGCCGTTGTTCAGGTGGCCTGGCACGTGCGTCGCCCTCAGCGAGCGCAGGTGGCACTGGGACCAACTCAGTATGCGTTTCGTCAGATGGAAGAGGTTCCTGGATCTGACACCGCCCTGACGGTTTAGGTAGGATACCACAGATCTGTTGTCCGAACGGACCAGGACGTGGTGACCCTGAATGACCGGGAGAAAGCGCACAAGCGCGCACTCGACCGCTATCATTTCCAGACAATTTATGTGAAGGAGCTTTTCCTGAACTGACCATAGGCCAAAAACCGGAGAGCCCTCGCAGACCCGTGTTGGACGCGTCTGTCGAGATGACTTTTCGGCGAGATACAGCTCCCATCATCACTCCCCGCTGATACCATTCGGCCACTGTCCAGGGCTGCAGAGCTGAAATACAGGTCTGAGTCACCTTGATCGGCTGGCGGCCTGTGGCCCAAGCCCGGCGAGATGCGCGGGTGTTTAGCCAATGCTGAAGCGGGCACATGCGCAGTAAACCCAGCTGAAGTACTGCTGCGGCTGAGGCCATGTAACCTAGCACTCTCTGAAATTTTTTCAGAGGCGTGAGGCTGTTCATCTGAAAGGACGTGGCTAGTCGCTGAACACGGCGCACGCGCTGTGTAGATAAGCGAGCCGTCATTGCCACGGAGTCTAGTTCTATTCCAAGGAAGGAAATTGCCTGACTGGGCTGTAGTGAGCTCTTGGTCCAATTGACTGCAAGACCCAAACTGTTCAGATGGCTGAGGAGAACTGTTCTGTGAGACAGAAGCTCCGTATGTGACTGTGCCATAATCAGCCAGTCGTCCAAATAGTTCAGAATTCGCAAGCCCTGACGCCGCAGGGGTGCGGCGCCGCATCCATGCACTTCGTGAAAGTACGGGTGCTAAAGACAGGCCGAGCGGAAGGACGGTGTATTGATAAACCTGGCCGTCGAAGGTGAATCTCAAGAATGGCCTGTGACGGGATTTATCTGAATCTGAAAGTAGGCATCTTTCAGATAGAGAGAGATAAACCAGTCCCCTGGCGTGTATGCGCGAGGAGTTTCCTGATTGTAAGCATTTTGAGCGGTCTTTTTGCAAGCACCTTGTTCAAACCCTTGAGATCTAATATTGGTCTGAGGCCGCCGTCTTTCTTGGGAACAAGAAAATAACGGCTGTAAAACCCCGACTTCAGCTCAGCGAGCGGCACTTCTCTATGGCCCTTTTGCACAGAAGGTTTGCTATTTCTGAACGAAGCATGCAGGCTGCTTCCGTGTTCACAATAGTTTCGAGCCGTGCTCTGAAGCGGGGAGGGCGGCGATCGAACTGTAGCAAATAGCCTGTTTTATTGTGCTTAACACCCATTTGGATATCCCTGGGATAGCTTCCCACGCTTTGAAGCATAACGCTAGAGGGTGAATGGCCAAATCGCCCTGATTGCTGCACACAGCGCGCTGAACAGAATGTGTGGCGCGCTTACTGTGCTTATGCATGACTGCTCGCAGACAGCAGGGACAGGCCGTTCTGTGAGTGACTTCCCGATTGAGGTGAATGGGGAAAGAGTCACATCTGTTAAGTGATGCGCGAGCATAGTCACGGGCACAGGACTTACATACAGAGAAGTGTTTGCTGGCCGTGTGACAGAGCGGGCAGAGAATGGGCGTGCGCGACGTATTCGTGAGCGCGTTTATTGACTCTAACACTCGAGCGGGCTGTGTCCGCTTTATGTGAGTGGGCTCTGATCGGGACACGGAAGTGTATTGCTTGTGTGTAGAGGTGAACACTGGATTGTGGGCACATTTTCTACACATAAGGCTGGTCGTGTGACAGAGCTGCCAGAGAAGGGCGTGCGCACGGATTCGGTGGGCGCGTTTATTGACTCTAACACTCGAGCGGGCTGTGTCCGCTTTATGTGAGTGGGCTCTGATAGGAACACGGAAGTGTAATGCTTGTGTGTAGGGGTGAACACTGGATTGTGGGCACATTTTCTACACATAAGGCATGTTTGCTCTTTACAAGATTTCTTTGGGTCGCCGTGAAAACGGCGTTTGAGTGCAGGCAAGCGGGCAGTATCACCGGCTTGTTGGCTGCTGAATCCACCACTGTAGTAGCCTGAGAGGGGACTGACAGGGGCTTTGACGGTGGTCCGCCGCGGCAGGACTGAGCCGTCGTTTTTCAACAAGACTAGGAGGACTTCGGTTGCTCAGGTTTCAGCGCAACCTTAGACCGAGGCCCGCTGGGGCGGCGGTCTGCGGCGGCTGTCTGAGCGCTGATCGAGGCGGCAGCCCTGTCGACGCTGAGAAGTCTGACTTTGTTGAGCGCTGTGAAGAGGCACGTGCAGGAGGCTGGTCACGTGGGCGGCCTGCAGAGGAGCTAGCGCGACGCGGCAGGAAGAGGTTCATGGCTTGGGTGGCTTTCTGGACTTCTGAAAAGCGGTCAACAATGCCACTCACCGCGGAGCCGAAGAGACCTGTCGGAAAGAGCGGTGCGTTGAGGAACGTGGAGCGCTCTGCTTCTCTCATGTCGGCTAGCGTTAGCCACAGGTGTCTCTCAGTCACAGTCAGCGAGGCCATGCACTTCCCTAGAGCTTGGGCTGCAGCTTTGGTGGCACGAAGGGCGAGGTCCGTCGCGCTTCTTAGATCTGTAACAGCCTCTGGGTGCCTGCCTTTCTCATCCCACTCCCGAAGAAGGTCCGCTTGGAGGATCTGTAAGACGGCCATGGAGTGCAGAGCAGATGCTGCTTGGCCGGCGGCAGAATAGGCGTGGCCAACATAGGCGGAAGTCGCTCTGCAGGCCTTAGACGGGAGCACTGGCTTAGACCGCCATCTCGCGGAGGGCGGGCAAAGGTGTGCTGCTACCGAATCCTCGACCGGGGGGATGGAGGAGTAGCCCTTCTCGGTGGCGCCGTCCACCGAAGCGAGAGAGGTGGAGACGTGGGAGCGGATCCTGGCCGAGAAAGCGCTGCTCCACGACTTTGCAAGCTCAGTGTGGAGTTCCGGCAGGAAGGAGCGGCCCGGCCGCGGGTGTTGCGCTGCGACGGCTCTGAAGAAAGCAGCCGTCGAGTCTGTTGGGAGCCTGCTCAGGGGCGGTGACCACTCGAGCCCGAGGCGGTCGACGGCCTGTGTGAGGAGGCGTGTTAGTTCCCCGCCGACTCCGGCGTGGGTCCTGCTGGATTCCTGGGCCGAGGAGGAGGCGTGGGAGCCTGACCACTCCTCGCTGTCCGAAGCCATGATGGAACAGCCCTTATCCTCCGCGTCGTCCTCCGAGATGGCCGCAGTCGCGGCCGCTGGGCGGCAACTGCGCGTCCCGGGGCGGGGAGGGTGAGAGCGATGCTCGAGGGAGAGGCTCCGGCGAGGCAGTCGCTTCTATCACCGGTTCTGGCAGCCTTTGGGAGCGGCGCTTTTCCTGCGCTGGCGAGCGGAAGGCGCGGCGGCTTCGGTTCTGAGCGCTCGAGTCGAGCCCGCAGGGTCGACATCGAAGCTCCTCGCAGAGGTTGCATCCGCCTTCAGCGAGGGCGAGCTCTGCATGCCCCAGTCCCAGGCAGAGAGCGCCAGATGATGTGGCGGTCTCTGGCGCTGAAAGGGGCGCGCATGAAGCGCCAAGTGGTGCGAGGCATCTTAAAAAGATGCTCGTTACTCTTTGTGAAGTTCGTTAAGAACTAGCTTGCTCTAAAAAAGGATACGTCGGCGGATGGCGTAGCTTCGCAGGATGGTTGAAGGTGGCGGAGACGGCCGGCTTCTTCGACGCTGTCCAAGCTTGCTAGATGCCCCTCGAACGGCGACACGGCTTCCAGTTCAGAGATGCAAAGAGCTCAGCTGAAGAGATGAAAATCAGGGTTCCATCCTCACGAACTACGCTTATATGCACTCTAGCCATGCCCATTTAGGCGGGCTTTGATGCAGTAGCGCATGGACGCTCTCTCATTGGACGCGAGTTCGCCCAAGTTCGTCTATAGGCTGCAGCAGTTGCCGCAGAGCAACTAATGAGCTCGCTAGCTAGCCCGCTCAAGGTCTGCAGTTGCTGCACTGCGTTGACAAATGATACAATATTAAGGATATTTTTTGGCTTCAATATCTCAGAAAAGATTAATCTTTCCCGTAGCGTAAGCTAGCTTACGCAATACGAGAGAACCTCTCGTAAGAGAACCTATTCAATGCTACATACAGAGAAATTGCATAATAAACATTCAGTTTGTGCACTTACACCAGTTTCACTAACCTGCAAACTCATCAATATCACTTTGTTCATTCATAAAGTACCAAAGCTTTCATAACTTTGGACTACCATCTCAAGTTCTACTTTAGCTTGTCCAGATTGTGTGTGTGTGGTTCAGTAAATGTTATTATTTATTTATATCCTTTAACCAGGAAGGTCCCATTGAGATAATACAGTCTCTTCTTCCATGGAGTCCTGGTCAAGATGGCAGCACATATAAGTTTCACAATAAAGTTCAAAAGAAATACTGCAAATACACAAAGAAAACAAAAAACATGCAGTCGATTATTCCACCCTCTTGTAGTCTCCCAACGCTATTATGCCAGACTGTTAAACAGAGGCCAACTGAGTGTATTGGAAAGCACATATTGGGCTTATTTTAATATATCAATGCCTCAAAAATATATTGATAAAATATTGTGCCAATCAATAATCGATATATCAATATTTTATGTTATCCCTATTGGTTAGTGTGGCAGCGGGGGCGTGGTCAAGCGCCCGTCCGGGAGAGGAAAGCGGTAAGGGCGCTTACACCTGAGCTAAATTATGCCTAACACCTGTCTCTAATTCCAGTGAGCACAAGGAGAGCGGCATAAAAACAGAGCCTCCAGACGGGGAGAGAAGAAAAAAGAGCAGACCCAGCGTTTGTGTGTTCGTGTATTTGTGTATGTAAAACATAATTAAAAAAGACGTACCTTGAGAGGAAGACCTGTTTCCTGTCCTCCTTCACTAGTATAGTGCTACACTGGTGCCGAAACCGGGAAATTATGGAGCAAAGTCAGCCCCATAGAGTCCTCCCAGCTGGCAGAAGTCCTCCAATCCCTCGCGACGCTGCATCAAGGCCACCAGCAATCCCTGCTTGAGCTCCGGCAGGACCAAGATCGCCGGTTTTTTGAGATCATGCGGGCTCAGGCAGAGGACCGGCTCGCCATCCGTAGCCTCCTCAGCCAGGAGACGGAGCCGGCCACAGCCGCGACCCCGGACAGCCGCGCTACGCTACCCCCGCCCACGTTACAGAAGATGGGGGCAGCAGATGATCCTGAGGCCTTCCTCGACTTGTTCGAGCGGACGGCCGAAATCTGGGGCTGGCCGCCCGAACAGTGGGCAGCCCGTCTAATTCCTCTCCTGTCCGGGGAAGCTCAACTCGCGGCACAACAACTGCCGGCGAAAAATCTCCTGGCTTACACTGACCTGAAGAGGGCCATTCTGAAACGGGTCAGCCGGAGCCCGGAAGAGAATCGCCAGCTCTTCCGAGGCATGAAGCTGGAGAAGTCCGATCGGCCGTTCGCGTTTGCCCAACGGCTCCGGGACGCCTGTCGGCGCTGGCTGCTCGCGGGGGACCACGACATCGAGGGAGTGATCGACCAGGTGGTACTGGAACAGTTCGTTCAACGGCTGCCTCGGAAGACGGCGGGGTGGGTCCAGTGCCATCGCCCGGCGTCGTTGGAGGAAGCTGTTCGGCTAGCGGAGGACCACTTGGCGGCGATCCCGAGGGCGGACGAGCCCTCTTCTTCTCTCTCTCTCCCCTTCCCTTGTATCTGCCCATGCCCTCGCCCCTCCCTGTGTTTTCTCCTTCTGTTCTCTCCCCAGGGCCCGTTACTGCCCCGCGCAGGCGTGGAGGCTTCCAGAGACCTGCTCCCCGGCCGTGGGAGAATGCGTCCCCCATTCCCGTCTTTCAGCCACTCTCCTCCTCAGGTGGGGCGCCCGCCAGCACAAGTGCGGCCGCAACGCCTGGGCCGGCCTGTTGGAGGTGCGGAGACCGGGCCACTTCCGGGATCAGTGTCCGCTGATGGAGGTGGGGACGGTGGTGCGGTCTCCGACGTCCGCAGGCTGCCCCTGTCGGGCTGGAGCATACGGATTCGGTAAGGATCAGGGGTATTTACCAAGCTTTGCTGGATACCGGCTGCAATCAGACCACCATCCACCAACGCTTGGTTCATCCCGGGCTTTGGGTTTATCTAAACTGGTGAGGGTGAGGTGTGTGCATGGGGATGTGCACAAATATCCCATGGTGACGTTGGCAATTATATTTAGGGGAAAAAACATAGTCTGGAGGCAGCGGTTAGTTCCGCCTCACCCATCCGCTAATCTTGGGTACTGATTGGTCGAATTTTAAAGATATATTAGAGGGTATTTGTGCGGATGGGTCCTGCATAAAGAGGTGTGCGGTGTGCGATGCTTTGGCAGGGAGGCGGAGCGGGACCGTCCTCGGCTGCCCGGAATGACGAGGAAAGGGGCGAGGTGGCCACCCCTCCTCTCAGGGAATTCCCTGAAGGGACTTTCCTCTAGAGCAGTCGCGGGATCGAAACTCTTAAACATGCTTTTGACCAAGTGAGAGTGATTGATGGTCAACAGCTCCGGCCGGGCGTCGCCATTGCATACCTATACTTTGCGTTGATTAAAGACCGGTTATATAGAGTGACGCAGGACGCTCAAACAAAGGAGGAAGTGACACAATTATTGGTTCCACGAAGCCGCCGGAAATGGTTTTCCAGGCGGCTCACTACAATCCTATGGCCGGTCACCTAGGGGAACGGAAAACACTTCTCCGTCTAATAGCCCGTTTCTATTGGCGGGCATTGGCGGTGACGTCCGCAGGTGGTGTGCGGCGTGCCGTGAATGTCAGCTGGTAAACCCACCGGCCACCCCAAAAGCGCCATTGCGCCCTCTACCATTAATCGAGGTCCCCTTCGAGAGAATTGGGATGGACCTCGTCGGGCCATTAGAACGGTCAGCACGCGGACATCGCTCGTGTTAGTCCTAGTGGATTACGCGACGCGATATCCGGAAGCAGTGCCTCTGAGCAACATCTCTGCACGTAGTGTTGCAGGGGCACTCTTCAAGATAATCTCCCGGTGGGGATTCCGAAGGAAATCCTCACCGATCAAGGCACGACTTTTATGTCACGAACACTTCGCGAACTTTACGAGCTCTTGGGCATCAAATCGATTCGCACTAGCGTTTACCACCCGCAGACAGATGGCCTAGTGGAACGATTTAATAAAACGCTCAAGAACATGATTCAGTAAATTCGTACACGAGGACGCTAGAAATTGGGATAAGTGGCTAGACCCCTGTTGTTTGCAGTACGAGAGGTCCCACAAGCCTCCACCGGGTTCTCCCCATTTGAGCTGCTGTACGGGCGACGCCCCGCGGTGTCCTTGACGTCATCCGTGAAGCGTGGGAGGAGGGACCTTCTAATAGTAAAAATGAAATTCAGTTCGTTCTCGATCTTAGAGCAAAACTCCACACACTGGGGCGATTAACACAGGAAAATTTGCTCCAAGCTCAAGAACGCCAACGCCGGCTGTATGACAGGGGTGCTCGCTACGGAATTTGCACCGGAGATAAGGTACTTGTATTACTCCCAACATCGAGCTCTAAATTACTCGCCAAGTGGCAAGGACCCTTTGAGGTCACACGACGAGTCGGGGATCTCGATTATGAGGTTAAACGTACCGATAGAGGGGGCGCACGTCAAATTTATCACCTCAACCTCCTGAAATTATGGAGGGAGGAGGCAGCCTCTGTGACGTTGGCCACGGTACTTCCGGAGAGGGCGGAGCTCGGGCCGGAGGTAAACAAAAACTACAATCTCAACACTCCGGTTACTTGTGGAGACCAACTCTCACCGCGACAGTTCACAGAGGTTTCTGAATTACAAAAGGAATTTGCGGATGTGTTTTCCCCTCTACCGGGCCGTACAAACATCATACAGCACCACATCGAGACCGAGCCGGGCGCGGTGGTGCGTTGCCGCCCTATCGCTTACCCGAACATAAAAAGAAAATAGTACGGGAAGAATTAGATGCGATGCTTGATATGGGCGTAATAGAGGAATCCCACAGTGATTGGTCCAGCCCGGTTGTTCTTGTTCCCAAGAGTGATGGGTCTATTCGATTCTGTGTGGATTACAGAAAAGTCAACGCGGTGTCTAAATTTGACGCGTACCCAATGCCCCGTGTTGATGAACTGCTCGATCGGTTAGGCACTGCTCGATTTTATTCGACCTTGGATTTAACAAAGGGTTATTGGCAGATCCCCTTGACACCAATGTCCCGTGAGAAAACAGCCTTCACTACGCCGTTTGGGTTACACCAATTTGTGACGCTTCCTTTCGGTTTGTTTGGGGCGCCGGCCACTTTCAGCGACTCATGGATCGGATCCTCAGACCGCACACCGCGTACGCCGCTGCCTATTTAGATGATATTATCATTTATAGCAATGATTGGCAGCGGCACATGCAACATCTGAGGGCCGTCCTGAGGTCGCTGCGGTGGGCGGGGCTCACGGCAAACCCTAAGAAGTGCGCGATTGGGCGTGTGGAGGTACGGTATCTGGGGTTCCACTTGGGTCATGGCCAGGTGCGGCCCCAAATTGATAAGACCGCGGCGATTGCGACTTGCCCTAGACCCAAGACCAAAAAGGGGGTGAGGCAGTTCCTGGGGCTGGCTGGCTATTATAGAAGGTTTGTGCCTAATTATTCGGACGTCACCAGCCCGCTGACTGACCTCACTAAAAAGGGGGCTCCAGATCCGGTTCAATGGTCGGAGCAGTGTCAACAGGCGTTTATGCAGGTTAAAGCCGCACTTTGTGGGGGCCGCTTCTTCATGCACCTGACTTCTCTCTCCTTTTATTTTGCAGACGGACGCTTCAGACAGAGGGCTGGGGGCCGTACTCTCGCAGGTGGTGGAGGGAGGAGCGCCGGTGCTGTACATTAGCCGTAAGCTCTCCTTAAGGGAGACTAAGTACAGCACTGTGGAGAAGGAGTGTTTGGCCATCAAGTGGGCGGTCCTCACCCTCGGTATTACCTGCTGGGGCGGGCCTTCACCCTCTGCTCGGATCACGCCCCACTCCAGTGGCTCCACCGCATGAAGGATACTAGCGCCCGGATCACCCGTTGGTATCTGGCTCTCCAGCCCTTTAAATTCAAGGTGGTCCACAGACCGGGGTGCAGATGGCTGTCGCCGACTTTCTCTCCAGGAATGGGGGAGTGGTAGACAGGCCAGATGGTGCCCCGGCCTGAGTCGGGCGGTGGGGGTATGTGGCAGCGGGGGCGTGGTCAAGCGCCCGTCCGGGAGAGGAAAGCGGTAAGGGCGCTTACACCTGAGCTAAATTATGCCTAACACCTGTCTCTAATTCCAGTGAGCACGAGGAGAGTGGCATAAAAACAGAGCCTCCAGACGGGGAGAGAAGAAAAAAGAGCAGACCCAGCGTTTGTGTGTTCGTGTATTTGTGTATGTAAAACATAATTAAAAAAGACGTACCTTGAGAGGAAGACCTGTTTCCTGTCCTCCTTCACTAGTATAGTGCTACAGTTAGGTTTAGGTTTGGGGTTTAAGTTACAGTTAAAAAAATATGCATTGCACTACACTGGATTACATCCTGTATAGCTGAAAAAGATTTGCATCATAACTAGCTTTTGGCGCTCCTCTGTGGACATTTCACCCAGAAAATGTAGCACACTGTTGCCCATCTGCCAAAAAACACTTACCTCTTTGGCCCCTGGAGTCAGCGTTTAAAATTTTGGTAAGCATAGTCTGATTTACTTACCTCTTTGGCCCCTAAAGAAAAGTCAACCTAGTGTTTCCGATTTATCTGTAAGATAGGTTTGGGGTTTAAGTTGGGGTTACAGTTCAAAAAATATGCATTGTTTTCTAGATTTTATTCATGATTAGAAATTAGTCAATTCTAGAGATTTTGGTATTCCGCCATTGAAGAAAACAGGAGCTGTACTTGTAAATACCTGCTTGTGGGTGTTAAGAATATGGCTACTAAGGGAACTTACTTGCCTTAAAGGAACTTTGGTGTGTACACTCGACTAAGCGTAGCCAATTGCCATCAATACTCTCTGTGTTGTCATAGAGCGGCTATGTACAGTATGTTGCAATTGGTACAATCCCTTGTATCTTTATATAGGACATCACAGATCCCAATGAGATTTTCAGAGATCAGTGTGGTGGTATGGCATTGTAACTATGGTAGAAACAGGGTTGGCTCTCTGTATCTCAGTGGGAGTTATCTCCCACTGCTTAGCACTGGAGGAGGGCAGAGATGCAGGCAGTAGTGGCTCAGTATGAAGCTGTCTCACTGGGAAACATTCAGCTGAAAAGGGCTGCCAGTATCCACTAACTTTACACAACACCCAGACATCCATACTTTTTTTCAACAGTATAATGTCACTGGGTAAGAACTGGGTAAGAACTGATAGATGTTAAAGGCATACTTCACTGCCCAAAATTAAAATTCTGTCATAATTTACCCTCATGTTGTTCTAAACCTGTATGACTTTCTTTCTTCTGTGGAGCACTAGGCAAAATACAAATAAATTCTAGACAAAATTTAGCCTCAGTAACCAATTACTCTCGTATTTTTCTGTACAATAAAAGTAAGTGGTGACTGGGGCTTTCAGTCCCCAACATTAAAAATCTCTCCTTGTGTTCCATGGAAGATAGAAAGTTATATGTGTTTGGTATGACATGAGGGTAAATATAGACAATTAAAAAAATGTAATTACATTTTTTTGGCTGTAGTAACCCTTTAACTTCAGTGTTTCTTTTAATCAATCTAGAAAGATGACATTTCATTGGTTCATTGGTTCATATGTTTAATAAGAACCCACTATTCTTCATCTGGCCTTTTGACCCCATATGCAGATAAGCACCTGCTCTTTGCTCACATGTGACAAAGCCAGTTTTTACACCGCTAATGAATGAGTGTTATGGGGCTGGTGTAGCCTAGTGGATAAAGATCTAGACTGATTATTGAAAAGGTTGGAGGCTCAAATCCAGCAACGGGTGGTCCATGAACTATCAAACATTGTGCCCTTGAGCAAGGTACGTAACCTCAGGTTGCTTTAGGACGGGGCTGTTCCTGTGATAAAATTATAGTAAGTCACTTTGTATAAAAGTGTCTTATAAATGTCCAGTTTGTAAATTATCAAAATAGCTGCTCATGCCTTTACAATTCACCTCTAAATGTACACTAGTTCACCATTCCAGAAACAAAGGGTTTGTCTGTTGCTTTCTCCTGATTTCATGACATGGAAAATTAAATCTTAGTCTTTTAAAATTGGAGAGAAAAATTATGGTCACAGACTAGGGGACTTCCAAGCCACTGACCCAGACAATCTCTGAGGAAGTTTGGTCCATGACCAACACATATTAGTCTCTAAGAAGTTTCACCTTAGGTAAACAGCACCACCTTGTGGTTACAATGAATTTGTTCCTTTTATAAGTGATAAGTTTATGTGAATTCCCATTCAGATATCTAAAATATGGCATAATAATATGTATGTTCCTGCATGGTTTTCACTTTTAAAAATTTCCCATACTTGTGCATCTATGCTACATATATTTCAAACTACAAAAAAAATGGCCAGTTTAATAGGTAACATATATTTTCTAAATACACATACAAATGACACACATACTTGTATATGAATTTCTGCATATCATATGAATAGATACATATATTAAATTAAATTTACAAAAATAATTGTCTGCTTGATGTTTGTACTCTGCTTGATGTTGATGTTTGTACTGTACTTTAAAATTATAAAAAATATAAAGATTTAAAATATGTACATACAGTATATGCACACATACAGTTAGAAAGCCGTCTCGGTTACTGACGTAACCTCTGTTCCCTGATGGAGGGAACGAGACATTGTGTCGATGAGTTGACACTAGGGGTCGCTCCTGCAGAGCCCAGACATCTCTGATCTTGAGAAAAGGCCAATGGAAATTGGGCGGGAGGCCTGCCTCCGAGGTGCCATACCTGCCAGAGAGAGAAAGCGGTGCCCGGTAGTCGTGATAACGACGGGTGAGAATGACTGCTTTTTTTTTTTTTTTTTTTTAAGAATGTGGGTACCGCAGCCCTTGGGGCATGCGGTGAGGTAAGAAAAGGAAATAAAGAACCTCCACCCAGCCCTCCACCGGGGGAAGGAGTGGTGCTCTTACCAGCTCCTGTGCTGCGGGTCTCCTACTTCCTGGACTGCCCATCTCGGGGAACGCTTTGAAGCCTTTCTTGGGTTCTTGGCGACCAGCCATGAGACGGGTGGCATCTGCTTTCTGCGGTTGGCTCGACGGCGGGTCCAGCCTACTGGGGCGGGCTGTGGCGGAGCCAGTGTTGCTGCCGCAGGGGGACGCCCTTGGCGACAAACAGACGGGGATGCGAGACATTGCGTCGCACCGGGCAGGATGTATTGAATGGTCCCCGTCTGCCTTTTAACCACTGAGGATTGCTGGGCGAAATCCTCTACTGTGCCGCCGAATAGGCAAAACTGGTTTGACTAAGTTGGGCCAAAAGTGGCGTTCCTGGACCACTAAGGTGGACATCGCCTGCCCGAAAGACCACGCCGTGACCATCATCGCTCGGAGGGCAAGACCATTCACTGAGCTCAGCTCCTGCATAAATCTCGGGTCAGAACTACCCTCGTGCAGTTCTTTGAGCGCCACGGCTTGGTGCACTCGCAGGAGAGCCATGGGGTGCAGGGCGGAGGCAGCCTGTCCAGCGGCACTGTAGGCTCAGCTCACCGGGCCGCGCTTCCCGGAAGTTCATGATGAGCTCACGCGATCACGGGGGCACCTTTTACTGCCTGGACTCGGTTTGCGGGTTCAGGGCCCGTGGGTTTACCTCGTCATTCTTAAAATAGTGATCTAACTGACCAAGACAGACAATGTTTTCTACGATTAAATGTCAGGAATTGAGTTTAAATGTATTTGGCTAAGTAACCTTCTGACTTCAAATGTATATGAACCTTAATTGTATATATGTTTATATATAGCCATATATCAGATTGTAAGATTTAGAACTTTTAAATATTTTAGTTAGATTTTAATTCAAACTATGTTTGTTAGTGAACAGTCAAAATAGCAGCATCCTTGGAATGCTGCTTGTCCAATAACAATAGTGAACCAGAACTAACTATTGTATACTTATTACGTTTTTTTGCTAATATAATTTTTTTTTTAAATAAAGCACTATTCTTCTGTTATGCATTTTCAGAACAACTGTGATTCTTGCAATATGAAAGCTGGTATGAATTAGTTTCATGCTGAAGGAATCGTAGTATTGTCAGAAACAAAGATATTTTTACAGTAAAGACTATAGGGGTAGATGAGCTCTTTTGTATCTGTAAGTTTTGTTATGTAAGAACATATTTCTTTCAGCATCTCTAAACATCTGTTTGAATAGTAGCTATCTTGTCCTGTTTTTCAGCATCTCTCATTGGTCTGGGAGATAATTATGCTCCAAGGATTTATTGAGATAAACCTCGATTATCCTGCTACACTGACACTTCCCAGACTATACTCTGAGGACCTTGGCATTTGCAAAATAGACGCCATCTAAAATCCACACAGATAAAAATACTCTGATGTGCAAATTACCTCCAACATACACTTGTATTAAACTCTCTTCTAAAAATATGTTTGTCTCAGAGAATTTTAGCAGAGATGGTTTTGGGGATTTTAACTGACTCTTAAACAGCAGCTTACCTGTGGTATTTCAAATTTCAAATTCAAATAAAAAAATATATATATTTTTATTTATTTCAGTCCTCAAATACAATTTTCCATAATAAATTAAAATATACAAAACAACCGAAAAAGGTGTAGGCTGAAGCCTTTGCTTATTGTGCCTACCCTTTTTACATATTTATCTAATGAGCATCACTTTTCTCAGTGAATTTGATTCATAAAAGATGAACAAAACAGTAACATAAGACATTTCACAAATGTGCATACATAATATTTAGACATTAATACAATAGTTTAAATATTATATACAAAAATTATTCATATTGAGGTATGTAGTTATTTATCATACTTTTTTTAAACCTTTTCTTAAATTTACAAAGTGAACTACACATTTTTAATTCCTTGTCACAATTATTCCATAGGTTTACCCCTTTCACAGATATACATCTATTTTTTATATTCGTTCTTGCCCTTATTTTATTAAACGTGTACATTACCCTTAGTTTATACTGGCTTTCTCTTATTTCGAACAACCTCTGAAAACTATTTGGAAGTAAATTATTATATACTTTATACATTATCTGCGCAGTGTAAAAATCAACCCAATCAACAAATTTTAAGACATGTAATTCAATGAATCAGTCGGCCCATTCTCCTCTGACCTCTAGCATCAACAAGGCATTTTCGCCCACAGGACTGCCGCATACTGGATGTTTTTCCCTTTTCACACCATTCTTTGTAAACCCTAGAAATGGTTGTGTGTGAAAATCCCAGTAACTGAGCAGATTGTGAAATACTCAGACCGGCCCGTCTGGCACCAACAACCATGCCACGCTCAAAATTGCTTAAATCACCTTTCTTTCCCATTCTGACATTCAGTTTGGAGTTCAGGAGATTATCTTGACCAGGACCACACCCCTAAATGCATTGAAGCAACTGCCATGTGATTGGTTGATTAGATAATTGCATTAATGAGAAATTGAACAGGTGTTCCTAATAATCCTTTAGGTGAGTGTATATTGGATTTATGTTGGCTTTATATGTATGACCCCATACCTCCACACAGTAAGTAATGTATGGAACTATGAGCGAACAATACAATACATTGTGAAGCTTTTCCACTAAGGAAGACACGGAAACAGCGTCGGCTTCAAAGGTAAGATTCTTTTAATTTTAATTATGTACAAGTCACTATACACTATGGATCTCTTCTTTTGTGTTGGCGTCAGGTTCTCTCTCTCGAGGCTCTGTTGCTGCTGCTTTTTATGCCGCTCTCCTCACGCTACTGCAATTAGACACAGGTGTTAGACATAATTTAGCTCAGGTGTGAGCGCCCTTACCGCTTTTCTCTCCCGGACGGGCGCTTGACCACGCCCCCGCTGCCACATACATTTTATGAGTTTTCATTCAAAATATGTTTTGTTCTATTTAAAAATGCAATGGATATAGACAATTTTTTTTCACATTATTTATATGTGGTTTCCAACTTAATTTATATTTAATCTATTATAACACCCAGAAATGTATTTTCATACCCTCTTTCTATTTCCTCATTATTAATTCTAATTTTAGTTTTAGTAATACATTGCCGATTACTAAATATTATGAACTTTGTTTTACTTAAATTCAATGAAAGTCTATTATCATCAAACCATTTTTTTAAGACTATCAATTTGATTTCCACTGTGTTCAGAAGCTGTTCCAAATTTTTACCGGAACAACATAAATTTGTGTCATCTGCAAACAGGACTATTTTTATAGATTAGACACACATATATCATTTATATAAAGTACAAACAATTTTGGGCCTAGCACCAAACCTTATGGAACCCCAAAAGTGACTTTCATTAATTCTGATTTAACATTATTTATTTGTACAAATTTATATGTAACTTCTTAACCAAGAGGAGGCTTTTCCTCTTATACCATATCTCTCCAGTTTCATCATTTATAAACTGTAATCATTGGTATCAAAAGCTTTTTTTTAAATCTAGGAACACCACCACAGTATAGTCATTATTATCCATAGCAGTGGAAATCTCTCCTACCAGTTCCATCACCGACACTGAGTTTGACCTATTAGCTCTAAAGCCATACCTATGATAGCTCAATAAATTGTGTTTATCTATAAAATTATCAAGCCTATGTACAAATCATTTCTCTAAGATTTTTGAAAACTGGGAAAGCAGAGATATTGGTCTATAATTGGTAAAAATATGTTTTAAAAATAGGAATAACTTTAGCTGTTTTCATATTACTCGGAAATATACCTGTTAAAAAGGACTGATTACAGATATATGTAAATGGTTTTACAATATATTCTATAATGTTTTTTAATAATGACATGTCAATGTCATTACAATCAGTAGAATTTTTATTCTTACAATTAGTAACAGTGTCAAGTATTTCCTTTTCATCAGCTCCCCTAACCTATATTGATTGGATGTTACTAGGAATATTCACTTCATCTAACCTATCCCCAGTTCTGTGCTCTACAATCTCTTTAGATAACTTACATACAATATTTACAAAATACTCATTACATTTATTGACAATATCATTCAGTTTATTTATAATTTTTGTATCATCATTTACAAAATGCTGTTAAGTACTTTCCATGTTGCTTGAGTATTAATCTTAAACCTCTCCAATAGTTTGTGATAATAGTCCTTTTTACAAATCTTATAATACTTATTAATTTATTTTTATATATCTTATATTTGTTTTCAGCTTGTTTTGTTCTTGTTAAGATAAATTTCCTATATAATGCATTCTTCTTTTTCTTGCCTTCTCTATTCCCTTAGTAATCCATGGCTTGTCGTCATTTTTGTGCATCTTTAAAACTTTCTTTGACAAACAATGTTTTTCATATTGCCCAATTAGTATGGCCAAAAAAGCATCATAGGCTCTATTAGGATCTTTATTTACATAAACCTCACTCCAGTTTTGTTTCCTTAAGTCCTCCCCAAGGGCAGCAATGGCTTCTAATGTTCTATGTCGAATCTTTTTATAATTATTTGTCCTATTTTCATATATTTTGTTTTTTAATATTTGAAAGATTGCAAAAACTGGAAGATGATCAGTCATATCATTTATAAATAACCCTCCTACTATTTTTCCTCCAATTTCATTTGTATATATATTATCTATCAATGTAGCAGTGTCTGTTGTTATTCTGTTTGGTTTTGTAATCACAGAAAATAGGCTTTTACTATACATTGTGTTAATAAAATCTGTTGTCCTCTTATGTCTGTTTGGATTTAACAAATCAATGTTAAAATTTCCACATACAATTTGTACCTTGTTCTCATTCCATTTGTCTAACACACCAACTAAGTTATTCATAAATGTGTCAATACAGGTTCCTGGTGTTCTTTACACACAACTAATAATTATATTTTTAGATCTTTCAATGTCGATTTCTATGGTTAAGCATTCCAATATATTTTCTATAGTAATTGACCTACTTTTAATCAAACTGCATCTTAATGCTGTATCAACATACAGAGCAACTCCTCCTCCTTTTTTATTAACTCTGTTAATCGTAAACAACCTATATCCTTCCAATTCTACCTCTTGTTCTTTCTCATTATCAAGCCAAGTCTCTGACACAGCAATCACATTCAACTTGTTAAACTGGCACAAATATATAAGTTTCTATAAAGTTTCTATAAAGACTTCTACTATTAAGATGTATTATTGATAATGCACCCTCCATTTTCACATTTCTTTTAAATTGTTCTTCTGTATAATACTCACAATTATTATTTACATTATTGAAAAAATGGTTTTCCGGGTCAATATCATTTCCAGTCTCATACATTTTATGGTCTGTGTGATTGAAAGTTTTGAAATTCAAATGTTCATACTTTCAGCTGTATCATCACAACAGGAATTCCATGTAGCTTGTATCTTGTTCTGTTTCCTCAGAATGCGTGTGCGTCTAGCAATGTCAGCGTACTTTTTTGTACGATTTTCATTCAGATACATCCCTGAACCCTTCAACTTCTTTGTCTCCCTCAGTAGCTCGGTCTTGTGCTTCCGATTCACAAACCGAACAACTATGGCAGGCTTCGTTCCGCTGTTTTTTCGGGGGAAGGATATAACAGGCCACAACGTTATTGCTCTGAATGTTCATATTCTTACTTTCAAAGAACATTATTACTTGTTTTTCCAGCATTTGTAGATCCTCTGGCAAAACATCTTCACCGACTTTATCTCTAGCCACAGTACTAGCATAAGTTTGGTGTTTTGTTTCCAATCCACTTATAATTCAATCATCCATTCTTGTAGATTGTTCCAGATCATCAATCCTTCTCTCTAATCCTTAAATTTTCTTATAATTTTCTTTCACAAGGTTCTTCAATTGTTTAACTTCATCCATCAGATCAAGTAGCATAGCTTGTTGTTTAGCGACTTTGCTCAACTCATCCGACATGAAGTTTAAGGATTTTCTGATCTCCTCAAACTACGTTGCTAATTTTCTTCGATGGCATTTTGTTTGTTTGTTTTGTAAATCTTAAATATGTCACTTACTTGATTTATATCCATTTATTGAAGATAATAGAAGAGAGAAATGTAGCTTTCTGCCTTTCACTCTCAAAAGCCTAAAGCACCAAGCTACTCTGCTCCTTTTTTAATATAAACAGATGATTCATCTGTGGGAAATAAATTTAAGACAAGCATTAAAAGTCATAGTTTAAAGAAAGTAACTTCAAAGAAATATTTTTTTTTCCCTAGGCAGTCAGGAAAATCAAAACAATGAAACAAACCCATGGGTCCTTCAGGCAGATTGGAATGTGCCAGAGAAGCACTAATTGAGTAAAAGTATAAAATTAAGTTTAAATCTTCCATTAATGAGGTGTTCAAGGTTGCTTACTCCATGCAAAATTAACTCTTGGCTGGAGACCTCGGAGAAATCATCCTGATTTAAAAAAACAGCAGCATGTTAATGAGCAATCAATTTGACCCCTCAGGCATGTGTGTTTGGAGGAGGAATTTGGGGGTGTACAGTACAGGTTTTAGGCACGGGCGAACAGGGCATTCGCCCGGGGCGGCATTTTTTCATGTCACATGGGGGGCGGCACGAGCAGTTTAAAAAAAATAAAAAAAATAAAAATCCTCTGCGCCGCGAAGCGGATTTCTACATAGAGGTTTTCTATTATCTATCATTTCACTGTGTGGGGAATTGGGGAATTGGCAAATTTGCGCCCCTGCGTGCTGAGAAGGTGCCGTGTGTGAGAAGGGGAAAGGGGAGGGGGCGCAGCAGGCA
Organism: Xyrauchen texanus; assembly: GCF_025860055.1. NCBI lineage: Eukaryota > Metazoa > Chordata > Actinopteri > Cypriniformes > Catostomidae > Xyrauchen > Xyrauchen texanus. The sequence continues at coordinate 24,319,615 of NC_068303.1, read as the reverse complement.
GGGGATAGTTCACCTCTGGGTGACTGATTGGGGGGGAGCAATACTCTAATGAAATTAGTGGGCTAAAGTCAGTCACACTCGACTTTCTTCCAAATAACGCACATTTTATTCATAATATTATAAATACAGGCCTATAGTTCCTGCACATTTTTGTTTTCTGTGTGAAATGGCTAATAAAAATAAGTAATACAAAACGATTATGTGGTCACCTCACCAAGGTGAATTGGTTTAGTCTTGACTTCTGGCCGTGACTCGTAACGTGAGTGACAGTGTTGGGGGGCGGGGGATGGGAAATCTGTTGATTGTCGAGTGCCAAATAAACAGGGATGGATAGGAAAAGGTCAAAGCCAGAATGGAGGTGTTTGAGACTTTTAGCATTCTGTGAGGGTGGCGGTTGGCAACACTGGGCAGTGACTGGAGCGTTAATGGGAGGAAGTGACGGTAGTTCCGGAAGCGATCCGGAGATGGAAGAAGATGCAGGCGGTGGGAGTGAGGGTTATAATCAAAGTAAATGGAACTTAGTAGAAAATCGGAAAAGGAAAAAGAGTGTAAGCCAAATATCGGGTACGGATAGTGAGAGAGAAAACCATCTGACTAGAAGGAGGAAAGAAGATTATAAGGTAATAATAAAATTCATGACAGAAGGTGTAAGATCTGTGAATCCTTTAAAACTGTCAAAAGCGGTAAAAGAAACGATTGGAAACATAGAAAGTGCTAGGATGTTACAGGAAGGTAAACTGTTGCTTTTCTGTAAAGATAGTAATCAACAAAAGAAAGCTCTTGGGCTAAAATCTTTGATGGGACAAAAAGTAAATTGCTCAGCAGTGGGAGATAAAAATGGGTGAGAGGGGTGATCACAGGAATCCCCACTAATGTGTCCGAAGAGGTAATTAAGAAAAGCATATCAGGCGCCTCAGTGATTGAAGCTAGAAGATTAAAGTATACCAATAATAAGGAGAGAATGGACAGCTTATCGGTGATGCTTAATTTTGATGAGGATAGAATGCCAGAAAGAGTGTTTCTAGGATTTATGAGTTATATAGTAAGACCATATATCCCCCTCCATTGAGATGTTTCAAGTGTCAAAAATATGGACATGTGGCATCGGTGTGTAAAGGGAAACAACGGTGCGCAAGATGTAGTGGCAATCATGAGTACGGAAAATGTGAAGAAGGAGTGAAACCAAAGTGCTGCAACTGTGGAGAGGAGCATAGTGCGGCATATGGAGGGTGTCAGGTGAGAAAGAATGCTGTCAAGATACAAAATGTAAAAATAACGGAAGGAATAAGTTACGCTGAGGCCATAAAAAGAGTGAAAGGGACAGAACAGAGAAATGCACAAGAGAGTGCGGATGAACAAAGAATGCAGAGGCAGACCCGAGAGATAATAAGTAATAACACCATCAATATAGACAAACTGGCGTTTACCACCTTTATGGCGGAAGTAATAAATTGCTCAGCACAAACAGAAAGCCGTACAGAAAGAATAAGAATAATAATTAGAGCAGCAGAAAAGTACTTACAGGCAGACGGATTAACAGTTGAACAGGTAAACGAGAAATTAAAGATGCAAATAACAAACTCGCGAGGCTTCATGTGGAGGATTATAATGGTACTGATAATATTGCAATGGAATGCTAGAAGCCTAATAGCAAATGGGCAAGAATTTAAAAAATATATTGATGAATATGAAGAAAAACCACATATTATTTGCATACAAGAATCTTGGCTAAAACCTCATTTAAACTTTGTTGTTCCTCAATATGAAGTATTACTGAAATGATAGGAAAATAAAAAATGGTGGTGGTGTAGTGACTCTAATTAAACAAGGATTAGAATTTCGGGAGATAGATGTGAATGGAGAAGTTGAATCGATAGTGGTGGAGGTAAGCACAAGAAATCAGAAAATTAGAATAATCAACTTTTATAATCCTTGTGATAGGATTAAAGAAGATTTAAAACAAAAAGTTGGTGGTGAGGGTAGCTTCAAATTAGTGTGGTGTGGGGATTTCAACGCACATAGTACAATGTGGGGTAGTGAAATTAATGATCATAATGGAAATATGGTGGAAAGTATATTAGATGATAATGATCTAGTGTGTTTAAATGATGGAAGAGCAACAAGGATAGATGTAACAAGAGGTCATCAGTCAGCAATAGATTTAACTATAGTGTCTCAAAGTCTGGCAAGACAATGCAAGTGGGAAGTGCTTGATCAAACTACAATAGGTAGTGATCATTACCCCATCAGATGTGTAGTAGGTATAGAAGTGGAACAAAATATAAAACAGAAAATCCCCAGGTGGAAATTTAAAACGGCGGACTGGGAAAAGTTTAAAGAAGTAAGTGAGGCTAAATTGTTAGGAATTGTAAATGATAAACAGGAACCTGAGGAATTAAATAATACAATTAATGAGATCATTTGTAGTACCGCTGAGGAGGTAATTGGGAAAAGTTTAGGAGAAAGAAAAGGAAAAAGTGTACCATGGTGGACAGAGAACTGCAGTGAGGTAATCTCAATTAGAAATAAGGCGTTTAAAAAGGTAAAGAAAACATATTCCTTTCAGGATGTGATAATATTCAAAAGATCTCAGGCAGTGGTTAGAAGAGTAATTAGATCTGCTAAAAGAAAATACTGGAGACAATTCTGCGATGAAATTGGTGAGAGTGTAGATATAAGTGAATTATGGGGAATGATTAGGAAAATGGGAGGGAATAAAATGTATAGAAATATACCTGTAATAATAGATGAGGACAAAAATATAATGATTGAAAGTGAAAAAGCAGAGGTGTTAGTAAAAGCATTTGTAAAGATACACAGTAATTGTAACATATCAGAGGATATGAGAAGGCAAAGAGAGCAAGCAATAAGAGATAATCCTAATATCATGGTCCAAAGAAGGCCGTCTGAAAACACTCTGGATGAAGATTTTACTTTATATGAACTCAAACAGGTATTGACAGGTTTAAGAAATACATCTCCAGGAAAGGATGATATATGTAATGAGATGATAAAGAAATTATCAGATATATCGTTGAATATCATATTGCATCTGTTCAATAAAGTATGGAAGGCAGGAAAACTCCCTTCTTCCTGGAAACATGGAGTAGTTGTCCCAATAGCCAAACCTGGGAAAGATCATTCCAGAGCAGTTAACTATAGACCAATTGCACTAACATCAAACTTATGTAAAATAATGGAAAGAATGGTAATAGCTAGACTAAATTACACAATAGAAAATAAAAATATTTTATGCCCACATCAAAGTGGATTTAGAAAGGGTCGCAATACAATGGATTCTATCATATGTCTAGAATCAGAAATCAGGAAAGCATTTATAAATAAAGAAGTGTTAGTTGGAGTGTTTTTTGATGTGGAAAAAGCATACGATATGTTGTGGAAGGAGGGACTATTAATTAAGTTGGATAAAATAGGCATTAAAGGAAGGTTGTATAATTGGATAATGGATTTCCTTTTCAAGCGTACAATACAGGTCAAGATCGGTTCAAGTTACTCAAAAATATACACAATAGATAACGGTACTCCTCAAGGTAGTGTTTGTAGCCCAATATTGTTCAATATAATGATTAATGACATTTTTTCTCAGGTAGGACAAGGAATAGGTAAATCCCTATATGCAGATGATGGAGCCATGTGGAAAAGAGGACGGAATGTTAAATTTGTTGAAAAAAGCATGCAGAGAGCAGTAGAGGAAGTGGAAAAATGGGTAAACATCTGGGGTTTCAAATTGTCAGTAGAAAAACGCAAGTTATCTGTTTCTCAAAAAAGAAGAGTAGCCCACAAATAAAAATAAAATTATATGAACAAACATTAGAACAAGTATCGGAAATTCGATATTTGGGGTTGTGGATGGATTCAAAACTTAAATTTGACAGTCACATAAAGAAAATAATAGATAAGTGTAAAAAGGAATAAATGTTTTAAGATGTCTGGCAGGGGTAGATTGGGGTGCAAGTCGGCAATCACTAAAAAGAATATATTGTGCAATGATCAGACCAATAATAGATTACGGATGCATAATATACAGCTCAGCATCAGCATCCAAGTTAAAGAAAATAAATGGTATTCAGTCACAAGCATTACTGAATATGTTGTGGAACATTCAGAACATCCCCTATTCCAGCAATGCAGGTAGAAATGGCAGAAATGCCTCTGGATGTTAGGAGGTTACAATTAAAAATGTCATATTGGAGTACTCTAAAGGGACACAATGAGAATCACCCAGTGAAAAAGATCCTAGAAAAATGCTGGGAGTATGGAAAAGGAGAAATAAATAGTTTTGGATGGAATGTAGAAAAGAAGCCCAGAACATAGAAATAAATAATATAAATATTAGTCCCACAGTGGTAATACCATCAATACCTCCATGGCTTTTCCCTAAACCGGATGTAGATCTAACATTGCAAGACAAGATACAAACAAAGGAAATAAGCATAACAAAGGATATAGTTGTGAAGCAGCACCTAAGTCAAGAATATTATAACAGTATTCAAATATTCACGGATGGATCTAAGAATCCAGATACTGGACATGCAGCAGCAGCAGTTTACATTCCACATTTTAAATATAGTATTGAAAAGAGAATTACAGATCATGCTTCAGTATATACTGCAGAGATGATTGGAATTTTAATGGCACTACAATGGGTGGAAGATGTTCATCCTATGGATGTAGTGATTTGCTCAGACTCCTATTCAGCTTTACTGAGTATAAATAGTGGAAAGTCAGCGTCCAGGCAGGATATCTTGTATGAGATACTACAAAATATGTACAGAATATACAGAATAGGTGTAAATATTTCATTTTTATGGGTTCCAGCACATGTGGGGGTAGAGGGTAATGAGGAGGTTGATCAGTTGGCAAAGAGATCTCTGAAGCGTAATGTAATAGACATTAATGTAACACTGAGTAAAACTGAAGTCAAAGCAATAATAAAATCTGCCCTAAACAAGATGTGGCAACAGAAATGGGACAAGGAGACAAAAGGAAGACATCTGTATAAAATTCAAAATAAAGTTGGGGGTGAGAGAAATAAATACGGAAGCAGAAAGGAAGATTCCATAATATCTAGGCTTCGAATAGGGCATACATGCCTTAATTTCTCAATGTTCATCATAGGGAAAAGAGAATCTGCAAATTGTGATAAATGTGGCTTGTCAGAAACAGTTGAACACGTGTTGATTCAGTGCACAGAATACGACAGAGAAAGAATCAATTTTGCAGAAACATTAAGCTACATAGGTATTGATACATTGTCAGTCAATAGCATATTTCAAAACGCACAGAAAGAGAAAAGGGTCTATAGCGCTTTAATGAGGTATCTAAAGGAAACAGGATTGGTTAACAGAATATAGGTTGATATATATATATTTTTTTTTTTTTTGATAATTTGCTTCACTCTGTTAATGCTTCACACTCCTGACCAGTTGGTGGCGGTAAATGCACCTTTTAGCTGGTTTGCCAACCGCCATAAAACTTTGAAAGAAGAAGAAGAAGAAGAAGAAGAAGAAGGTCAAAGCCATCAGGTGCACAATTTAGAAAAAAAAAAGAAAAGAAGAAGAGGAGAAACGAGCAAAAGATAATGGTATGCAACTATGTTCTCTCTGTGATATGATTACGGTATCCATGTTGTCATGAATGAAGGGCTAATGTTAATTGTTGGTAACTCTTACGTTTGTTAGCCTATTTGCTATGATGCTTGCTATGCTTATACAACAATAATTCGGTTTTAAGTCAACAAACACGAGATCTAATTTCACCATAATATTGTGCTTTGTAACCAAACTGTTACAAGTTCAGTTATTATTTATTTCCATCAGTTGGGTTACGTTAGGCCCTGTAATTAGCCAACTGAATTTTTTTTTAATCTATAGGTAGTTTCAAAGAGACGACATTTGCTATTTATTTACTACTTATTTGCTACATGACACATGCCATGAATATGAAGGAGGTTTTTATGCATGTTTATGACAACTGTCATTAAGTGTCACTCGCTCAATTCTGACATTTTTAATGCAAATATGACATTATTTGTTTGAGATGCCTTTGTTGACAACTTGACATTACCAAGACATCATAACCTGTCATAAATATGTCATAAAAAACATGACATAGCAGATTAATTATTAAACTTAAGAAACTACTTGGCTTTATGGGTTAACTTTACATTAAACTGCCATGTTGGTTTTGACATTGGCTGTCCTGAAGCCATTATAACTGTGTCATGAATATTTTTCTGACCACTTTTTTCCCAGTAGTACAAATTGAATGTCAGTAAAATGTCATTAAGTGTTAATACTCTGTCAAGTTGTTTTATAACAGTGTCATGTATACTTTTCTTGACCTCAAGTGGTACAATGACATTTTAATTACAAATTCAATGTGTACCACTGTAGTTGAGGTCAAGAAAAATATTCATGACACAGTTATAATGGCTTCATGACAGCCAATGTCAAAACCAACCACATGACAGTTTAATGTAAAGTTAACCCATAAAGCTAAGTGGTTTCTTAAGTTTGATAATTCATCTGCATGTTTATGACATATTTATGACAATTTATGTTGTCTTGGTAATGTCAAGAAGTTGTCATGTTTATGTCTCTCTTATTATGTTTGGGGTCAATTTGACTGGCTGTTTTAGCTGTTATAAAACATCATCATATGGTCTTTTAATTTCAATTTCAATTGCAGTTCAGGGGCACTTCTAAAATATTTTGGAGCATCCTCTGCCACTGGTCAGGATGAGCCACCCACCTCCCCCGCTACACAGGCCTCTTCTGGAATGGTCTCGACTCTTCAGGATGAGCTACCATCTATGTCCTCAGCTACACATATGTCTTCACAAATTTCTCCACAAATATCTGATATTGAGGATGAAGTCAACTTTGCCTCTACTTCTCTCCAGCATGAGCCTTCAGGTGAATTTTGTGTGTGTGTGTGTGTGTGTGTGTGTGTGTGTGGAGGGGGTATGCCTAGGCTACAAGACAACTGAACAACTGCAATTTAATGTAATTTTAATATTTCTGATAATTTCTGAGTAGGCCTATGTGTTATGTTCCACTGCTATGTGCTTTGAGTAATGTGCCAAAATGCTGTGTGATAGAAATGCCTGGAGCTGAACCCCCACTGAGCCCCACTGCTGAGGATGAGCCTCTGTCAACCGACCCTGCTAATTGGCCCTCACATCTGACTGACAGGATTCGGACTGAGCTGGTTCGCAGAGGACCATGTAAGGTGCCACCTGGCTTTGTTTTCCGTAGGAATGAGAGTGATGGGAGAAGTTGCCACCACCAATATTTTAGGAAGACATTAGTAAGTGGTGAAAAGATGGCAAGAAGTTGGCTGATTTATCCAGTGAAGAACAACAGCCTCTTTTGCAAAGTTCTTTTCTGTAATTCTGGACTGCACCCCAGATATGAAAGGCAAAAATAAGGGAGTTCAAGCCAGGCTCTTAGAAAAGAATCCCCGAGCTCTGTTTGTGCCATGTGGAGCGCATACATTGAATTTAGTTGTGTGTGATGCTGCTAAGGGATCTGTTGATGCTATAAGTTACTTTGGTGTCCTTCAAAAGCTCTGCACATTATTTTCAGCCTCCACCCAAAGATGGGCCATACTGAAGAACCATGTGAGCATCACCTTAAAGATGTGGGCAGAAACAAGGTGGGAGAGCAAGGTCAAGAGCGTCGAGCCCATGAGGTACCAGGGAGCTGCCGTGAGAGAGGCTTTAATTGAGGTGAAAGACCACACCAAAGACCCTGCTATAAAGGCTGAGGCCCAGTCTTTGTCTGAGGAGGTGGGGTCATACCGCTTCAGCATCTGCACGGTTGTTTGGTATGACATGCTATCTGCAATACAGCATGCCAGCAAACTCATGCAGTCTCCTAGTATGGATGTGGACCTAGCTATGTGTCTTTTGAAGAAGACTGAGCGAGATCTCCAGAGCTACAGGGCAAGTGGCTTTGTGACTGCACAGATGGCGGCCAAAACCATTTGTGAAGAGATGAATGTGGAGGCTGTTTTAAAAAAAAAAAGGCTGAGGTCCACAAAGCGGCACTTCTCATAGTGACTTCTCACCTTTCAGTGATGCACTTAGGAAGTTGGAGGTTGGATTCTTCAACATTGTCGTTGATGCAGCCATGTCAGCCATCAAGGAGAGATTTTCCACATTGGAAAATGTGGGAAAGAAATTCGGGGTTTTGACAAATTTCCCAAGTCTTGCAGGTGAGGAGCTGGCAGAGCAATGCGAGGCACTAGGCAGCACACTGCACTTTAAGGGGCACTCTGATGTGGACAGTAGAGAGCTTGTGCAGGAAATTAAGAACTTCCCTGAACTGCCATCAAAGACCATGAGCCTCCTTGAGCTTATCACTTTTATGCATGATAAGGATCTATCGGAGATCTACCCCAATTTTTGGACTGCTATCAGGATTGCACTTACACTGCCAGTCACTGTGGCTCAAGCAGAGAGGAGCTTTTCAAAACTAAAGTTGATCAAGTCATACCTGAGATCAACCATGTCCCAGGAACGGCTCACTGGCCTTGCCATCATCAGTATCAATCACTCAATAGGGGAGCAGATTTCATACGATGACATCATTGATGATTTTGCATCAAGGAAAGCCAGAAAAGTCAGGTTTTAGTTTTAGTTTGTGTTTTCTGTTCTTAGTGCAATAGTGTAATAGTGTAATCTCTTTAGTGTGTTTTCACATTTGTGTGTAATATATAATATATATATTCTATTCTATATTTTATTTGTATATTATTCTTAATGTGTTATATTATTGTTGCTCTCTGCACTTGTTACATTTTTTATATATCTGATTGTATATATGTTTGGCACATTTATGTATATAGTGTATATTTAAGTTCTGATAACTGTCATAGTTTGCCAAAAGACAATGAACACAATTCTGCACAATGTCGGATGTTAGGAAGGATATGTGCAATTGAGAAATATAAATTTCTCTTTAAGAGAAATGTTGTTATAAAAAAATATGACTGTTTGTGGATAATTTTGTGTGTGTGTTTTTTTGGGGGGGGGCGCTCAAAGGTGGTCTCGCCCAGGGTGCAATTCAACGTAGAACCGCCACTGGGGGTGTATGCATGATGAAGTCTGCATGATGAAGGGTTAATGCATTCAAATGTACTATAACCCATTATAGTGCCAAAGCAGAAGCGGAAAACAGGAAAATGTCAAAGGGCACAACAGAATTCACATTTGTTACCTCTGTTTCTATGTAAGTGCTCTATTCAGCAAATCTCATCCAGTAAAACTTCTTCTCTTTAAAGTCATTTATGCAGAGCATCCAGTTGTTGCCCTGTAAATACGGCAACAGTAGGTCACTTTCTGCTGAAAGTGGTTTGTGCTTACCAAAATTCAGATCACTGCCCCCCGGTGACTGAAGCTTTAAATGTTATTGAACATTTGGTCACATGTGATCTCCTAGCGATCCTATTTTTAGTTGTAAATTATGTAATACAGTCAACAGGAATGAATATTTTATTAACTCTATGCCCTAAAGGCCTGGTCACACATACCTTCACATGGCGAAATTCCACAGGTGAAGCTGACGTGGGTAGATGATAATCGTGTTAATTAATGCTACAGCTGCACATGATAATCTGTGAGACTTTAGTTTAAAAGAAACTCACCACTAACATAATATCCTTGTTTATTGTAAATATTCATTGTAGCTTTGTACGAAGCACCGGCCACACGGATGTCACTGTTAAATCCACAAGGGGAACCTTTTCCCGCTGAATTTCGCTGAGTGACCGCGCCTTTACTCAAATCGCAACCCTAAACGTGACCGTTAGTACAGTAAAAAAATTATTTTAGAAAAACAATTGCACTCACCATTGTTATAAGAATGCAAGTATGTCCTGGTTCCCACAAGAACAGAGCCCTTTGAATGAGTTTGTGCTTGACAGAAATAGAATCACAACTGAACTGATGCAAAAATGTCAGATGGGGGATAGGGTTGGGGAGTAACGGAATACATGTAATGGGATTACGTATTTAAAATACAAAATATAAGTAACTTTATTCCTCTACAGTTACAATTTAAATAATTGGTAATTAGAATACAGTTACATTCAAAAAGTATGTTTATTACTGAAGCGATTTCTTTGCATTTTATTGTCATTTGTGTCATTTCATATTTAGTCCTTTCAGATGGAAAACATTTATACATATAAATGATGTGATCCAAAGTGCATTTGAACAGTGGTGAAACACTTTCTTATGATGTGTTACATTCATACGAGCAGACAGAGAAGTACGTTTGAAGTAAGTTTGGAGCAAAAGAAATAGAAATAAACTTGTGTAAATTGTCAGCTTTATGCTAAACTAAAATGCTATTTCTAGCCATTTTACATGCAAGTTACAAGGCATGATCATGTTTTTTTTATCAAGAAAATTCACATTGTATCATAATTTCTTTTTTTATAGTAAGACCTTTGATATTAGGGCAAAAATCATATTCTTGATAATAATTTTTGTATTGTTTTCATGTAAACATATCTAAAAATCCTTAAAACAAGATCAGTTTGCTTTATCTTGCTTTAGAAGCAACACTGCATAAGATATTTAGGTTTTTCAGAGAATGTACTTTTAATATGTATTTTGTCTTAATATAGTCAAAACAAGTCAAAAAATTTACCAGCGCTGAAGAAGTAATCCAAAGTATTTAGAATACATTACTGAACTTGTGTAATCTAACGGAATAAGTTACAAATTACATTTTACAGCATGTATTCTGTAATCTGTAGTGGAATACATTTCAAACGTAACCCTGCCAACCCTGATGGGGATACTGCTTTTTAGTAATTTGGTCAAATGGGGTTGATTTCAGGGTAAATCAAATGGTCATTTTGACATACATTTTTTAAGATTGTTAAGATAACAACTAAGCACAAATGTAAGTTTTATTGATAAACACATTTGTGATGTGATTCAATGTGGCACAAGTTGAATGTGGCACAAGTGCATAATTCAAAATCACTGTACATTTTCTGAATATCCAAAGCTGGAACTACAGTTGTGGCTCACTGAATTAGATTGACATCATAACCTAACATCAGTTGCACCTGAACACTGTTCCCCACACCAACCGTACACAAAAGCATATGACCTTGCCCCACTTGTTAGCCTAAATGTGGTTTCTATAGAGGCACCATCATTTTCTGACCTAATAAAAGCTATTCTGTGGTGCCCAAATGCTGCGTAGATAGTCACAAGGAACTCTGTCTGTGTTCCACTAATGTTAGACATGTGTAAGTAGGTGTGCATAAAATCTGCACATCTGTTTACTACTCTCAAGAGGATGCTGGAAAATATAGTTCAATAAGATGGGTGTGACTGGGATCCCATAATTTCATTTATTCTGCTGGGTACAAGGAAGTGCCTCAGGCTTCTAGTGCATTCACATGTTGCTGCTCAGTAGACCGCCCCAGATTCCACTTGATGTAATGAAAGAAGCATGGGAGCAACAGCTATCCCTATTTACCTCTTTTTTACATCTTTTGTAGCACATGCAGGAATGGTTCAACCAAATGATGGACATGTAGCATTCCAAGAGTGCTTATATAAAAAGTAGTATAACAGCGTTGGGACTTCAGACATGATAAGCAGTCAGTCTGTACTTTAAAGCTTCACTATGTGGGGGCCTGGGTAGCTCAACGAGTATTGAAGCTGACTACCATCCCTGGAGTAATGAGTTTGAATCCAGGGTGTGCTGAGTAACTCCAGCTAGGTCTCCAAGGCAACAAAATTGGCCCGGTTGCTAGGGAGGGTAGAGTTACATGGGGTAACCTCCTCATGGTCACTATAATGTGGTTCTCGGAGGGGCACGTGGTAAGGGATAGCCACCCCTCAAGCCTCTCCTGCAGGAAGGAAAGCACTGATCCAACTGTGCATCTCTGTGGGTCTTGATGTCGGGAAGAACCCCACCTAGCAAATGAGCCTCCCAAAAACCTACCAAGATTGTCCGCAACCCACTGCCTTTTTTGGGTACGATGAAGTAGGGGATGTAAAACCCCTTCCTCATCTCAGCTGGAGGACGCGATCTCCGTGCCCATGGCAGCAGAGTTCTCGCCTTTCATCGAAGTGAAGCAGACGTCGTTGAAAGTGAAGTTACAAAGGAAGCATCCAGCATCAGAATCTCATTTCATGAGGCTTTGTTACTTCAACTTTACATATTGCACAGCAATCACTCTTAGGAGGGAGAGTCATAGGTTCTGTACCTGGCCACTTCACACATCCAATTGCATAAGCTCCCTCATATGCCACAGAACAATTAGAGCAAGAGGTATCATTTCTCTCAATGAGCTAGGTTAAATTTTAATACCCAGGGTATGTGTGATATCTGTCCCTGTCGACTCTTTGCACAACTGAGCCAAACGTGTAAACAGGCTAGCATTGGTACCAAGTATCACAGGAGTCTGGTCAGGGCTATTACGGCCAGGACAAATCAGTGCCAAAACAGAAATGCTCTCAGAGCCTCCAGTGATTTTCTCTGGGAATTCAGTATTCACCACAACATATCCATAACCCCATCCAGCCAAACCAGCCTCAGGATAGGACAGGAAAGTAAACAGCACTCTTTTTAGCTGAACAGGAGGTAGTGCTCGTTTCAGACTCACAGGGCAATTCTTACAGATCTTTCGGTTTGATTGAAACTATTTCTGAATGACTTTGTTCTTATACTCTAGATTTTGGCATCTTATTGTTATGTGCCCATCCTCTCCACAATAGTAACAAAAATACTCATCTGGCTCATTAGATTGCTTATTTGGACTGATGGGTGATTTTGTAGTAGTAGAGGCATTCAGTGAAATGGCGGAAGCACCAGCTTTGCGGTTGTCCTTATTGGTGAATTTTTGCTGCAAGCTTTGCACTTGTTTCTATAAAGCAGCAATTTAACCTTCCTGTAGAGCATCACTAAAGGGTCCCTTACAACTTGGGGTAGGCTTGTGATCTATCACTTGCTTCTGTTGGGACTGAGTCACCATAGCAGCAAGCTGAGACTTTAGCTCTTACAGCTCAGCCTTCAAGGACTGAATTTCTTTATGCTTTGTGTCCATCTCCACATTTGTACAGACTTTATGCAATCTTGTGGTTAACTACACAAGAAGATTCATATTCTTCTTCAGCATGAATTACAAGTTTAAAAGCTCCAAGAAATTGGTAGGTTTGATAATTCTTTCCTGAAGTCTCAGATGAAGATGCATCATATCTGCATTTACTGTACCTCTCAGCAGTTGCACAATGCAGACTTTCTCTTTGGCATCAACTGGTATGCTGACTCTCTGTACCACTTTGGTCAGTGCGTGCTCCAGCCTTCTTAGAAAATGTTATAGTTTCTCCACTGCCTGTTGCTGCATCAAACGAAAGGCAAAATACAGATCTTCCCCTGATTCTACAGATCAACAAGCTTGCTCAAGCGCATCCAAGTACGCCATATCAGAATCATGCACAGCTATTTTTTATGATTTCTAATGCAGGCCCTCTTAAGCTTTCAATGATCCTTCTCTTTTTTTCTTTTGCAGGGCAGTCACTTTCTTCCACCATCAGACAAGCTTGCTCCATCCCATGTTCAAACTGTTCCTCACCAGCAGGGGTAAGTATCTGAAAACTGAAACCTGAAAACATTCTCAATCGTCTATAACCTCCACTGTCACTTGAGGTTTTGCCTGTTTTTTCAAGCAGGTCTCCAACGGCACAGATAATAGCATCGGGGAAGAATTTTCAAAAAGGGGTGAGCTAAACAAAGCTTGAATATCTTCCATAGCTTATCCTTCAGTGTGCAGTGGGGTTTGCACTTTTTAAGAGAAGTCCTCAGCACCAGTTGCATCCCTGCTTGGCATAACAGTTTGCCAGAGTTCAGCTCCAGAGGAAAATGTGACTTCAGAGGGCCCTATTTTGGGGTCTATTTTCTCTTTACACTCACAAAGGACCAGAAAGCAATTGAGCTTGTCCTTGTACATCCTGCCTCTTACACTTACAAGACCAAGACATTTTATGGTCTGTATCGTTTCTTCAATTTGGGCTACCTCCAGATCTTCAGGTATGACAACCATCAGAGTGTAGTCTTCTCTCAGTGCCCACCCCCACCAGCCCCTAAGCTCTTCTCTAAGCTGTTGCATTTAGAATTTTTTTCATTTTACTTCTGTCAGCTATAGTTTTCAAAGACCAAAATCTGGAAATTATCAAGAAATGTAACAATAATTTAAATGTACAATCCCAGCGGAGCCTCCATTTTTATGTAGCACCCTATTCCCTAGGATTATGCAGAATGGGCCCTGGGGTTCTTTAAAAGTGGGATCTCTCCAAATAAAGATCTTTGAATGTATTACTGTATGTATGTTACTAAATAAACCCTTGTGACTGTGTATGTATGTTACTAAATAAACCCTTGTGTCTGTGTAATGTATGTCTAAATAACTATTTCCCTATAATATGAAATATTCACAATAGGATAGTATAAAGTAGAAAATTCTAAATCTTGTTTAAATGTTTACAGGTGAAAACTGCAAAACAGTTCAAATTCACATTTAAATCATTAGCAATCAGACCTCAGTTGAGGTGTAAATTGGAATCATATCTTTTCAATAGGGAAAACGTATAAAGGTAAACATTCGAAAATCACTCAGATGTAATAAAACTCTTGGTAAACCCTTGTTAACTCTGTTTAGTGCACTTTATTTTTTTTTTGATATGAGGCACCTTTTGATTAAACTTGAATATCACATTTCACTTTAAACATGAACAAAACCAACTTTTTAAAATAAAAATAAAATGTAGCAGGCCTGAATCGCTGCTTGTGGGAATTGAGGCATTAACAACTGCCACTTCACTCAATGAGTTTGGGCTGCTCCTCCATGCATCGCTTGTGAGCCGAGTTAATAATATGTCTGATTGGCAATGAATGTTGGATCGCCCAAAAATCCAGCGGTGCCAGAGGAACCACAAAGAGTCTCCGGTAGCTCTGGGTGCTATCTGGGTTGTCCCTGCATCTCCAATGTTCTCCGTCTCATTTAAAAACAGCCGAAAATACAAAGACCTCAGCGCTCTGATGGAACATTTCTATCTCCTCATGCTTCACTGACACTTCACCAATTTTTAAACAGTTCTCTTTTTGACAACTTATAAGAATAGCATAACTTTTACCCTGTTAAACCACAGCCATCTCTCCTCGTCTCCCTCGGATTTGCACACACCATTCAACCAATCCTGGACTTCAGCTGCAGGTAAGTATATTAAATAATGCACATATAATAAAATTAGATAATTTTAATGAAACTTTTCTTTCTCTTTACCACAAATAACTTTATATTTACTTTAAAATATTTTTTTACGCAGGGCTACACCTGTATGGAAATACTTTCTTACACCACATGATCTGCTGTTGCTAGTTCTAAAGATGCACCAAGCCTCTGTTACTAATTTGTTATTATCTGCGCCTGTTAGTTTAACTCTGTTTCTTAGCTGTAGTGTGATAGTAATCTGCTCTGATCGTGGGGTGATGCTGCCTTACATGCTATCAGAATTATCCTATGAGTATTTTTGTTGTTGTAGTGAAAACATGGAGGATGCAGTTTTTTGTGGAACTCTTTTTTTGACACAGATACAAAAAGCGTACTCTCCTCTGTCATGATTTAATTTTAAAACGTCTCCGTTCTCCCAACCCTGGAAACTTGGGGATCAAGTAGGTGGCTGAGCATGTTTGATTACTCCGTGTGTCGCGACTTTCAGCTGTGATAGGCAGTAATGCTGAAGCTGTTCTATTTCTCAGCTATAGTGTAGTAGTAATCTGAGTGTTCATTGAGTGAGAGACAATTCCAGATGACTGCAAATAAATTCACTGACTGACGACACACAGTTTGTCAACATCTGTTCAACTCGCTCATAGCACACACAAGACAGTCCTTTGTTGCCACCTGCTGGCTGAAATCTTTAATGTCACAGGGACGAATGAAAACATTCTGCACTGCTCGAACACATTTGGAACACCTCGAACACAGTGCTGATTGTTGGAGTTATCCGCACTCTCAGAATGCCTCTCGCCAATCAGATTTGAGGACCGTAACTAATTATAATGGGCGGCACATAACAGTTGATCCTGCTTTAGCTTAGTTTTGAAACCGTTTTGATAGCGGACCAAAAGTAGACAAAATAACTGCCTTTACTGTGTCTGAAATGTAAGCTTCTCAATATTAACTTCTTGTTTTTAGAACTGTTTTATAAAAGTTTGCGAGCAGTCATGCTTTATACTGAATATAAGAATGCTTTGAATACCTGCCATTCAGTAAAACTGCATGAAAAGCAGTTATTATGCAAAAGTTATTATGCGATTGACATTTCAATGCAACATCAGCTAGGACAGATTAGTGTGTCCTTTAGTGACCCAGGAGCACTGAGGTTCCACTAGTACTGTAGTTTCCCAGACAACTCACAGCAGGAGTCATGATTGGCAGAGCAGATCACTGCAGGGAGACTGATTGGATGCTATGATCGCCATAGGTAACCTGACTGGCTGCTAAGGGTTGATAATTACAGCTCTAAGTCTCTTTGCTGCAGTCCTCTTTCCAGCTCTGCTCATGACCTCTATAATGTTGTACCAAGTCAAGAAAAGCAGAGATCATCATAAAGGTCTAACTCTGAGGCCTCATCAAAGTCATATACTAATTAAAGGTATGTTCTGGGTTCAATACAAGTTAAGCTGAGTCAAAAGCATTTGTGGCATAATGTTGATTACCACAAACATGAATTTAGACTCATTCCTCCTTTTCTTTAATAAAAGCAAAAATCGAGGTTACAATGAGGTACTTTTTTTATATATATATTTTTTTTTACATTAAAATACTAACGTTTTCAAAAGTATAGCCACAAGACATAAAGGATATTCATGTAAACCTGAAACTCTAGAGAGTGTTGTATGACCCGTATCTGACCCGTATTTTATGCATAACACTGCTGCCACACGATTGGCTGATAAGATAATTGCATGAATAAGTAGGTGTAGTGAGTGTAAAATAGAGCCGATACGATATGGAATTTTTTTTAGTCACAATCCCAACTTTAGTGGGGGAAAATGCAAAAATGTTTTAGCTGGAATGAAAACAGACCTTTACTTGTGCACTGATTTTGCCACGATATGACTATAAAAGGTACTCAGCAGGCTGCTTTATAAAACAAATATATTTATCAAAGGATATGCTACAATAATGTTGGCCAACCATTAAATCGTTCAGGCACTACTGTAAATTACTGGTGATTGGTAAGGCAAGGCTGGTTGAATAAAGTTGTGCTATTACTTTTCTAGTGATTAGACTTACCGTTTTTGCTGTGACGAAAGAAAAAAATTGCTTTTAAAAAACATTGAAGGAGAGTCCCCAGGCATAAAGTACTTAAGTTTGGGCTTTTTTTTTTTTACCATCTAGCAAGTACATTTATATTTACATTTAAATTTATGCATTTGGCAGACGCTTTTATCCAAAGCGACTTACAGTGCACTTATTACAGGGACAATCCCCCTGGAGCAACCTGGAGTTAAGTGCCTTGCTCAAGGAAACAATGGTGATGGCCGTGTGGTTCGAACCAGCAACCTTCTGATTAACAGTTATGTGCTTTAGCCCACTTCGCCACCACCACTCTACAGTAGCAAACACCCTAGTAACCACACATCAACCCACAAAAAAACTTTGCAAACACATAGGCCACATTCACACTGTCAGTGATCTACAAACATATTTATTTACAGGTGTAAGTCTCAAAATGTCCTGTTCATACAACAGCTTACAGTAGTGGTTTGAATACAATCTGTATGAATGAATAACTGAAGTCACAGCCGTATTCTACAATCGCAAAATCCCTAAGAAACACCTATAACCATAGTGACAGATTGAAGTATCAAAGATGGTGAAATCCATTACACCAGAAAGTTATGTCAAAATTGATTGCGCGTTATTAAAGAAATGGAAACACTTTATAATAATGGTCCGTCACTAATAGGTAACTATGCAGTAATTAATGCAGGACAAGTGAGTTGTACTACATTAACTCTTAGTTACCACTATTAACACTTTTAACTAATCAGTAAGTAATAGAGGACTGATGACTGAGGTAGTTCGCTGTTAGGTAAACAATAATTACTGAATTTGATTTGCCTCATTGCGAACTATTAACTAACTATTGCTAAATTAAAAAAACTACTAATTAATTACCAATCAAAACATTAACATGTGTCTAAAATGTAAACAATTATGTTTTTATTGTGAACATGATCATGAAATGCACCTCACATGAGTTCTTTGTGGAAATTAATTTATGAACATAACAGCTAGCTAAATCAAGGCGTCTGGTAGAGTAACATAGTTAGCTTACCTTACAGAACTATAGGGATGTATGTGCCCAACCGGTGTATTCCTTGGGATATCTCTTCTTTTCCCAACAAATGATTTACTTCGACATGTTTGAAATTGCTGGAGGTCTTTTTTAATAATTTTGGTAACCCATAAGTAATGAGTATAGTGTTACCACATAAATATGAAGGAATTATTAATGATTTGGACCATTATTTTTAAGTGATGATCATGGAAACACATTATTAATGAATGGACATACACAAAAAAATATTTTGTTTACAATGAATTTTTTAGTCATGATACTGTAGGTTAATCTTACAAGAAGTATTTAATTTTATGTGAAGTAAATGTTTTTTAATATTCTGAATAACTTAATGGATCCAATGAAAAAAAGAAGAAGAATGAGTGTCACATCCATCAAGCTTCTAATCCAATCAGGGTTCGCCATATTCGATACTCGGGGTGAAACTGAAAGAAGAGCGAGTGTGATTTTGCTCTGCCCTCCCGTCGCTCCACCTGCATAGCGGAAGGGGCGGAGTTACTGGCAGCGATGTTGATCTGCCAAAACAATTGTAAATAATGGAGAATATGACATCTAGCAAAACTTCTGTAAAGACAGCACCTTTCAAAAGTGAGTTAAATACTTTACTATCATACTATGCTGTGTGAATATGTATATTATTGAGATATAAGAGCTATTCTGTTCTGTTCAGACCGAACATAGGCAAAGGAGGAAACATGTAAAATTTATTTAATAAAAACTACATATTTACCGAGTGGACTGTCTAGGGTAGAAGTGTACAGATAGGTGGAATCGGCCTCATAGCTACATGCTAGTTTTCTCTCCATTTTCTGTTGAAGCCTTGTGGAGATCAACGCACTTGTCTTTAAGACACATAATTTTAATATTTAACTTGATTCATTATTTTACTTTATGTTAACATGTAAGACTTTTAAAACATGTAGTATCCGTGAGCACCAGGCAATAAAATCATTATCCTGCTAAAGGTTTGCGAAAAGACATTGTGTTTAGTTAAGTATGCAATTGTTTTAAATTCAATGATTCATAATTTAATGCCATAAAATTTTTAATGTGTGTTATCTATCTGTTTCATAAAATGAATAAAATAAAGAAACAAACACTTGAGTATTCATTGCTAACTTACAAGTAACATCTCAGTTACTATTAATGGTTTATAATGTGTTTTTACTTTATAATAATGGTCCATGATAACCTTTAACTCCCAAGGAAGGAAACAGTAAGATCTCATTAATTAATAATGTGTTACCATGACCCTCACTTTAGAATAATGGTCCAGATCATTAGTAATTCCTTCATATTTATGTGGTAATACTTGATTCATTACTTGTGGGTCACCAAAATTATTAAAAAGACCTCCAGCAATATCTAACATGCTGAAGTTAGTAACTTGTGATGAACAGAAGAGATATCCCAAGGAAAACACAGGTTGGGCACATACATCCTTTTTGTAAGGTAAGCAGACAAAAACTCTCTCTCTCTCTCCTCTCCCCCAAACTCCTCCCATCCTCTTTCTGTCCCATCCCCACCCCCAGTAAACAGGGCAGTACCATGTTCAAATCTCTTCCCCCTGCTAACCCAGTCTCTCCCCGCTATCCCTCCCAGGTTGGCGAGCCCAGTCCCATGGGTGTGGTAGGGCAGTAGGACTGAAACAATTAGCCAACGTTATAGACAACGTCGACAATAAAAAATTGTCAACAAAAATGTTTGTGGCGAATAGTTGTTTGATCTCATTTAATGTAAAATGAGATCACATTAAACTCTAATGATGATGCACTGCAGTTTGCGCCTGACTGAGGAGAGTATGAATTACACAACTCACAGTACAGATGCACTATAACCTTTCCAAAGAGCTTTAGGTGATGTAGATCACAAAGTATTAGGGAATTATAATGCAAAAATACAAAATGAATAAATACAGAAGCACTTTCGTTGTGGAATAAGTGGAGCCGGAGCACTTTTATCCTCAATTTGGAATGCCCAATTCATAATGCGCTCTAAGTCCTCATGGTGGTGTAGTGATTCACCTCATTCCGGGTGGCAGAGGATGAATCTCAGTTGCCTCCATGTCTGAGACCGTCAATCCACACATCTTATCACGTGGCTTGTTGAGCACGAAAATGGGTCCTGCCAACTATCCTGAAGCATACATCGATCTTTTCGAGAAGATGGCTGAGGTGTGGAGATGGCCGCCAGACCAGTGGGTCAGTGGGAAGCTTGGGCCGTTCTGTTGGTGCTGCGGGGAGCCAGGGCATTTCCAGGACTGGTGTCCAGTAATAGAGGTGGGCACTCTGGTCCGAGTCCCCGACACTCCACAGGCCACACCCGATTGAGCTGGGGTCGGATTGAGTACCCAGGGGGATACATATCAATCTTTGTGGATTCTGCCATTTCCCAAACCTCAATCCACCAATGCTTGGTACAAGACAGGGCATTGGGCACAATAGTCTGGTAATGGTGTGGTGTGTGCACAGGTATATGCACTAGTATCTGGTGGTTACCACTGAGATACTATTCAGGAGAGTGGAGGCCGCAGTTAATTCCTGACTCACCAATCTGCTGATTTTGGGGAAAAATTGGCCTGATTTTAAGAATTTTATTAAGGGAAAAATGTGTGTATGGGTTCTGTGAAATAATGCCTCGGTGTGTGATGTGTGATGCTATCACACACGAGGTGAGTGAGGTGAGGTGGTGCCAGGGCTGTCTATGTCTGATCAGCATAAAAGTGATGCAAGGGAGGGAGTCCCCACCCACAGGGAATTCCCTGAATGAGATTTACCCCTAGAGCAGTCACATGATGAGTCCCTCAAACATACCATTGACCAAGTGAGAGTAATCGATGGTCAATAGCTCCAGCCTAACGTTGTGCTTGCATACCCATATTTTTCAATTATTAGAGATCGGTTGTATCGAGTGACGCAGGACACTCAAACAAAAGAGAATACAACCCAGTTGTTAGAGCCATTGGGAAAATCTCTTCCAGGCGGCTCACCATAACCTAATAACGGCCACTTAGGACAGGAAAATAAACAACTGAATAATGGCCCATTTTTGGGAGCTGGGCATTCACAGGGACGTTCACAGGTGATGTGCGGCATGCCCTGAATGTCATTTGAGTGAATCCACTGGCCACCCCAAAAGAACCATTGCGCCCCCCACCGCTAATCGAGGTACATGTTGAAAGATTTGGTATGGACTTCATCGGGCCATTAGAATGTATCTCATGTGGGCATCGCTTTGCATTAGTTCTGATGGACTATGCAATGCGATATCCAGAAGTAGTGCCCCTGCTCAACATCTCAGCATGCAGTGTTGCAGAGGCACTCTTCAGAATAATCTCCAAAGTGGGGATTCCAAAAGAAATCCTCACTGATCAGAGCACTACATTTGTCACGAACACTATGAAACTGAACATGAACTGTACAAATTATTAGGTATTAAATTGATTTGAACAAGTGTTTACAACTCACAAACAGAACGATTTCATAAAACCCTGAAAAATATGATTAGTAAGTTCATACACGAGGATGCAAGAAATTGGGATAAATGGCTCAAACCCCTGTTATTTTGCTTCAATATATCCACATAATTGTCCTCCTTATAATGCCATCTATTTTGTGAAGTGCACCAGTCCCTCCTGCAGCAAAGCAACCCCACAAAATTATGCTACCACCCCCATGCACGGTGTCATGGCTTCTGCCGCCTCTATGAAAAATCACTCTCAAAGTCTTGGGGTTTTGATGTTTTATTCTGATTTATTATCAGAGATAAAATAATCTGAGTTGTCTGTAGAGCAACTCTAGCATCTGGGTTTATAGCCGCTTACATACATATGATCTACCAAGGCATGGCTAATACATTTCATACATGTCACTACTATTTATCATATTTAAAAAAGAAAATCTGTGACTCCAGTCTGTTGTTTTTTAAGAAGTGGACAGGAAACCTCTGTGGAGGGGCCTCACCATATATTTTCTCTAGTGTCAAAACAGGAGACTCAGTTAACCATATGTGAGCACATTCCATTCCTACACAGTCACACACATTAAGATAAATGCTTGACCATTATAAATAATTGTAGAATAAAATGGCTATATTTAAATTGATTATACTTGATTAATTTATATTCAACTTTATACAAACATACTACATTACCCCCTTTGGGACTTACTTAAGTCCCACTTTCACTGTCTTTTACCAAGTGGGCAGATTCATAATTCAGTCACCTCAATTATGCTATCTAGTGACTAAGTCACACAGCTTCATTACCAATGATTAGATTATGCAACCGCACTCTGGTGGAGATTTCAGAACCAAACGTCTCCAACCAAGTTTGATTAAGAATGGAGTAAAAGATTCTGTCTCCGTATACCTTCATTAAAAAAAAATATCATATCAGCATGTCATAAGCATGAACATGCAATTGGTTCAGCCTTGCCTGTGGTTGTAACAGTTATTTAGATTATATCAAACATAAAACAAAATATTCATCATAATATAAGAAGTTCTTTTTTGTAGTGTAGATATTTTCAACCTAGATACTTTGTGCATCATAGAGGCTCGCCCATTGGGGAGCGGTTAGGCTAGCACTTACACCCAGTGTATGGCTCATCAATCATTGCCTCATACATATCTTCATTGGAGGAAATAATTTCCTCCCACTTTGGTCATTCTGTCCATCCAGGGTAGTTGTCATTGTATTGCATTGGACCTTTCACATTGATCAGTGTCATTTGCTTTGTTGTTTCTCAGATCAAAATGATTTGATTATTTTTGTAACACAACAGAATATTTTTCCTCCCACAAGGACAGTTTTTCCAATCATTATACCAATTTTAGCCATCCATGCACCCCATTTCTTAAACAATTCTATTTAAATTGTTATAAAGAGACAAGACAAGACAAGCAATCTTAATTTTTAGTCACCACCATGTTTTCTTTTTTCCATTCTTCATTACTATTCAAATGAACATGAGTTCAATAAAAGCAATAAATTATCTTTCAATCTTAATTATTCATCATATAAGCATTCCCACATTTGCTTAATTCTTCTTTAATAAGTTTCTCAAAACTTTATCCCTAAAACCAATCTATATATAATCTTCTACACATAGTATGAACCCCTGATGGCACAGTGATAGAATCCTTGGTATTTCACCCTGTGATAAGCTGTTTTAGTAAAGCGGTAATTAAAATGCATTTGGGTTGAGTGGAACTCACAATTTTTGGGCAGGTTTCTTCTAGACCTCCCTTTTGATGCTTCTGACCAAAGAGCATTCATCCACTTCCTTAAACCCATATCAAACCTTCTTGGGCAGGTTTCCAGGGCAGTGATGCCCTTCCTTAGCCCCCCCCCCCCCCTCTCCCTTTGCCATTATAGAGTCTTACCATCATTGCGTCATCACCTCTTGCCACTGTCTTGATACCGCTCAGACCTACTATCCAATTGATAATAATTTGTTATCAGTAAACAGACATTTCCTTTTGTTTCAGGAAGTATCACAGCCAACTGTTAAATTCACAAAGCATTTTTCAAAATTTAACAATCTATTAAAATTATCAAAATTGTTCTGTTTTACAAGTTGATTAATTTCAGATTATTTTATTTAGGATAGATCAGGGGTGGACTGGCCATCGGGAGAACCGAGCGGGCAGGTGGGTCTGCCGCAAAACAGGCCACGTTATGCAAAACGGACCACACAAAACGGCACCTCGATATTCAGAAAATGTCAGGCAGTTGCTATATAAAATCCCAGGCTGATTTCTCTTCCCAGTCCAGCCCTGATGGGAGGAGAAGACTGAGGTGGTGCTCTGGTGAAAAAAACGAAATATACATGTAAATTTAACAACAGCCGGAAGGAAGAATTTAATTTCATTAAATCCATATCAACGATGCCCAAGTGTGTAGCACTGATTTTAATATAGGACACTGTGGGAAAAATAACATTACTCGGCACATTAAATCACAACGGCACAATTTGTATGAATTTAGCCTGCCCCTTCATCCAGTACCCCCATACACCCCCTTTTTAAGAGAGAAAAACACATTTGAGGAGAAAATACACAATTTTATTAAGCGAGAAAAACAATTTTTTTGGAAAAGGAACGAACTGAGACACAATTTATTTATTTTTTCACCGTTTTTCTATTTTTTACCTTGTGGTTCAGGGCTTCCGTAGACACATACGGTCTAGTCGCACAAATATTTCAACATATCCAAAGCTTTCACTGTCTGCTACATTCACATACGACTTTTGTATTTCTACCCCTCGTGGCAGTCGTGTTGAACTGTCATTTTGCTCGCAATGGATTTTTTTCACTAGGAGATGCTAGGTTTACCTCAAAATGACATTACTGTATGTAATTATGATGAGCAGATGAATTAATTCAGTCAAATTCAGGATTAATATTCACTCAGTATTTAATATTAATAGTATTATTTATCATTATTACTATTTTTATATTTAACATTCAGATAATTAACAGCAAACAACAACCATAATTTATCATACAGGAAACAGAAATTAATAGATGTGTCTTTAAATATGGTTTTTCATGTGTAGAAATAAATTCCATGTTTACTAATTTAATCACACATTTACTGTAATAAAATATATTTACAACATAAACAATAATGTCTGACTTATACATTCATAACTGTCCAGAATACAGGCGTCCATTATAAAGTTTAGTTCAAAATCCATTGATATTTCTCACTTCGCACTGATAGCTTTGCATGAATACATTAATTCAGGTCAGGCAGTCGCATAAGTTCTAGTCATAAGAATTTAAATATTTCAATACAGCCAAAGCTCAAATCGGATCTGAAAATGTCACATCCAGAGACGGTCGGAACCTCACGCAGCCCCTGTTTGACTCTCCATTGGAATTGAATGACGTCTATCATCTGTCTTTTGTCGGATGCAGTGAAAAGGTGGCTTTAGTCCAGTAAGACGAAAGAAAATTATCTTCAAAAATGTACTTTTCAAGTTTAAATAAAATTGCAAGTAGTAAAAAGTTAAATGTTTTGCTCCAAAATGTAATTAAGTAAAAGTACAACTATTCTGTTTAAATTGCACTCGAGTAAAGTACAAATCCCCCCCAAAAAACTTGTATAATACTTAAGTATTTTTACTCAATTACTTTACACCCCTGCAATGCATACTAACATGTTTTTGTGCTGGGTTTTTAAGTGTCTGAATGGGCAGGAATTTGATAGGTCTGTCTCATGTGTTAAGGATGAAAGTCACATGCCTTTGTGGCATTGGGGTTACTAATGTGGCTTCCTGTAGAAGGATGTGGGAAACCAGCACAAAGCCTTTTTGTTTATTCACTCATCTTTATTTAGCTATGTTTAATGTTAGGACTGCACCGGTTCAGAATGATTTTGTGTACTGCATCAGTTCTCATTGATGGCACATATGCACTGACATCATAATTTGGCAGCCATTGTTTAAACAAAATCTCATTTATAAATCATCTTTTTAAATACTGGCTATTTTTCTATGTTTTGGGTCACTTCCATTGTGCTCATTGAAGGTAGAATTTGTCCTGCAGGATATGACACAACAAGATTATATATTACATGTTTTCTAACAAAATATGTGAACGTGATATTTCATATCTGAATGCCATTTCTGGCATCAAAAAGCAGAGTCAAACAAACCTACTTAAGCCTGAAAAAATTATAAAATTGGAGATACATCAGATTTGAACATCACAGCCAGGTGGCACTGTTACCAAACAAAATAAATGCTGTCCACTGACTTCTTTCATTGCATGTTCCTCTTCAGGAACTGAAGAAGGGCACAACAAGTCTTCACCTTGGATCACTCCTTTTTGGTATAAATTAAGTATTAAAAATCTGTGCTATCAATTTTAACAATGACCAAACACCCCCTTATATTCCTAAATTACATCAAGTTGTATGACATGACCGCTCTTAAAAAGAGAGTAATACAGTGTGTTCATTTGAGGAACTGTCTGCACACATGACTAGGGTATTTCATTACTTCATGTTCTTGTTTCTAAATATTTTCTTTTATTAATATTTAAAAACGTTGTTACTCACATAACCCTGGTTCTCTGATAACAGGAGTGAGGTATCTCACTATGGGAATTTGCCTCAGGCGTAACAGACACTGTAAGCAATGACAACACGTCTGTCAGCTGACAGGTCAATCGAAACAGAGACCCAATAGAAGAGGAAAAGTTCAAAGGATTTATTAACAACAATTGTCAACATAAACTGTGTTGGCGATTGTAACAAAGGTTCATAGACAGATAACGGAGGGAGCGGGAACCAGTTTCCACAGTTCACATGAGTCCTTTTATTCACAAATCACCAGCAATCGCTGTATAGCTTCACTCAAAACATAAGACGGCTTTTCAGCGTCACTCAACACAAAGACTCTGGTCTGTCTGTCTTGCTCCTCTCTCTGTGAACTGGCCATCTTTTTATCTCCTCTGACTCTCACTGTGAACATAGAGATGGTAATTAGTCACAATTCATCTCAGGTGGATGTCCTTACCGCTTTCTATCTCCCCAGATGGCCGTTCGACCACGCCCTCACCTCCACATACCCCGACCACCTGATCCGGACTGTCCGGACTGTCCAATTCCCCCCCTTTTCTGGAGAGAAAGTCTGCGATAGCCATCTGTGCAACCGGTCTGTGGACCACCTAGAACTTAAATGGCTGGAGTGCCTGATACCAACATGTGATCCGGGCTTTGGCATCCTTCATGCGGTGGAGCCATTGGAGCAGGGCGTGCTCTGAACAGAGGGTGAATGCTCATCCCAACAAATAGTAGCAGAGAGTGAGGACCGCTCACTTCATGGCCAAACACTCCTTCTCTATGGTGCTGTACTGTATGTATGCTGGACTATATATATATATATATATATATATACATACACACACTTTAAAAGTGTGAGGTGATGCCCAATTTGCAGCTGCATAAATATCCTGGATCGAAATGCCCTTAAAAAGCACCCACGAGGTAGCCATGCCTCTGGTAGAATGAGCTATCAAGCCCTCTGGAGGTAGCAACCCCAAACTATTACAACTTAATATAATAGCTTCCACTACCCAATGAGATAGGTGCTGTCATGATATGGGTCTTCCTTTATGAGAATCAGCCCAAGAAACAAAAAGCTGTTTACTCTTCATCAATTCCTTAGTTCTCTCCAAGTACAAATGTAGAGTATGAACTGGACAGTAACAAAGCTGCCTTTAGTGAAAGGAGCTTCAATCCCAGACTTTCAACCTGCTCAAAAGGAGGCATAGAAACCATGTTCAGAACCACAGACAGATCCCATGACAGAACTAGCTGTTTTGACACCCTGTTCAAATGCAGAGCACCCCTCATAAACCTGCAAACAAGTGGGTGTTGACCTGTTGAGTCAATTTCCAAATGACAGGCTGATATGGCGGCAAGATAAATCTTGACTAGAAAAGGCCCTGTCTTTGTCCAAACGTTCCTGAAGAAAACACAATATGTTTGCCACCAAACATAAAAATTGAACAATGTGTCTGTGCACACCACTGCTCAAACACACTCCATTACTGATTGTACACAAGGAAACATTGAGGTAGCCCTCCTGCTCTGTATCTTTTCAATCACCCTCGAAGAGTAAACCATTGACACTCAAATTTAGCCTATCATGGGCAAAGCCCAAAGAGCTACTCGGTCTGGGTCGGGGTGAAATATTTCCCCCATGCTTGTGACAGCAAGTCCGTGCCCAGCGGGAGGGGCAAAGGCTGGCCGTACAAGAGTTGTATTTTTTCTACCAGACACAGTTTCCCCGGCCATTATGGTGTGATCAATATGACTGAATGACTGTATTCTCTTACTCATCTTAGAGTTGGAATGATTAAACTCAGTGGGGGAAACAGGTAAAGTAGAGCGTATGGCCACGGATGCGCTGGAGCATCCACACTCATAGGATTACCGCCTCTTGCCAGAGAGAAGAACAGAGGGCAATGAGCATTTTCCTGCAATGCAAAGAGATATACGGCAGCTCGCCCGTATCTCTTCCACAGCTGACTCACCTGAGTGTGAAGCTTCCACTGTCCATACAGAGGATTCCCCCTGGACAGGATATCCCCCCCATATTCATCACTCCCAGAAAGTTCACCGTCCACAATGAGAGAAAGCAAGCACCGCACCACACAATCAGCTTGTGTGCCAAGCTCTGAAGTTGCTGTGAACGCATGCCCCCTTGCCTGTTTATGTATGCCACTGTTGTCATTTTGTCAGATCTGAATAGGCCATGGTGGCTTTGAAGGAAAAGCGCAAAGTGCTTCAATGCTAGAGACATTGTCAGTAACTCCAGAATGTTTATGAGCGTGTTGCTTAGTGACATGGGCCAAACCCCACTATGCAGCCACAATAGTCCCAATGGAAAGACTGATGCCATTGAGGCCATCAGACCCAATAGGCAAAGACACAGTCTAAATGAGACTTTTTCTTTGTCTGAAAAAGGGATAAACATCTGTGAATCAATCCAATGCGCTTCTCTGACAGAAATGCTCGATACAGATCGGAGTATAATCTGAGACCCAGATAGATTATGTCCTGTGGGGGCACCAGACAGCTCTTTGTCTCATTTATTTTGAAACCTATGTTCTCTAAATTAGACACTAGCACCCTCGTAACTATCTCTGCTTGCTGCCACGACAGAGCACAGAGCAGTAGATAGTCTAGGTAAGCAGACACTCTGAAACCCATTAATCTCAGCAGCAATAGCACTGCTCTCGGTGCTAATGACAGTCCGAAAGGCACTGCCAAAAAATTGTAGGCTACTCCCTGATAAGCAAACTTTAAGAATTTTATGTAAAAATATCCATCTTTCCGATCGACTGTCATAAACCAGTCTCTGGGACGAACAAATTGAGAGAGTGTTTTGAGTGTGAGCATTATGAATTTGTACCTTCTGAGGTGTTTGTTGAGTTTCTGCAAATCCATAATGGGATGGAGACCTCCCCCTCTCTTGGGGATGATGAAATACCTGGAGTAAAACCCTGCTGGCTGTCCTCTGCACCATCCTTATAGCTCTTTTGCTCAGCAAATTGCCTATTTTTTCATCCAAAACATGAGCTGACTCCCCCTCTGCTGTTGACGTTAACACCTTGTTGAAGAGAGGTGGTTTTACAGTGAATTGCAGTCGAGTTTCCCTCTGGCTGGTGTTGCAGAGCTCTGAGTGCCAGGACATCAAGGCACAATAACAGTTTTTACCCTCAGGCTATTTTCCTCATGAGCAATTAAACTACCTCAGGACTTCCCCTTAGTGCAATAATGTAAATACATATCTCATGTACATATGTAAATTCACATATTTAATTCAATAAATGTGCATAACCATATCTTGCACATACATTACCACTTGCACATATACATACAGCATTCTGTTATATGTCCTATTATTTGTATGCCTATTTATACTCTTACATTATTTTATAATCTGTGCCTCACTGTAATGTTTTGTGTGCACTTGTTTCTCCTATCACCAACAAAAAATCCTTGTGTATGTGAGAACAATTGGTAATAAAGCTCATTCTGATTCTGATAACCCGTTCTATTGCAGATAAAACCCAGGGGTGGACTGCGCATAAGCACCAACTTGGTCTGGGTCCTGAATCCAGATTGTCCACCTCTAAAATGGGTTGGGAACCCAGAACGTCTATGGAGCTCGAGTAGTGACTTCTTGGGGAAGGCAAGTTTCAAATGCCTCCCCATCTTTCTTCCTTGAATCGCACTTCTACCGCATCGTAGAAACCGTAGCCCTGAAAAGGGCTTTTGGTTCCCCCGGGACATCCTGGAATTCCAACTTCTCTCTTTCAGACAAACCCAGCCAAATTGCCCATTCGCTCATGATGGCGAGACCCACGCTGCGGCCGCAGCTCTGGACATCTCTTGACATGCACAGGTTGAGATCCGCAATGATGCAGATCTCCTCCCACAATGCCACGTCCGTTGCACCTGCATCAATTTTCTGTCCCATCTCCTCCATTAGCTCAGCCTGATATGCTGTGAGGAGCGAGATGGCATTAAGATCTTCAAATAATAGAGGCTGACAATCTCTCCATCCATCCAGACAATAAAGGTGGAACCTGGGGCCGCCCAACGAGTGGGTTGGAGGTGATTCGCCACCTATACCTCGAACGGAGGGGGGCTGGACATCCCTAGATCCATCCCGTGCACATCCAGCCTAGAGAAACCTCTAACAGGCACACTGTGCGAAAACGGCTTGACCTAAAAACATTGCATCTCTGCAATGCACGCGGGGATGGCAGGAATCAATTGTTTAACTGGGGCAGCACGAGAAGGCAGCCATTTACCATCATACAGGTATTTCTCTGCTCCCTGGCCTGCCTGCTGTGATGCCCGTCTACACATTTCAATCAGGTCCAGCTCTCAATTAGACATCCATCGTGCTGCTCAGACAAAAATGAGAATAGCATCATCTTCATTCTCCTAGCCATAGTCCTCCAAAAGGCGATCGTCATCATAATCTTCTTCCTCTTCTTCCCTGTCCACTGCCAAAGGGGCCGTTTCAAAGAGGCAGATTGGTGGACACATCATCCATTAATTCAGGGATCCCCTTTATTTGACGCTGCGACCCGCACCCCCTTTCCAAAACTCGCCTTACAAACCGGGAACAGTGAGGGCAACACTCGGGATTAGAGATTGCAGCCTGCACATGTCTGATCCCAAGACAGGTGATACAGAGTGGGTGGGAATCCTTGGGTGAGATCATTGATCCACACGTGCACTTACGGGAGGGAACCTTCCCCTTCGGTCCACCGCTTGGTGAGCTTGCAGTCTCCATTAAAGGAACCTCAGCTCAAGAACACAGAGCCAGTTCACCACTCAATTCTGTGTTTATAACCAGATATCTTCTTATGTGGTAAAACCAGCCGATCTGCCACACCACCGTGACATGCAGGAGAGGGTAGAAGCTATAACTGCTTTTAACTCTACTGAAAAAATACGTAACCCCATCTTAACAAGCTGGTTTATGCCCTGAACGGCTCTTTAACCAAATCCTTTAGTGACCACTCCTTACGAGTCCTGCTGAGGATAACTTCCAATAATCTTCACGGCAAAGAGAACAAGAATGAAGAACCTGTTGTCGGTGTCTTAAATAGGGAGTTGGGGCTCCCTTATCTCCGCTGTGATTGGTCTGTCAGCTAACAGGCATGGTATCATTGCTTCCAGTGTTGGATACACCGGAGGCGAATTCCCATACTGAGATACCGAACGAATGTCAGAAAGAGAACATATTTGTATGTATGGGCCCAAGTTACATTTTTATCTTCCTCACATTCTCTATATCTACATTATTTTTTTGCACAGTGAATTTGTGTCTAGTCTAAATTCTGAACTCATTCAGAGCTCCTGTTTTCATCTGCACCCAGGTTAATCTCCTGTTGTCATGAGGCATCAACTTGAATGGTGTGGTTGATGGATGGTATGGTCTCAGTCAGCCTTGTAATTTACAAGCTTTTGTTGGTGATCTTCTCAGACAGATTAACCAAGGGGTACAAATGATTTCCTAAATGTCTTACTTTGCATTTTCAGTAATGGGTTAAATTTGAGGCAGCATGTTCTAAAACAACTCAGAAGATGCAAATTCTGTGGTCATATGAGGACACGTGTCTCATATCTAAAGGAGTAGGTATTTTAAGACCTCTGTCATCTGTTCCAACATATTTGTTGTTATTACTGTGAACCATAAAACTGACAAGGAGGTATTATGCCCTATAGAAAAGGTTCATAAGAGACAGAAAATCTACAAAAGATACAGTAGCTCTCTAAAAACCTGATAAGCACCTTTAATAAGTTCCTAAACCATGACAATTGACATACATGTGTAGGTGTATATTTTGTGATATATATGGGTCATTAACTCTGTTACGATTAACTATTATAATTTAGAGGAGACATTTAACCCAAAAATTAAAAGTCAGTCTTCATTTTTACTCACCCTCATATTATTCAAAACTGTTATGACTTTCTTCTGAGGAACACAAAAGGACATTTTAGACAGAATTTTAGGTACTTACAGCCTCAGGCACCATTCATTTTCACTGTATGGAAAAAGATGCAATTAAAGTGAATGATTATACAGTGGCAAAGAAAAAGTATGAGAACCTTTTGGAATTACCTGAATTTATATATCTATATCAGATTATATTCTGGTTTGATCTTCATCTAAATTACAATAATGGAAAAACACAATCTGTTTGAACTAATAGCACACATATTATTGTATTCTTCTTGTACAAAACGAATACATCATTCAAACATTCACAGTGTAGGTTGGAAAAAGTATGTGAACTAGGCTAATGATGTCAACAAAAGCTCATTAGAGTCAGTAGTTGGAAAACCTGTCATCTAATTAATAAAATAAGATTGAAAGTTTGGGTTAGAGCTACTTTGACTTATAAAAAGCATTTAAACATTTTGAGTTAGCTATTCACAAGAAGCATCTGCTGAAGTGGAGAAGTTCTTTGAAAAAGAGATCTCAATCAAGAATTGTTTATTTTCAAAATGCTGGAAAGGGTTATAAAATTGTCTTGAAGTGCTTAGATATTCATCTGTCCACAGTTAGACAAACTGTCTATAAATTGAGATGATTTAGTACTGTGGCACACAGCAGAATGCTCAATGATATCAAAAGAACCCTAGAGTGACAGCAAAAGACTTGAAGGAATCATTGGAACTGGTTAACATCACTGTTCATGAGTTTAAAATACGAAAACATTAAGGCATGGTGTCAATGGCAGGACACCACGACGAAAGCCACTGCTTTCCAACAAAAACTTTGCTGAGTGTCTGAAGTCTGCCAAAGACCACCTTGACACTTCACTAACTAAGTTTGAATTGTTTGGGAAGAACATGCAGCACTGTGTATGGCATAAAATGGGCACCACAGACCAACATGAAAACATCATCCCATGGTGAAGTATGGTGGAGGGAGTATCAAGATTTGAGGCTGCTTTGCTGCTTCAGGGCCTGGACCACTTGCCATCATCGAGGGAAAAGTTAATCAAAAGTTTTTCAAGATATCCTACAGGATAATATCAGGGTGGATGTGTGCCAGCTGAAGCTCAGTAGAAGTTGGGTGATGCAGCAGGACAATGACCCTAAACATCGAACTAAATCCACTACAAAACAGCTGGAAAAAGACTGGCAGTGGCCCAGTTAGTGCCCAGACCTTAACCCAATAGAAATGCTTTGTAATGACCTCAAGAGAGCCATTCACACCAAACATCCTAAGAATATGACTGAGCTGAAACAGTTCTGTAAGGAAGAATGGTCCAAATTCCTTCTGAACGTTGTGCAGGTCTACTCCGTAGATACCAGAAACAATTGGTTCAGGTTTTTGCTGCCAAAAGAGGATCGGCCAGTTATTAAATCCAAGGGTTCACTGTGAATATTTAATGGAATGTTTAGAATAAGGTTATGAAAGATTATAATTGTTTGTATTTTGTTTGCTTAAGCACATTGTGTTAGTCTATAATTGTGACTTTGTTGAAGATCAGATAAAATTTGTTTTACAATTAATGCAGAAGACAAGTCAATTCCAAATGGTTTGCATATTTTCTTGCCACTGTATTAACATATCCTTTTGTGTTCCTCAGAAGAAAGTCATACAGGTTTGAAAAAAAATTGTTTGAGTAATTAATGACAGGAGTTTCATTATTGGGTGAACCATACCTTTAAAACCAATTTTCAAACCCTCATTATATTCAGAAAATGTATTTATTTTTAGAAGCACTATAAGTAATCCTGATACATTTTCACCCACCTTTTTTCCACCTTCAGTATATAGGTTGCTGTGATTAACATGTTAATGATTATTCCTTGTTTTCATCAGCATACCTCTGTGAAGTAATAACACTTATAGTTCTCTGAATGTGCCACAATATAGAGGCCTGTTTGCTCCCTTAAGCTAATCCCCTTTAAAAAAGAGTTCTGCTCTAAAGCAAACTGTCCACCTGGCGCCCTCCCGCCTTCTTGCTGCAGGACTGACATGAGGGAACACATCCCATTAGCCACCTATGCTTGCTCTTCTCCTCATGGATAAACCAGCTGCACAGCACCTCTAGTGCACCCCCAAACAGTAGCACCTAGAAGGCAAATTCTTCTCTATTCATGGGTTCTGTCACAATTCCCTTGTTGTCTGCCCTGGGTTTCACTTGTCCTTGTTAAAAAACTACACTTCCCATGAACCCCGGCCCTCATCACTGCCAGCCCTGTGTCATTGTGCTCACCTGATTGTAGTTTGTCATCATCATGTCTCCAAATGTATATAAACCCTGTTTGTTCTCCATTCCCTTGTTGATCGTCGATGTTTATGGATGCTTCTTTCCGTGCTCTCTGTTATGTTAATCCTGCTCGTGAACCCATTTAATGTCTTTCGTGTTTTTGTTTCTATTTTCCCATCGTGGATGTTTCGTTTGTTCCAGTTGTGTTTGTCTTATTAATAATAATAAAACCACTGCAATTAGATCCTCGCCCCTCGTCTGCCTTCCTGCTCATCGTAACAGGTTCTGTAGCCTCATAACCTACTGTATATGTCTCCATTCTCTCTATGATCACAAGGGGGAATCATGATTCACAGAGGAGGTCCTCCATTCTTGGATTGTGGATCATTAGGCTTCCTCTGTAATGCTTCGGAAAATCCTAAAAAAGTCTTGTCATATGATGGCTTTAAGTTAATCAGACATTCTCCCTTCTTTTTTCTGCTTATCATAAAGTACATGTTCCCTCAGACTGTCATGGTTGGTGGAACTGAGAATAGAGCCAAACACCATTGTCAGTAAAGCCAATGGATCCAGGAGAGATTGGGAGGACATTATAAATGAGCTAAGGCTGAGCAGAAATATGATCTCTTCTGTAACACTACCTCCCTAAAGTACAATGCAGCGATATAAGAGATTGTTGTCATCGGGGGAGGCAATTAAACATACAGAGGGAAGAAAAAAAAACTGAAAGAGAGAGAGAGAAGACAAAAGAAAGAGGTAAAATTAACTACAGTATATAGACAACTTTAATGTCAGTTGGTGGAATCAAAGCTCTCAAGGGAGGAAGCCAACTCCACTTCATTTACTGGTGTCAGTTGGTATATGGGACTGGCATTAGTTTCCTCTTAAAGAGAGCAGTGAGAGCTATCCAAGCATGTTGGCAGAATACTGTCAATAGGCCACAGCTACTGACCAAGTCTTTGATGTAGCCACTATGTTGAAGTGAAACGAATTTATGTGTCTTATGTAATTAATTACATTACATTTATTTACAAAATACATATTTACCTTTACAAAAACATATGTCATTATTAAGGCTGTCGATTTAAAGCATTCAGTGTTATTAATTATACAAGAAAGAGCGTGTAAAAAACATAACACAATTCATAATGCTGTTTTGTGTTTTAAATGTACTTCAATTTCATACTAAGGAATTTCTCTTACAAACGGGGCAATTTAAGCTTGAAGTACCACCATGTTTTTGCAAGTCGCAGTCTGCGGGGGACAGTCAGCACAACTCCATCTGTACTGGCAACAAAATTAATTCTGGACAGTGTATCACAGAATGCAGGGGTCTTGAATTCAAACTACATTTAACTTTACACATCATCTTAAAAACATGCCGTATATGGCTAGAGATGCTAACAACCAATGAAATCACAGTGAGATGCTCAAGAAGTGTCCGTCTGATACATATCTATCTATCTATCTATCTACATACTGGGATTTTTATTTCAGATATATATAGGGCTGTTTTAGTCGCATTTCTAATTATTCAGTTTGCACAGTTACACCAGTTTCATACACAAACCTGCAAACTCATCAACATCACTGTTAATTCTAAAAGAAGTACAAAAACCTTCATAACTTTGGACTGCCATCAGCTCGTTATGTGTGACATCTGCCTTGTTCATGCTGCGACCATCAGTAAATGTTATGACGTCCACTTGTGGTCTCCCAAAGCTATTACGTCAGACTACATTAAATGGATCACAACTGGCAGTGAATTGAAAGCACACAAATTAGGATTCTAATTTAAATAACGGCTGATATAATATATCAATGCCTCTAAAATGTCTTTATAAAAAAATACCGATCAATAATCAATATATCAATATATCAATATTATATGACATCCCTAATTATTATATAGTATGACATAAATTTGAGTGTTTCAAATAACTGGGATTTCAAGTAGGCACACACGTGAAATAAGTGCACATGCTTCATTGGAACCATAAGCCCTAAATCTATTTTGATTTAGGGCGATCCCTCCTTTACAAAGCCATTTTCTTCAGGATTATCAGAGCTGTGGCCTGATTGAGAGAAAAATGCTGCATGTATGGGCAGGCTGTCTGACCCCTCACTGATTTCTGGGCACACACAGGTGTGGTGATATACAAGAAACTAACCAATGGAAAACAAAAGTTCTGAATGCAATGCAACCCCATGGTGCAAACACATCAGCATTCAGCAAACAATCTTTAAGGGATAGTTCACCCAAAAATGGTCATAATTTACTCACGCTCATGTTGTTCCAACCCTATGTGCATTTATTTCTTCTGTGGAACACAAAAGGAGATGTAAGACAGATGTTAGCCTCAGTCACCATTCACTGTCATTGCATAGTTTTCCATACAATGAAAGTGAATAGTGACTGATGCTGTCATTCTAACTAAGTCACACAGGTTTGGTACAACATGAGGGTGAGTAAATGACAGTTTTTTTAATTTTTTCATCAAAAACTGCTTTAAATACCATATTTCATTGTTTTTGTGCTTATCTGACAAAACTGTGTAAAGCTTTCAAATAACCATTTAGCATAGAACAGTGCTTACCTAAATACAATTATTAATTCTTATTAAAAAGTCTTCCTCAGTAGTTAGCTATTTCCCAGTGGTCTTTCAAGTAACACTGCAAACAATGAAACAATAAAAAGCACTTCAAAACAGGATGATGATGGTAGTCATATTCTATAGCACTATATAATTAAAATTATCATAATGGGAAACAATCAAACTTGTTGAGAGCTTTTAAAACCCTGTTCTTTGTTGACACTTCCTACTGGTCACCCAAACCCCATGCTGGGACATGTTTGCATGGAGCGCCACCCTTATCAAGGCCTATCTACTAGAACTGACTGAGCCTGAGTGACAACAAGAGCACATACAGTGGGGTGTAGATAAAGGCAGTGCTGTTTAAATAAAGCCCGGCGGCAGTAAAATGGGCTCGGAGGAAGGCCGCATTCTACCTCTAGCACAATGAAATCATTCTTCAGATCTGGGGACAGAATAATATTGCCCTTCTGAAGCGGGTGGCACAGGAAAAGAGGAAGCCTCGAGGGAGTTACCCAAAACTTTCTGGCTTTATTTACAGCCGTCCGGTCACTGGCGTACTTCTGGCACCAATGTGAGGTTTGCAGAATCAAAAGCACAGCATGACAAAACACTCTGGCTTCGGATAATGGGCCTTGACTTTGGAGATCTTTTCTCAAGGCCTCGCAAGTGTGGCTGCCTCAACTAAGGAATTGTTGTATGTTGCCACTGTGCTGCAAATGGATCTGTTTATTCTTTTAAAGGGCTTGATGGATTTATGGCTACAGGACATTTGCTGGCCGAATGATTGATTTAGAGTTTTATTGAGGAGGCAGATATACAATAGCTTAGCATAAGATGTCCTTGTATGTTTGTGTGAGTAGTGCTAATCAGGAGTGAAAATGGCAGTTCAGGACTCTGACCAACGGATGGCGCTTATCCCTCATAAAGGAACAGGCTCATCACAAGAGCTTAAGGAATGTTCAGGGTTCAATACATGTTAAGCTTAATCAACTGTATTTGTTGTATAAATGTTAATTACCACAATATATCTATATATTTTTTTATTGTCCCTCTTTTTTTATTTTTTTATTTTTTTTTATTGCTTACTAAACTTATCTGTGTAAAGTTATATCAAATATAACAACTTCGTTGTCATGATGACATATGCCAAAAACAGATCATAAAACAAGTGATCTGGTAAACATCATAACAACAAGTTGCTCTTTTTATCACACTAAAATTATGTTACTTATGAAACAGCGTATATTTTAATGTTTATGGATGGCCCCATTAACTTCCATTGAAAGTGCCTTGTGGTAACCACAATGTTTGCTTTTTTGAAGAAAGGATGGATAAGTCTAAATTATTTTTGTAGTAATCAACATTATGCCATAAATGCTACATTTCTATAAAGAAACTAGCTGATAAGAATGTACTGTAGCTTTATAATTATGTACTCCTCTGTTGCATAATTCACATTTAATTTACTGTATGTTTACTGTCTATCTTGACTAAGTCAGAGTAAGTTCAGAGGGTGTAGACATCACATGTATTAGTGTGTACGAGTGTGCCCTATCTGATAAAGAGTTTACTGGAAGACCACCTGTGACTGATCAATTTACACAAAATGTTGATGTGCAGCCATACATGAAGAGATAAGCATCAAATTAAACAGATGTGACCAAATGTAATATGGTGAAAAATATGGTGGGGTATCATAAAAAAAGTCATTCTAGACTATATTTACTGTGTGAATTGCCATTTGTACCGTCTAATTCCAAATAGTGACCACCCTTTCCTGTTCCAGATCAGAGATATCTTTTTTTTCTACCATTATATTTTTAAAAAGTGTCTCTCACATTTTTAGATTATGGAGATTTTTTTGCCACCACAGGTGTCTTGCTCTCTCTGAGCCAGAGGTGAAAATTAACACTGATAGTTCAGTGGAGGTGTGAAATTGTTTCTTCACACTGATAATAAATTCTGCCCAATAGTGATTAACAGAGGCTCTGAATGCCCATCTGATCTCTGCATGTGTTTTACACTCAGTTTCGATAATGAACGTGATGATCTAAAGCTGCATCTCTCCCAGAAGAGGAGTCATAACATGCAAGCACAAAGGGAGGAGGGCTGCTCTATTACTTTCCATTTTTGCTTCAGCATATATACATGGCTAAAGCATTGGAATAAGTTCACTGATTCAGCCTGTTTTGGTGTATATTAAGCCATGAGAAATTGTTCTTCATTCATAAAACATATCCCTGCTGAAAAGACAATCTTAGCCAGCATACAATTCCCAAGCTGGTCTAGGTTGTTTTATGATGGATAGTGCACTGGTCTAGCTGATGGACCAACACAGCCATGCTTTTCACCAGCTAAACCTTGGAAGCCTATTGACCAGCATGGTCTTTCTGATGAAGCTGGTTTAGCTAGTTTTAAAGCCTGGTGAGGACACCAGCACACCAGTATTCCATGTTGGGGAACCAGCACCCAAATCACAACATAAGCTGGTGACCAGCAATGTTGGTATTTTCAGCAGGGGTTACTGTTAGGCTAGGCTAAGTGTATATTTTTTTATTTGTTTCTTCATTACGTCTCACGCACATTCGAACGATCTAGCCTTTCAAAGTACACTTGTTTGACCAAGTGTTTGCCACATGCACACTCCGACTGCTTTGTAATACACTTTGGTACAGTCAATGCCAGACAGGAACCGTCTGCATGTCTTGAAAAACTGGGCTGCAAGTGGATCCGCATATACTGTTCTGATTACAGAATTTGCGTCACATGCACTGTGCACAAAACATAGTGGCATGCAGAAAATCGAAGTATACTTATACAAAGTATACTGGCCTTGAAGACTAGGGTCTACTGCATTTTTTACACGTGCCGTTCCATCTAGTGCATGGTCAAACGCTTTAGCCTTTCGGTAACACTTTACAATAAGGTTCCATTTGTAAACATTAGTAAATGCATTAGTTATCATGAATAAACAATTAACAATATATTTGTTACAGCATTTAATAATCTTTGACAATGTTAGTAATAAAATACAATTGTTCATTGTTAGCTCCAGTTAGTTCATAGTGTATTAACTAATGTTAACTAATACAACTTTTGATTATAAAAATTTAATAGTATATTTTGAAATTAACATGAACTAAGATTAATAAATGCTTAATAATTATTGTTCATTGTTTGTTCATGTTATCTAATGTTGTTTACTAATGTTGTTAACTAATGTTAACAAATGGAACCTAATTGTAAAGTGTTACCAGCCTTTCAAAGTATACTC
Source organism: Xyrauchen texanus (assembly GCF_025860055.1). Taxonomy (NCBI): domain Eukaryota; kingdom Metazoa; phylum Chordata; class Actinopteri; order Cypriniformes; family Catostomidae; genus Xyrauchen; species Xyrauchen texanus. The sequence goes on along the minus strand of NC_068303.1, from coordinate 24,279,039 downwards.
TTTTGAACGCAAGCCTCTATGGACACGTTTGGCACATGCACACTACAACTATTTTTGATACTCTTTTAGCACAGTCAATGGCAGGCACAAGGGCTGACTACACACAAAGATACAAAGATGTTCGTGTGTCTAGAAAAACTATGTCCCATGCAGACAGTCCGTGTGTACAGTGCTGATGAAGAAATTTGCATCAAGTGCACTGTGAGACGTAGTGACACTGAAAGTATTCTTTGGTCTTAAGGCTGGGTTATACTTTGTTTTTCTGCATGCCATCCTATCTCACACACTGTATGGATACGTTCAATGCATGTACACTATGACTGCTGTGTTATACTCTTTTAATACAGTCAATGGCAGGCGCATGCACTGAGGACACTTAAAGACACAGAAAAACTGGGCTGCACACAAACAGTCCCTGTACTGTGATGATGAAATTTGCATCACGCATACTGTGCGCGAGACGTACTGGCATGCAAGAAACTCAAGTATACTTTGCCTTAAGGCTATGATCACAACAGATCAAGCAATGAAGCAAGTAAGATGGGCATGCTGTGGAAGAGGGTGGACTATTGCTAGTATTAACTAGGCTCTAGTTTTGCTTTGGGGCAGTCAATCACCTCTGTCTTCTCAGTTTTTTTAACCTCACTTCCTCATGTACATTTAATGCACCATCACATGTAGTTTAGCGCTGCACTGCTGGTCTCTCACTGTCTCTCACTGTTTAGTGCAGTCTCTCACTGTGCTTACAGTTCTCCAGTTAGCATGGTGACTATGGCACAGCATGTCATTAACATACCTCTGCCGTGACAAAAAGCAGTAATTATTATTCTCTGGCTGTGGTTAATGAACCCAGCTGCAACTTAGGCCCGTCTGCCATAGTGCTTACCCTCCCATCACCACCACATAACTTCAAACACAACAATTATGATCACTACCCTTCCCTCTACCCTCCCCCACCTTCACAGGGCACATGATAGTCTGTGAAATTAGAGATGGAACTGACATACCTCTGCGTTTGCACAGTTGGTTTAGTGTGTCACTTGTGGGTTTCTCTCTGGTCACCTATTCCACTATAGCTCCCCTACCACAATCACCGCCCTCTGTAACCCCTTACTCTATGTCTGCATGCTGCGTCTTCTTTACAGCACCTCAGGTTTTTAAGATCAGGTTACATGTCATTAACAGTGTCTCTGTTGGCCAATGCAAGCAAGTAATTAGCAGGGGAATGTGCATTCCCATGGTGATGTGAGGCACAAGCCATCTCACAAACACACACGGTACATTTACATGCACATTTATATTACAGCGGGCTACAGCGGGTTTTTGCGTAGCTGAGCTAAAGTCTTCATCTGTCTTTGAAGGACATCGGCTGAGGGAATGCCAGTAAAACACGTAGCGCTGCACACTTGCTGAGGCCAGTTGTGGTCTGATTAATGCGTAAACATGCTAGACGAAGCTGAGCTGCAATTGCATTATTCAGGTCTGTTAGTCACGAAAACCTGACTGGTTTGATTTTGGTCTGACTAAAGTGTTTACATGACATTATAGAAAGACTAAATATTGTTTTTGTCCAAATGGAAAATAAGTTCCTGAGCCCTGCATCTAAGGCGAAAATGCCCCACCACTTTGAGCATGTGTAAAGCCTTGTATAAAAACAATAGGATTTGTGTTTCGAGGCATTTAAAATAGTCCCTCTCTGCAGGACAGGGGGTGGTCAGCTGTCCCTTAGAAAATTGAGAGAGATCAAGGCTCAGTTGGCTTGTCAGGCCTGTGGCCCTTTAATCCCCAAAAACGGCTGGCACTTTTGTCTCCTGCCCTTTTACTCCACTTCTAATAATGCCTCTTCAACCCCCAACACCCCTTTAACACTTTACCACCATCTATCCCAGCAGCCAACATCAGAGCCACCAACTGTTAATTTCACTCACCATCTTATTTTATTTGTGACTCTCTAAACATCAAAGGTTCCATCCGTAAACTTTAGTACTCACAAAATGTGGTCTGTGTTAAGTAGCCGCAATTATTGGCCAAAATAAGCAGTAGAACTCGGAAATTCCGCCTGTGCCTGGGTAACACATCCGGGGCCACAAGAACAATAATAGCTCTGCCTAAAATACAAGGGGCAAAATAACAGCAGTGGTTTCCATTACAAAGGCCTTGGATGGGAGAGAGGCCTGCTGCTTTGAAGGACTATTCACAGAGGCGAGTTCCACACAGATCATGTTGCCTTAAATTAGGCCCTACCTGGAAAGGGAGGAGGTATGAAGTCTCATTTGATGTGACAGTCGATGGTCATTCTTATTCCATCTTATATTATATTATCTTTTCTCATCCTTACACCTTCCCGAATGGCATTAAGTATATGACCCCTTATTTTCCAGCCCAGCCTTTTGATTTGTAATGGTCACTGTACATTCACTACATTGCTTTTGTGGAACTCCAACACGGGTTGGGAACTCAGCAACCTACAGCAACCAGATTCTCTATGGGTCTGTTCCAAAACCTAGTGAGGCCTCACAGGAGCTCGTGGAAAAATAAATCCAATATGGCATACAAAGTGAGATAATTCTTTTTATAAATGTACTTATTATAATCCATTAAATTCTTAAATCTATCTATATATTTTTTCTAATAATAGAAAACGGACTGTTTTACCTGAAATTTGTGTATGCTATGTATATATTGTGCCAAATATGGTAGGATAAGCACTGCTTCGCAGCACCCATAGCTGACAGTTATTCTTCACGCCTTATTGCTTAATTAGAGTATTACGTCATTCCTCTCGCATTCCTCCACCTGTATTAAAATCTGTTGTGCATTGTGTCTCTCTTGTATTGGCATAAGGAAAGTCTTTTTTCAAGTCAGTCCACTTGGCGGCCATCTTTGGAACACTCTCGGGCAGGTCGGGCAGCTACTTTTCTATGGAAACAATTGGCATACAAGTGCAGCTCCTATCTACTTGAATGGGCAAAGACCGAAATCTGGTTGGTCAAGATTATGATCGAAGAGCACATTTTAAATAGGTAGTAAAATCTGACAACAGTGGAATCACAAATTGTGTTTCTTTACCTCAGATTATGCTAAAACACATTATTTTCTCAGCTTGTATAGCTAATACACATTTGCATGATTGATTTTAACCTGTAAGGCGGGACTCAAATTTGTCCCATTGATTTTAATAGAATTTTATAGAATTGTGAAAAACTAAAACAAAACTAAGGCACGTTCCATTTTTTTATATTCAAAGAAAACAACAGGAAAGAAGTATGCATGATGTCCAAATGACCTTCAAGACCATAATCTGTTAGGGATGTCGTGTTTGGCTCAACACCCTGTGACCACTAACAGAGAGGTAGAAGGTACCTCAGCTAAGTGCATTCCTAGAAGCCTGACCTTTTTCATCTCCAGCAGCAACAAATCCCTGCTTGACTCTTCCTGATAAACTTACTGTAGCTAGACTCCAATAGGAGCCAGATAGAAAGCCAGTACTGAGAAAAGAAGAGTGTGAGGCTCCATGACCCTGCCATGCTGTTGAGCCAGCAGGGGCCTGGATTGTTGGAGCTGCAAAAAGTCTAATTCAGTGTGATGGGATGGTCCAGACCACAGTGACACCCTGAGGTGTGCACAGTAGTGCAGGATTAGCACTCTGTTGGGGCTCCCAAGCCAGAATGATGGTCTGATAAGATACAGGGGGTTTTACAGGGGGCCTTACGTTGACTGAAAGGAAGAACGGGTGATCTGGTATCAATTTTCCATTCTCCTTTGAGAAAAACATAGGGTAACAAGGCATGTCTCATCTCAAATTATCTTCTGTTCTCAGAATTTACCCACACACTTCTTTGGCTACTTGTTTGGAGACATACTGTACACAGTTCAAAACAAGGGCAGTTCACACAATAGTGTCTGTACTGAATACTGGGCTATACGTACAATGCCTCACAAAAATAACTACAGTTGTTGACATTAACATTAACATTCTTATTTGTCAGCTTCAATCCTGAGAATGTTAAATCTCTTGCTACAAAGCATTTCAACTTTCCACTGGAAAAATAGCTTTGAAAATAAGAAACAATCTTTGCTCTTAAAGGGATAGTTCACCCCAAAATTTAAATTCTGTCATCATTTTCTTATAGTTTTAAACCAATTTTTTTAATTTTTTTAATTTATTTATCAGAATTATAATCAGGATGATGGTGCATACTGTTTCATCAATCACTTCTCCCCACAACAGGCCCCATGCACTCTCTGTGAACCTCTCCTTCAACTCTGAAAGCCACCACTATGAACCTCTGCATCTCCAGAATTATCCACCCTCAGGGCTAATGGTCCCCTCCCATACTGCTTATCATAGAGTGCAGCCTTGTTCAATCAGCCCATATCAACTGGCTGAGTGAAGAAAAAAGGACTGCGTTTCCATTGTAGTTGCACATTGTTTTGTCTAGCAATGTTTATTTAGATGTAAATCGGCCAACAAAAGTGTTATATCCTGCCAGTGTATGGAGGGTGGAACTGCTGGCCCTCTTAGGAGGAAACTGGCTTGAAGAGATTGGGACCCACAGAATGTCTGAGATGGAGTGCCACATTGCAGGTTGGGTGACATCACTCACTTTCACCTGAGTTTAACATCAAATTTGGGATCCTGGGATACACATCTTCCACTCCTCTCAACACCTCCTTGCTTTGCCCTGTATGGTGCTTTTGTGATTGCACTTATTATTGTACAGTATTATTGTGGGCAACCACATACACTGTACCACAGAGTATTACATCTAAAGATGTTTGGAAAGGTGCACACCCCAGGGCCCATAAGGAACATGCAACATTTCCTTGCTACCTTATCAACACATTTCCACCCAGCCTTCATCAAAAGATTTAATTTAGATCAAATTAGAACTTGTATTTATCATACAAGCTCACAGAAAATTGGAAGGCCGGGAAAGAGGAACCAAGGGGCGGAAACTGCTTGTGTGGGAGCGTTCTGAGAACTTTGATTAGAGGTATGAGAAATTTGAGTTAGCTATGATTGAAAAGACAGGGTGTGGAGTATATTGTGCATTGAATTGCCATCACATTAATCACTGTGGTGGTTATACAGAGAAACAGTGATCACATGAGAATAAATCTTTTAAACCAAAACTGATATAGGTAATAATTTTGCTTTCATTATTTTATTATTTCTTACAGGAGAAGAGAAAAAGGTACATGGATATTGCTGATAGTACGGGCTATTATTTTTTTCAGAGAAAGGTGGAAATAATATACATTCTCTCTCTCACGATTCTAGGGACTGCAAGCCATTTTCACACTCTTTATTTCTGTACCCTTGACCTGACAGTCGCAAAGGTCCCTGAGTGAATTCCTCAGAGTAATTAGGAAGTCGCTCCACTTCTGTAGTCTTGGAAATCATGTCAGGCCATTGGTAGACATAATCTCTACCTGTCAATGCCAAATGACTAGATGCTTTCATTCATACCAGTGAAATGTGTGATCATCACAGATATCTAAAACATATAACTGAAAATTGTTATGCTGCAAGGAGGTAATCATTTAGCATGTTCTATGCTTGTAAAAGAAGAGCACTCACAAACTTCACCATCTCACCATCTCATTATAAGTAAGGATGTTTCGAGGAAGAGTGGAAAAGCTTCTTCAGGTGGTTTAGATGAAAAACTAGCAGATGCATAGGTTCAGATAAGAAACAGCATGAACCGCAGCATACCTAAGCAATTCTTGAGACTTTCACATCAAATGCAGCATGCTGTTTCCTCTAAACTACATTAAAACTATGTTTAGACTTTGACTCACACACCACTGATGTTGTAAGGCCTTCAAAAATCAGTAGCAGCGTGTTATTCTGTGGGAGTAAAAAGAGAAAAATATGATGAAATGTGTCTGCTATATGATGGAAGAGTGAGAGAACAGTTGTGTAAGCTGCAAAAGAATAGTTCTTACAAAATATTATAATTTTTCTAATTACAAGGAAGGAAATTGTGTTTTTAGAAGCAAGGGTAAATGGAAATCCCTTGCTCATTTCATTAAACCTTAGAGACTTAAATTGGAAAGTGCTTAACAAGTGCTTTAAAGGAATAGTTCACCCCAAAATTTAAATTTGATGATAATTTACTTTCCCTCAGGCCATCTAAGATTTCTTTCTTCATCAAAACAGAATTTAAGACTATTAGGATTTCATTTCAGGACTCCTTCTCTAAACAATGCAAGTGAATACATTTTTTTGACAGTCCAAAATGCATATTTAGGGTGCATCAAAATAATCCACACGAATCCAGTCGACAAATAAAGTTAATCTGAATGCAAAAGATTGATTATTTTGAGAAACAAAACAATACTTATATACTTTTTAACTACAAATGTTCGCTTCCGTACATCTGTGTGACGTGCGCTCATGAGAGGGATGACGTAAGCTTGTTGGTAAGGTCACGCGTCAGGTGGAGGAGGAGGCACAAACCAAGCACCGTTCACAAACCAAAACAGTACAGAACAGTTTGGGTGAACTACTCCTTTAAGGCAGTGTTTTTAAAAGCAGCCAGACTTATTTCCATAGAATAATTAAAAATTCAAATTTGAATTCAAATGCGTTATGTTTAGTCCAGTCTGTGCACAATTTACTACCATGTGACTTACTCATAGGACCAAATAGGACTAAAGGCACACTGGGCTCTTTTTATGATGATAGAACTCTATAATACCATCCGCAAGGCACTGTCTGCATTAGATATCAGTGCTATGCGAAGATATTATTATGCTGTCTGCTGCTGACGTGATGCAGCTGTCACTCAGGTTATCATTCCCACATTCTGCTGTAGTTATTTTCTTTCAGTTTTATACATACTATCTGTAATAATGTAAGCTGTCCACAATAGATTATATGTGGGCAAGATCTAAGAATTTTGTTGCTAATAATTACAAATTAAAAGACATCTCTTAAAAAAAAAAAAGAATCCTATCTGGAGAGAAAGCCACAATGCTTCCATATGATATTCATGCTATGGACATTCCATAAATAGGAGCTGATGTAATTTTAACATTTAAAATGAGCAGATGAGAGTACTGTACTGTGTATGTTAAAGTAGCATTGTATTCATTACACTTTTAATGTATACTTTAATTAAATTTGTATTCACTTTTTAATTAACTATTAAGCAGTATTAAGAATATTTTTTTGTATTTTAATATTTTTGTAATCAAAAGTGTTGTGGAATGTATTGTCAATGAAATAATGTTCGCTGTCCTTTTCTGCTCCATTTTGTGCTCCGTTCTGCATAACGCGGTGGCTCATTTTTGTTTATCACGGCCCATTCGGCACAATTCACGGCCGACCCACCGGCCCGCTCGGTTCTCCCACTGGCCAGTCTGCCCCTGATCGGCCCCAAAGTGCGTCGGCCCACCGGGAAAATGCCCGGTATGCCAGATTGTCAGTCCAGCCCTGTAGCTATATAAGGTATCTATATGATTCATTTGTGTGTGTGTGTGTGTGTGTGATGTGATGTGTATAATATGTAATTCTTAACAGGTTTCGTGAGATTTATAATTTTACTAATTTGTTATACTGTATGTCAGTAGGCCTACACCTCTACATCGTAAATAGGAATTTCACAGCAACGCATTAAGTTATTTACTTAGTATAATCTATTTTACATAAAGACCTATAAGGTAGGCTACATCAATATATCTAATTTGTAAAGCGTTCCAATACACACTTTACCTGCAGTTCAGGAAGGATCAGATTAATCATTCTGTTCTTTGACCAGTTGACATTTCATGAATGATTCACAGTAAATTGCCTAGATTAAATAAAATACTTGGGTTGGCGGTTTATCTAGGCTCACAACACGAACTCTTTATAAACCTAAGGTTGGCACATCTGCATTCGGGCGTCGGGCGGGCTGCAGTTTTGTGCTTCACATAGTCCCGACACTACAACAACGCAAAGTCTAACAACGTTCTTATTCTGACCTTCGCAGGCTTCCGTAGACATTTCCCCTCATTCTCCTGTAGTCTGCGGATGTGCCATCTGTGGTGAGAAGTAGCAGTGGGCAGCTATATCAAAGCCATGGAGCAGATAAATAATATTCAGGTTGTTCCTTGCACCAACTCTGATTATTTGAGACCGTTTCGGGTGCATTATAACCAGGTGAGTTGCGATAGTTTACTCGCACGTTATGGTCTGTCAGAGATGCGGTAACACCTCATCATTTTGCTGTCAGCAGCCCAACCCCCATTCATTCTGTCATTGCTTCAATCGACCAACATTGTGTCTCATGTTTCAGAATGTGCATGCATTCATAACGTCATACAAACGATGTATTTCAAGGTTAGATTCGAGTATTTTAATCTTAGCTTAACTAGCAAACCGCTATTAAGCTTTAGACGAAAGCAGCCACTTTCCCTCAAGCACATGCTTTACATTACAAGCAGTCCAGCTGGCTAAGAAAGCCAGCAGAAAACAAATAGCCTGATGCACACAATATTGCACAGTTGGTACTGAGGAATGAAATGCTTGCCTTGTCATATGTCACAAGCTAAAACTGAATGGAAAAGGACTGCATATGAATGAAACATGCTAGAATATAAACTCAAATTATTTGTATTATTATTAATAATAATATTGTAATACTGAATTTCAATATTAAATAATTTTACAAATACTGTTCTCAATATTCTGCATTCAATATTATCTATCTATCTATCTATCTATCTATCTATCTATCTATCTAGTCTGTCTGTCTGTCTGACTAATACATATACAGTATGACATTTTTTTTCTTTTGACATTGCATTGCCCTCCTCATTTCTGTGGAATTGTGTAGTGGTAGCAAATATTTCAACACATCCATAACTTTTTCCTGAGTTTACATAATTGTTCCTTCTTTTGTGCTGGCATGTTTTCTTTTTGTTTCTTGTCCTTTGTTTTCTTGCAGGGCACCTGTAGGTGTTTCCTATTTGATTGTTCTCATCAAGCTGTGCATTGCACTCAGTACATATTTCAGAGTGTAGGAATACTTCCTCTGGCTATACTTTGCTAAGCAGTCCCCTAATCTGCCTCACAATGTTGCTTATGAGGTGTCTTAGTCATCCACATCCGCTGCTGTGTGCCTGCATGGATGGAATGTGTAGTGCATTTTGTCCAGATGCTCATGAGATAGTCATTAGGCCCCTCAATGTAAGAGTAAGGAATTTCAAGGTTTTTCACATTACACAACACATGAACTAATACACAAACTAAATCCTGTAACCAGGATTTAAAGCACTCTCATTTCACATTCACTCCATGGGGGGAAGAAAAGACTTGTTAAGTCTTCCTTGGGGGAAAAAAATATGTTACAGCAGGTAAAAAGTTTTAAATTTTGCCTTTAGCATGGCTCTTAAGCCTTAAGTATACTTAAGTCAGACACGCAAATTTCGTAATCAGCAGAGTGCTCAAGCACTGAACGTGCGCAGCCCGAATTAATTTTCAATAAATTTTTTGAACGTGCAGAATGTGCCTGAAATTATTTTCACTAAGGTGCAAGGTGCCAACACTCACATTTGAGCAGTTGCTGTCACAAAGAAGTGCTAGAATATGTAATTGCCAGTAAACAACAGGAGATGAATGTGGAAACAACAACAGTGGATTTGCAGAATGCGTGTGTGAGTAGGTTAGGAGATACCTGCATTTGTTTAATTTGATACAACACTCTCAAGTCAAAGTCAAGTCAAGTGGTTTTTATTGTCGTTTCAACCATATACAGTTAGTACAGTACACAGCAAAATGAGACAACATTCCTCCAGGACCATGGTGCTACATAAAAACAACAAAGGACCAACATAGGACCACATGAGACAACACAACGAAATAAAATACCTATATAAAGTGCACGTGCAAACATGTGCAAAAAGTACAGGACAGTACAACAAATTACTGACAATGAACAGGACAATAGACAGTGCAGCGCCGACCAGTACTCAGTAGTGCAAAAAGATGACAGTTTCTAAAAATGTAAACATAACATACTATGAGATAATGTTCTATGCACATAGCAGTTATTGAGGTAGCAGACAGTTATAAAGTGACAGTAATTAAAGTGCAACTCAGGACACGTGTGTGTCAAACCAGTCTCTGAGTATTGAGGAGTCTGATGGCTTGGGGGAAGAAGCTGTTACACAGTCTGGCCGTGAGGGCCCGAATGCTTCGGTACCTCTTGCCAGACGGGAGGAGGGTAAAGAGTTTGTGTGAGGGATGTGCGGGGTCGTCCACAATGCTGGTTGCTTTGCGGATACAGTGTTTTTTGTAAATGTCTTTGATGGAGGGAAGAGAGACCCCAATGATCTTCTCAGCTGTCCTCACTATCCTCTGCAGGGCTTTGCAGTCCGAAACGGTGCAAGTCCCAAACCAGGCAGTGATGCAGCTGCTCAGGATGCTCTCAATAGTCCCTTTATAGAATGTAGTGAGGATGGGGGTTGGGAGATGTGCTTTCCTCAGCCTTCGAAGAAAGTAGAGACGCTGCTGGGCTTTCTTGGTGATAGAGCTGGTGTTGAGGGACCAGGTGAGGTTCTCCGCCAAGTGAACACCAAGGAATTTGGTGCTTTTGACGATCTCCACAGAGGAGCCGTCGATGTTCAGCGGAGTGTGTTCACCTTGTGCTCTCCTAAAGTCAACAACCATCTCTTTTGTTTTGTCGACATTCAGGGACAGGTTGTTGGCTCTACACCAGTTCGTCAGCCGCTGCACCTCCTCTCTGTATGCTGACTCGTTGTTCTTGCTGATGAGACCCACCACGGTCGTGTCATCGGCGAACTTGATGATGTGATTCGAGCTGTGCATTGCTGCACAGTCGTGAGTCAGCAGAGTGAACAGCAGTGGACTGAGCACACAGCCCTGGGGGGCCCCAGTGCTCAGTGTGGTGGTGGTGGAGATGCTGTTCCCGATCCGGACTGACTGAGGTCTCCCAGTCAGGAAGTCCAGGATCCAGTTGCAGAGGGAGGTGTCCAGGCCCAGCAGGTTCAGCTTTCCAATCAGGTGCTGGGGAATGATTGTGTTGAATGCTGAGCTGAAATTTATGAACAGCATTCGAACGTATGAGTCGTTATTGTCTAGGTGGGTGAGGGCCAGATGGAGGGTTGTGGTGATGGCATCATCCGTTGAATGGTTTGAACGATACGCAAACTGCAGTGGGTCTAGTGAGGGGGGCAGCTGGGTCTTAATCTGCCTCATGACGAGCCTCTCGAAGCACTTCATGATGATGGGTGTAAGTGCGACGGGACGGTAGTCGTTGAGGCAGGACACTGAAGACTTCTTCAGTGAAGACTTCTCTCGATTCAATATCATATGTATCATATGATACATAAATAAATACATAAGTTTGATTAAAACCAAGCAGCACAACATTGAGAGCTGAGAAACAGTCTCCTCTCCGGAGTGGCGACGCTGAGTGATCACAGGAAAACAGAGCAACTAGTCTACAGGTTGTGTTGACAGATCGAAGATGGATGACAAGCGTCAAGTAGAGTGTAGCATTACAGCTTGTAAAATTTGCCAAACAATGGTGTCATGTCCCGGTGATACAGTACATCAAGCAAGTTGTTTTATTTACTCCGAGATCACTGCACAAATTGGTGGATTTGCAAGGCAGAAACAGCAGCAGCAAGTTGCAATTAACAGCCATCCTCTCCCAGCCGACACGGAGCATGATGACATGCATAGCAAGATGCTAATAACTATCAAAAGCCAGCTTATTAAAAAAAACGACTACATAAGAACCCAGTGATTTCATGAGACTTATTATTCTTATTATCGAAAAGTGCTATTCAAATGAAAATTACTTCTTTTCTCAAGAAAAACATGACAATTTTTAGTTTTTCTCTGAACAGTCTGCTGATAAATGTAGTGCTGTTTTTTAAGTTACTTTATCATAGAGCTCTGTTTTATGTTGCCAATCAAACACTGTTGTGTCACTTTAAATGTAAAATACGTTTTCGAATGCGAAATGTCGAATCCTTGAATAAGTTTAATCAGAAAAGAATGTGTGGGCGGTGTTTAAATTAATTTTTTATAATTGTATTGTATCATGAGGCTTCTGCATCGTATCGTATCATGACATTTGTGTATCATTACATGCCTAACTGTGTAGTAAATGTGACAGGATTTTGAGTGTGGATTAAAAGTTTAAGGATGTGCTATTTGTTGTAAAAATGCAGGATGTTGTGGTATAGTTGGTAATAGCAATATAGCCACTTTTGCACTTTGTTAGGAATACTGCACAGGTCAATAAGAATAAAAAAACAGTCCAGTGATGACTGTGTATCCTTTTCAGACTAGTAGAAAAGAATTGGGCCTTAATTGTCCTACTTTTCCCATTATTAATAATAGTAGTAGGTCTTAAATACATTTTAATTGCAGGTCAGAAAACTCCAGACATGCTTTTTTGAGTACAACAGAAGATAAATCTAATCTATACACCCACACCTCTAACCTTTGCCTCAGTGAGATAAGATTTTTCAGCAACCACCGCATCACTGAGTCACAGTCTTCTACCACCCACACATCCCTGCTGGCACTATGGAGCAGTAGATGACTGCTGCCACTCTGTTATGCCACATATACTTTCAAATACTGCCACCACCCTACACACATCTGCCTTGGCACCACCCTTGCTGTAGATTCACCAGCAGGGCCTGGTCTTGATCTACAGTATGAATCAATGGCCTGTCTGGACAGTGGACACCTAAAAAAAAAAAAGAAAGATGCTAAGATTTAGTTTGATTCATCCCTTTCCCCCTGCAAATGTGAGTTGCTCTCTAAATGCATTCTATTTGGTAACAAGCAGGTATGAGAAATGCATTATACCTTAATGATTGCGACCGGGAACATGTAAAGACAAATGACATGTCATCTATAACAGTTTACTTGCGATTTAGGATGATTGTGTTCATATCAGAAGCGAACGGTATCAGAGTCCTCAAGGACTGTATCCCAGAACACCTTTTTTATCAGACTCCGATGTGGTTTGCTGGTGTGCACTAGGCGTGGATGATATGACTAAAATTATTATATCATGATATAAAAAGGTTTTCTGGAAAATCAATAACAATGGGTTTATATATTAAATAACACTTTTGTAATGCCTATTTTTGGAACTTAAGTCAGTGAATTAAATACTTTATAAATTAAAACTACTTTTTCTTTATTTGGAACAAGACAGATAATGTCAAAGTAGCCTAAATAAATAAATATAAATCAGCTTGTTTTCAAAAATCAACCTTACCAAAATGCTGAAAATAACAGTATGCCACATTTCAGTTTAAAATGTTGATCAATATTATTATTATAAACTTTGCTCAAGAAACTTTAGATCTTCTCAAAGCAATGTGTCAAAGAATACCACTTCTTGCAAAATTGATAAATTGATAAATAAATGACAGAATTAATGCAGAGTTCATCTTTGGGCTTTCATAATATTCTTTTGCTTGCTTCATTTTAAGGTGGTAAAACAGATTGCTTGTATTTCAAGTGATTATCGTCATGCAAAACAATTTGCAGACTGCGTTTTTCTGCTCTGTACACCATGTCGCACCTGTTTTAATGACAAACTCCTCTTAATTTTCTTGAACTGTTTGGGAGTAGTCCTGTTCTTTGGAGATTTCTTTCTCCATTTGGAGTTTTCCTGGGTCAAAAAGGATTGAGAAGTGTGAGTGATCTCTAGAGCAAAATACTGCAAAGCCTGCTGGATTCGCACGCACTTCAGAGCTCCAGACACAGTGCGTGCCACAGTCACGTGAAACGGTAGCATGTCAGATGAGAAAAATATATAGCACTTTTAAAGCTCCAAACGCGCAATGAAGGTCATTAAATTTGCTTGAAAGGCCGCAGAAAAATGTTCGATGCCGGATAAACTCCATGTTTCTTCAATTCTCTTAGTCTCACGTGAAGCCCTGCCTACTGATAGATAAGCCCACGCTGTGCACATAGATATTTATATATTGCTATGCACTATAGCAAAATCTCTATCGGTTGACACTTTATATCGGCACCAAAATATGTATCATCATATCGCCCAGTCCTTGTGTGCACCAGATTTTGGTAAACCAAAGAGCTCTAAAATACATAGAGAAAGTTGTGTTAGCATCCCAATAATGTCAATGGCATAGTGCATGACACATCACTCGTCAATGTCAGCAGAAAGGAAAAAGTATAATCCATTGCATGACTTTAAGAGCATTAAAAAAAAACAATATCACTGGAAATATCTTTTACTATAATGTAAAAATAATTGCAAATTCGAATGCACTGCTGCTTTTGAATGGCTGTAAATGGAGAAACATATTTTTTGACCACACAGAGTGTATTTCCAGCACCTACCAGCAGGGTCTAACAGGGGCATGCTCACCAGCCAATTCCTGACCCCTGACATGATCTGCACCATAGATAGGGGTGGGTGATGTGGCCAGAAGTTTGGAATAATGTACAGATTTTGCTCTTATAGAAAGAAATATGTACTTTATTCACCAAAGTGGCATTCAACTGATCACAATGTATAATCAAGACATTAATAACGTGAAAAAAAGTTTTGATCCTTGGCATTCGAGCAGATACTCAGGTGATATTTCACACCACGCTTCCTGTAGTACTTGCCATAGATGTGGCTGTCTCATCGGGCACTTCTCAATCACCTTACAGACTAGCTAATCCCACAAAAGCTCAGTGGGGTTAAGATCCATAACACTCTTTTCCAATTATCTGTTGTCCAATGTCTGTGTTTATTTGCCCACTCTAACCTTTCCTTTTTGATTTCTGTTTCAAAAGTGGCTTTTTCTTGCCAATTCTTCCCATAAGGCTGCACCCCTGAGTCTTCTCTTTACTGTTGTACATGAAAATTGTGTTAAGCTGGTAGCATTCAATGAAGCTGTTAGCTGAGGACATTTGGGGCCTGTCTAGATTTGATCAAAATGACTTTTTTCAAATAGTGATGGTGCTGTTTTTTTTTTACATCAGTAATGTCCTGACTATACTTTGTGATCAGTTGAATGCTACTTTGGTGAATTAAAGTACCATTTTAATTCCAAAACGAAAAATCTGTACATTATTAACCTTTGGCCACCAGCGTGGGTTTTACAGTATATATATACAGTATCTCACAAAAGTGAGTACACCCCTCACATTTTTGTAAATATTTGATTATATCTTTTCATGTGACAACACTGAAGAAATTACACTTTGCTACATTGTAAAGTAGTGAGTGTACAGCTTGTATAACAGTGTACATTTGCTGTCCCCTCAAAATAACTGAACACACAGCCATTAATGTCTGAACATCTGGCAACAAAGTGAGTACACCCCTAAGTGAAAATGTCCAAATTGGGCCCAAATTGTCAATATTTTGTGTGGCCACCATTATTTTCCAGAACTGCTTTAACCCTCTTGGGCATGTAGTTCACCAGAGCCTCACAGGTTGCCACTGGAGTCCTCTTCCATGATGACATCACAGAGCTGGTGGATGTTAGAGACCTTGTGCTCCTCCACCTTCTGTTTGAGGGTGCCCCACAGATGTTCAATAGGGTTTAGGTCTGGAGACATGCTTGGCCAGTCCATCACCTTCACCCTCAGCTTCTTTAGCAAGGCAGTGGTCATCTTGGAGGTGTGTTTGGGGTCGTTATCATGCTGGAATACTGCCCTGCGTCCCAGTCTCCGAAGGGAGGGGATCATGCTCTCCTTCAGTATGTCACAGTACATGTTGGTATTCATGGTTCCCTCAATGAACTGTAGCAGTGCCGGCAGCACTCATGCAGCCCCAGACCATGACACTCCTACCACCATGCTTGACTGTAGGCAAGACACACTTGTCTTTGTACTCCTCTCCTGGTTGCCGCCACACACGCTTGACACCATCTGAACCAAATAAGTTTATCTTGGTCTGATAAGACCACAGGACATGGTTCCAGTGAATCATGTCCTTAGTCTGCTTGTCTTCAGCAAACTGTTTGCGCGCTTTCTTGTGCATCATCTTTAGAAGAGGCTTCCTTCTGGGACGACTGCCATGCAGACCAATTTGATGCAGTGTGCGGCGTATGGTCTGAGCACTGACAGGCTGACCCCCCCACCCCTTCAACCTCTGCAGCAATGCTGGCAGCACTCAGATGTCTATTTCCCAAAGACAACCTCTGGATATGACACTAGGCACGTGCACTCAACTTCTGTGGTCGACCATGGCAAGGCCTGTTCTGAGTGGAACCTGTCCTGGTAAACCGCTGTATGGTCTTGGCCACCGTGCTGCAGTTCAGTGTCAGGGTCTTGGCAATCTTCTTATAGCCTAGGTCATCTTTATGTTGAGCAACAATTCTTTTTTTCAGATCCTCAGAGAGTTCTTTGCCATGAGGTGCAATGTTGAACTTCCAGTGACCAGTATGAGGGAGTGTGAGAGCGATGAAACCAAATTTAACACACCTGCTCCCCATTCACACCTGAGACCTTGTAACACTAATGAGTAGGGTTGCAATGGTATGAGATTAACTGTCTCAGAAAATATCACGGTGTCACTGTATACGGTATTACAGAATTACTATGGTGGAGTGGTGGTGGTGTAGTGGTCTAATGCACATAACTGATAAACTGGTAATCAGAAAGTTGGTGGTTCGATCCCCACAGCCACCACCATTGTGTCCTTGAGCAAGGCACTTAACTCCAGGTTGCTCCGGGGGGATTGTCCCTGTAATAAGTGCACTGTAAGTCGCTTTGGATAAAAGCGTCTGCCAAATGCATAAATGTAAATGTAAATGTACTATTATCAGTGAAAACAGAAGGGTTATTTTATTTATCTATTTATTTTTGAGCAAACACTTTATTATAATTGAAACTTGAAACCATTTATTTTATTGAAGTATGAAGTAAAATAAAATAAATGGAAAAAATAAGAAAGCTAACAGAATTATAATAAACAGAATTATAAACATGATAAAAAAAATAGCATGTAACTACAACATGTTATATAACTAAAGCATGTTAGTTTACATGTTAGCATAGCATGTTAAATTAACTACTAAATGAAAAATAACATCTGCTGTGTGAGCTTTTGAAGTAATGTCCTATGATTATTAACAGTTAATATATACTGTAGACACACGACAGCACAGTCAGACTGCTCCTGCCTGTACCTTGAACTCCGCGCTTATCAACTGGTTTTGCTTCAGGACCAGATTTTACATTGGAAATCAAGTGTCAACCTGCCATAGATTAAACATAACCTGTATTTAATGTATCCTGGGTTGCATTTCCATTTCCTTTTATGTTGTTGTTCATGGTTTTCCAGTACAAGGACATGCATCAAGTGACATTATTTTTGTTGTTGATGTCAAAATCTACAGGAAGTTGTCTCTCCCCTTTTTAAAAATTGAAGAGCATATTTACTTATATGGGCCCATTATTATCCCGTTTGTTACCTAATATTAAATATTTATACACATATTACACATAAGGAAAGGCTCCTCATTACCATGGTTAGTCTTAAATAATAGTAATAATAATAATAAATGAATGTATTTATGAAAAATCTTGAAACTTTAACTACAACTGCCACTGTTGATATAAAATGAGGTCTAATAGATTCTACCTTTAGATCATTTCATATGAAACTATAAGATTTTGTCAAAATATAACAGTTACTTTTACTCATGTAAAATCCTGAAACTTAACTGAAATTTGTAAAGGTGATGGTGTGTAATTTTAATAGCATAGTGTTGCTCTTTTCCTCCTCAGTGCTTTTTGGCATGTCAGGGCTGCTACTGTTTGAGAGGTTCGAATTGACAATCTCTGTAACACTTTAAACTAGAAAACTCTCACTAGAATTGAATTTGGTCACAGTTTTGATGTCTGCTCTCGGCAATATCGAGGGAAGCCCAGTTGTTGAACGCGTGCGCCAGAGAGAAGAGCAGATCATTAGCGTGAGCTCGTTACACTCGCCAAAGTGTAGATGAGAAGTCTGTAGCTGTTTGCAAGATTATCATTAAATCTGCCTCGGCAGTCCGAAATAGTTGATCACTTGGTCGGCTGCCGAAATATCTTCAATGGGAGAAGTTACCATGGCATTGTTATTTCCCTGCTGTCCATGACCCAGTCCGAATAGACCAGTTGAGAAACACTGCTTTAACTCACACACTCATGTCAGACCCCCTCCCCTCGCTTCTCTCTGACATCTGCTGCATGTGTGTGTGTGGTGCAAGTTGACAGACAGTCGAGAAGGAAAGGAGATGCACACGCGCATGTGAGAATCTCCGTCCGGTTGCATTTTTTTCTCAGTACCGTAGATAAGCAAATGTACATGGTATGATAACCGTCAATTTTCAAACCGTGGTATACCGTGAAACCGGTATACCGCTGCCAACCCTTCTAACGAGTCACATGACACTGGGCAGGTAAAATGGCTAATTGGGCCCAATTTGGACATTTTCACTTAGGGGTGTACTCACTTTTGTTGCCACCTTTATATTGTAGCAAAGTGTCATTTCTTCAGTGTTGCCACATGAAAAGATATAATCAAATATTTACAAAAATGTGAGGGGTGTACTCACTTCTGTGAGATACTGTATGTATATATATATATATATATATATATATATATATATATATATATATATATAAAATGTTAATGATTTTAAATGAAGTCCTATGTAGCCTAGTGGGTATATCCATTGAAACAATAATAATACTATTTATTAAAAATAATATTTTATCTTTTTAAAACCACACTGTATGTATTTTTTTAAATCCAAGCAAAACTGTGTTTTTTCTCTATAATATAAAACATATTTGTTTTGGATTCAGCATTCCATTGGATACTGGAAACCTTTTTGGCAACTTTTGGATATAGCCTATTAGACAGAAATGTGCTGTTGACAAAGGTGTTATTTAATAATTCCTTATATAATGTACTCGATCGCTTCTCAACGCGTTTGTGGAAGTATGGATGCTGGTAGGAAAGACGGTGATAGCAACAGTAACTAACAGCAGTAGGGCTTATAGCAGAAGGTCAGTTTCACCACATCGAATGCAGTGTTTTATTAACAAGCTCTTCCTCATATTCTCTCAGAATGTTAATTGATTAGAACCTGAGGTTCTTTCTCTTTCTCTCTCCCTCGCCACACGTGCTGTGCACGTCATCAGAAAGTGCACTCTTATCAAAGAACATGAGAAAACCGCACCTTTTAATGCAAAAATAAATGCCTTCTGCATTTGACTTGTTTCTGAATCGTCTCATGTTCTGTTCATTCATCATTCTCAGTTTTTGTTAGTCTTACTATAAGTCTCATGCCAGCCAGTTGGAATGTTGTGCACACAGATATTTACATACCGCGATATAGAAGATATAGAAAAATCTCTAACAGTTAACACTTTATACCGCTGCCACTATATATCACCATACCACCCAGCCCTAACCACCGACCACCTTGTCAAGCGGACTTAGGTTTAGTTGTGGATGCACATCTGAGTTTGGAAAAGAGCGTTCACACCAACCAAACAAACCAAACATTTACATCAAACACTGGTGTGCACCAAAAGAGCTAGTGCGAAAGCACCCTTAGCCCATGTCTCCATTGCATTTAGAAACCATTGTCAGGTAGATGCCTTTATCAATGTATGCACTGAATGGTGTATCAAATTGTGTATTTGTTTCATAACAAGACCAATAGCACCATGCTTGGTGGATTTAATCTTACAATATGTAACTATTTCCTTTTCTTCTAACCCCATGATCTGCTAATGCACAAATAGTGCAAATTTGATTAAGATTTTTGGACATTGGAGTAGGACTTGCTACTCCCAAATAAATTATTTACCTAAAGAAACCCTACAAATTAAAGAATACTTCACTGTGACAAATGTATTTACCACATCCATTACAAATTAAATCTATTATTGTAGGTGTTTGTGTGTCTCAGATACAGTAATAATCAAATGCTGTCCCAAAGGGCAGCTCCAGTGGATTAAGCCGTAATTAATTAGTAGAGTGGTTGGATAATGAAATTTAGCCTGAGCTGCCTCCCAGTGTTGTTCTTGTGCAGAACTAAGAGACACTCAGGTCTCGTGAACCAGCAGCTGAGCCAACATGGTCAACTGCTCCAGCTGCCATGCTGCTGCTTTAGCAGCAGGGGTCTTTGCTAGGAAAGAGGGGTATCAAAGGAGAGTGTATTGAGGAGAGGAGGGGTGCTGAATTAATGCAGGGGTTGGTGGGCAGACAACAGTGTGCATTGGGTGGGGAAGAACAGATGAGGAACAATAGGGGCAGGGACGCTGGAGTTAGCAGAAGGGTGAGGAGGCCATGGGAAACGTGTGGCGACCATCGCCCCAGCACCAGGCCACTGGCCGCGCTCAATAGACACAGGAAATGGGATTTACTTGAAGCAGATGTGACAGACAGAGAGAGAGAGAGGTAATGAATGCATTAGAGCCCAATGAGCAAGAAAAAGTTGAGAGCAACCAATGTGCGCTTCCCATGAAAGCAGTTAACCCTTCCCTCTGTGTAGTAGACCACCTCTCTTTAGACATCTTTACAGGGACACTCTAAAACGATGAGAGCACAGGGAAATAAAAAAGAAAGGCTCTTGAGAACCCCTTGTCACCCAAGGCTGGTCTCTCATCTTGTATCGGATGGTGTGTCACAGTGTAGCTTACTAATAAACTTTTCCCAAACCAATAAAACAAATGTTTAAAGGAACGCTGTCACTTTCCCAAGGAAAGTGTGTGGAGCTGCATCCTTTCTCTTACAGAGGTTTGTTTTGTATGGTGAGAATCTGTAAGAGACTGCACCCATGTACATTTTCCCACTACATGGCACAGCCTCAATCTTGTGGCGGGAGGTTTTCAGCTGCCATTCAGGGCATTGTATTTGTGTCCTGTGTATCATTTTCCTGTGAGATTGTAGATTGTTTGTTGGAACAATGATGTGTGGTGGTTTGAGAAGTTCATAAATCACTCACGTGGTAAAGAATATAAAGTACAGTACCATCTCCACTTAGATGTTAAAGTTGTTTTCTAAAGCTTGTTTTTTCCCTTGTGAAAGCAATGAGTTGTTACAAATAAAATGTAGTCCAAAATTTTGAAAAGACTGTGATGTATAAAGGTTAATTTATACTTACTATGTGAAAATTAATCACATATATTAATATTTACTGAGAAAGTCCCCCAAGTAAAGATAACTTAACAAAGAACTGGAAATAATAATTATAAATATATAATAAATAATAAATATTATTCAGATATAGTTCAAATACATTACATATGTTGTGGCAGCAGACAAGTTTAGCATTTTTACAAAAGAAAAAGTGGTTTTGAAATCGAAATATTGTTTGTATTATTTCCATAATTTTTAACATAACCCTATCATTGGCCTACGTCTGAGCTACTTTTAATTGTTGGACTATGTACTCATGGGTCAGACAAATGCTTTTGAAGCATCTCACTTTGGCTGTGTCACTTTTCACTAGTTTTTAGCTTCTTTAGTCTTAAGCGCTGTTTTTAGAACACTGTGTCTAATTAAATGTAGTTTAAAGCATAGAAAATGCATCTCTGTATCCCTGCATTCTTTTGTGCTCAGTCCAGCTATCTTTGAGTGCATCTGTGCATCCATCAACTTGCTGTGTAATCTGGGACCTTTATTTGGCTCCAGAACAGTAGGCATTTGCTGTAATGGCAGCAGGAACTTGTTTACTGAGCACTTCTTAAGCCCAGCATGGAGCCAGAAGGGGGCAGGGTTACATGGGGGGGGTTAATTTGGGGAGGTAAGCTCACACCTGTGGGATGGAGGGGAAGAAGAAGAGTGGGGTCGATGAGGGGTGGAGGGTGCAGAGAAAGCAGATGGAGACACAGAGGTTGAGCTCCCTCTGTTCTTCGATCTCTTTCATCCCTACCCCTGTGTTCTGAAGCGTAAGAGTGGGAAAAGAAGAAACAATACCAAGACAATTGACCAGTTTCAATTGGCTGACATGTCAAGCCCAGCCCTTACATTTTCAGATTTTCAGTATTAAAGATAATGGACAAAGGTGAACAAGCAATGATGGTAGCATTGGAGTGTTAAAGATTCATGAGAATTTGGGTGTGTGATAAACAGTTAATGGTATAGAATAGTCTACAGCCTGAATTGGAATAAAATGCCTCTAATAAATGTTTGTTGTGTGTTTGGTAACTTGTTTTTTCCTCTATTGCATTTTATGTTTGTTCCTGAGAGTTGTGTGGATAATCAGCATGTGTTCTTGTCAGAGGGTGGGGTTTTGTTCTTTACACAGAAAGTGTTTTGTTTTGGTGGTTGGTGGGTTCAGTAAAGTGTTTTTTTTTTTTTTTTTTTGGTGTAATGACATCTTAGTGTTTACGTTAGAGAACTGGTTTGTTATTGCTGAAGTAAGGTTGAGAACTCAATTAACCTTTGTATCTAAGTGAGGGGGTTTGTGGGAGTGGCACTGCATAATTGTTCTTTAATAAAATAATTTCTCATTTTGAGCACCAATGTTACATTTGTATTGAATTTATGAGGGCATGTCACTACATTGGAAAAAAAAGAGTCAGTAATAAAGTTAAACAAGTGCAAGTTTTAAAATAATTTAGCTTATGATTTCTTTGGTTCATTATCCCTTGTCTTTTACAAAAAAACACCCTAGAATATTCAGAGAGCATTTTTCTTTCTATTAATATCAGCAAGGCTTGGCACATGAAAGCGTGGTGGGAATGATGTGTGATGAGGGCTTTAAATCTTGGGAAATTGAACAGCACTTGGTGGGAATTAAAGGCCTTGATTGTAAATGGCAGCGTGACGCAATTTAATTCTCAGAAGCTGTCAGGGTCACAGAATTATACACTGAAAATTATGATAATTAGACTTTAAGCATGCAAAGGTACAAGACCTGTTAATTCATCCACATTCAAACATAAGCCTTGATTGCAACCAGTACCAAAGGGGTACAATAATTTCAAGGCTGTGCATCTCCTTCTATTCCCTTTAATCTGTGTTGTAATCCATGTCGTTTGTGATTCCCAGGGTCCCAAAAGGCTTTTCTTGTTGACCTAGAGAGTGGTGCCGATAATGAGGGACCCCCACCATCTGTGTGCTGGGGCAGGGACCCTGCACATGCTTTGCCACACAGAATAGTCCTGCAGGGGGCAAATAACTCTTGAGTCATAAAAACAGCTAGAATCTCAGCAGGGTTTCTGGAGGCAATATAACAGGCTAAAATTTGTTTGTGTTAAAGTAATGTCTATGTTGATTACAAAATGTATTTATTTTTTGCAGACAATTTGTTGTTGATTTTGATGAAGTCAAACAGTTGGACAATTAATCAGTGGCACTTGCAAAGTCAAGAAGTATAGAATTATTATTGCTAATAAAATTCTTTTATTACTTTCATTATTGAGACTTTCGCATGACGGACAATTAAACAGATGAACAGAAACATAAATTACATTTAAAGGAGGCCACAAGCAATGGGATGAGATGAGGATATAATAGAGACCTGGGAATGGGCTCTTTAGACTTGGGCCAGAATGTAGCCAGGTAACTACTACTCAAAACACATGCAGCAAACCATGCAGCAATGCCCTGCAACCACCCATCGGTCTGCAGCATTGTTGTGGTAAATTGTTCAGAGACAAGCACCACTCACTTTTCTTCAGAAAAAGTAAAATTGTGTTAACATTAAAGTAGGAAAAGTTTGTTAGATTTGTCCCTTATCAAAAGAGCTATTAAAGAACATAATACAGTTGTATTGTAGTTACTTCTCAGTATTTTTAAAGAACAAGTGATGTAGAGAGTGCATTGTGTTTTGTCGAGATGGAACCTTAAAATGGGAAGCTCAATTTAATGGGTCAGGGCTCCACACTTGGATCCAGATAATTGTTGATGTACATTCTGGCCAAAACCCAATGTTGACTTGGCATTGGAGGTTGTATGTATTAATATACTTCCTTGTATTTTGACCAAAGATAATAAAATGCTTAACCATGATAACCAAGTGATGCAACAAAACCTGTACCACATTTCTCCTTTGAAGCAAAGCTTATAGCTCTCCATTAAACCAGATTTTCTTGTAACTCTCTGTCATTTATTCTGCTTTCACTCTGCAACTGAGTTTTTCAAATAATTGCACATCAGTGTCTGCGACCAGTAGTACAGCAAGCAGAAGGAATGTCTGTAATTTTGATGTCAAGGAACTAGAACATTTGGTAGCAGCATGTCTACTTCCTATGTGATTATGTTGGAATTGTTAAGAAATAAGATTATTTCATATAAACAACCAACAACAAAGTATTACATACTACTGTGCTTTTGGAAATCTCTTATACTTTCTATTAATAGCCTGGCAAACTTTGCTAAATCTAGTAACTAGGTATTCCTCCGAAGTGCTCCGATTTAATTTGTTAGATTGACAATGTGCTTACCAGTTTTGTGCATCAAACAGTCAGAAAACGGATAGAGTGTGTGCTGTCTGAGGCTGAGAATAGTGTGTAGCATGCGCATATGCACACTAATTGGGAAAAATTTTGGTGAGGAATCATCTACTGTTAAAAAAAGGAGTTATCTGGAGATCATCTTGTGATAACCTCCTACACAATGATTGATCGAACACAACTGCATATGTAATTTGAAGAAAACAAAAACAGTAGTTGTAGATTTTTTAGGAAGGGCTTTGTCTGGTTCTACAGGATTCCTGCCTGCAGAGCAGCAACTTTGATTTAACTTCCTCTGTTTAGATAAGTGTGGCAGAATGATCCAACCAATATGGCTCGTCATCGTTGCCTCGCCTCTTAGATGCTCACAACAGGAGTTGGGCAGAGAGCGAGAAGAGGTGCATAATTAATAAGCCTCATTCTGACAGCGGTAGATGAAGCATACATGATGTGAATAATGCTTCATCATCACTGTCTTTAAAACGCAGAGCACTCACACTCTCCATGTGTGCTCACACTGGCATCCTCGCATGGCCAGAACCAGAGCTGGGAGGGTTTGGATGTGCCAAAATGGATGCGCTGCCGGACCCACTTCTTGGACCCCTGGATGTATTAATGAGTCGCCGGGGGAGAACAGCACACGTCGTGGCCGACGGTCTAGAGGCCGGGCCGCCTTCCCCTCTCACCTGCTGCGGGCCTGGGAAGTCAGCCCCTCGTGCCGTGGACCCTGGAGGGGAGCGTGTGTGGCTGACGGACCCAGCTCATGCCTGGGCCATACCAAATACACTACCACGCCCTTCACGGAGCCCCATCTCACCGTGAGAATGCCAGATTTACATTTACATTATTCATTTGGCAAACGCTTTTATCCAAAGCGACTTACAAAAGAGGAAAACATAGTGGCCATTTTTGAACAAAGTGGTACAAAAATGGCCATATTACAAAGTTTCAATAGCATCGGAATAGTATTCAAAACAGATTAATGTCCAACAAGTTTTTTTAGTGACTGGTTAAGTGCTCATGGTTTTAAGTTGTTTTTTGAAGACAGAGAGTGAGTCAGCTTCACGGATGGAGTTAGGAATGTCATTCCACCAATGTGGTATGATGAAACTAAAAGTCCGGGAAAGTGTTTTGGTGCCTCTGAGTTGGTACGACAAGGCGACGTTCCTTAGCTGACCGCAGGCTTCTGGTGGGTGTGTAGTTCTGCAGAAATGATTTTAGGTATACTGGAGCAGATCCAGTGAATGTTTTGTATGCCAGCATCACAGCCTTGAATTTAATATGTGCATCAACAGGCAGCCAGTGGAGATAGACAAAGAGTGGTGTAACATGTGCTCACTTTGGTTCATTAAAGACCAGATGTGCTGCTGCATTCTGGATCATTTGCAGAGGTCTAATTGCACATGCAGGGAGGCCTGCAATGAGAGAGTTACAGAAGTCCAGTCTAGTTAGGACAAGTGACTGAACAAGCAGTTGTGTGGCATGTTCAGGGAGGAAGGGTCTTATCTTCCTGATTTTGTAGAGTGTAAATCTACATGATCTTGCAGTCTTTGAGATGAGGTCTGTGAAATGTAGCTTGTTATCGATGGTTACCCCTAGATTTCTGACCGTTTCGGAAGGCGGTACTGTAGTTGTACTCAGCTGCACAGTGATGTTGTATTCAACAGCAGGGTTGGCTGAAAGACAAGGAGTTCGGTCTTGGCTGGGTTGAGTTGCAGGTGTTGTTCCTTCATCCAGGCCGAGATGTCTGCCAGGCAGGCAGCGATTTGAGCAGTCACTGTGGTGTCGTTGGGCTGGAAAGAAGAGTAGAATTGCGTGTCATCAAAGTAGCAGTGGTCATAGAAACCATGTGACTGAATGATGGGTTCCAGTGATGTTGTGTATAGAAGAGAAGTGGCCCAAGCACTGATCCCTGAGGTACCCCAGTAAGTAACTGATGTGGCTTTGACACCTCACCTCTCCAGGCTACCTTGAAGGACCTACCTGAGAGATAGGAGTTAAACCAGACAAGCACAGTTCCTATGATGCCCAGAGAAGAAAGGGTGGAGAGTAGGATCTGATGGTTGACTCTGTCAAAGGCTGCAGAAAGGTCCAGCAGAATCAGAATGGATGATCTGGATTCAGCTTTCACCTGTCTCAGTGACTCAGTGACAGACACCAGGGCAGTCTCAGTGGAGTGTCCACTTTTGAAGCCTGACTGATTGTCATCCAGCAGCTTGTTCTGTGAGAGATAGGCAGAGATTTGATTGAAAACTGCCCTTTCAAGTGTTTTTGCCATGAATGGGATGAGAGAGATTGGTCTGTAGTGTTCTATCTGTGTGGGGTAAAGTGCAGTTTTTTTCAGCAGCTGGGTTACTCGAGCCTGCTTAAATGTAGTGGGAAAAGTGCCTGTAAGTAGAGACGTGTTAATTATGTGTGTGAGTCCAGGTAAGATGGACAGAGAGATGGCCTAGAGAAGGTGACAAGGACTGGGGTCAAGGGAACAAGTGGTGGGGTGGTTACAGTGGAGGAGTTTAGAGACCTCAGTGTTAGTCAGATGAGAGAACATAGAGAAAGAAGAGTTTCATATAGGACACCGGTGTTTTATAGGGTGTGGTGCTGTGAATGTGTTGCTGATGGTTGTAACCTTATTAGTAAAAAATGTGTAGAAGATATCTGCTGTCAGTGATGTGTCAGGTGGTGGAGGGGGAATGGCAGAGAAGTGAGTTGAATGTTCTAAACAATCTACGAGTGTCTGTGGTGCTGTTGAGCTTTGTCTGGTAATATGAGGTTTTTGCAGCTTTAACGTTATCTGAGAAAGTTGCAAGCAGAAGCTGATACTTACCTAGATCTGCTGGATCTTTAGATATCCGCCATCTCCTCTCAGCTGCCCTAAGGTCAGTCCGATGTTCACAAAGGCCGTCAGACAGCCAGGTCTAGAGGAGAGAGGACAGACGTTGTCTAGACAGGTTGTTAAAGTAGAGCCAAGTGTGTCTGTGGCAGTGTTTACATCAAGCGTGGAAAATACATTTATTGTGGGAAGAGAGGTAGAGACATCAGTAGAAAGGTGAGAGAGTGAAAGGGAACTGAGGTTATGGCAAAAAGGATACCAAAGGTGGAGTCTGTTTTAATGTTGATGGGAGAGTCATATTGAATTGAACAAAGTAGTGAACAGAGACTAGGGTTGCAACGGTATGAGATTTTCACGGTATGATAACAGTCTCAGAAAATATCACGGTGTCACTGTATCACGGTATACGGTATTACACAATTACTATTATCAGTGAAAACAGAAGGGTTATTTTATTTATCGATTTATTTTTGAGCAAACACTTTATTATAATTGAAACTTGAAACCATTTATTTTATTGAAGTATGAAGTAAAATAAAATAAATGGAAAAAATAAGAAAGCTAACAGAATTATAATAAACAGAATTATAAACATGATAAAAAAAATAGCATGTAAATACAACATGTTATATAACTAAAGCATGTTAGTTTACATGTTAGCATAGCATGTTAAATTAACTACTAAATGAAAAATAACATCAACTGTGTGAGCTTTTAAAGTAATGTCCTATGATTATTAACAGTTAACATATACTGTAGGTGCACGACAGCACAGGCAGACTGCTCCTGTCTGTAACTTTAACTCCGCAGTTCTCAAATGGTTTTGCTTCAGGACCAGATTTTACATTGGAAATCAAGCGTCGACCTACCATAGATTAATCATAACCTGTATTTAATGTATCCTGGGTTGCATTTCCCTTTATGTTGCATAGTTTTGTTCATGGTTTTCCAGTACAAGGACATGCATCAAGTGACATTATTTTTGTTGTTGATGTCAACAACAAAATCTACAGGAAGTTGTCTCTCCCCCTTTTAAAAATTGAAGAACATATTTACATATATGAGCCCATTATTATCCCGTTTGCTATCTAATATTACATATATTTATACACATATTACACAGAAGGAAAGGCTCCTCATTACCATGGTTATGTCAGTGTGCTAGACTTAAATAGTAGTAATAATAAATTAATGTATTTATGAAAAATAAATACTTGCTGAAACTCATAGATTATTTCATATGAAACTATACACATTTTGTCAAAATATAACAGTTAATTTTACTCATGTAAAATCCTGAAACAAATTTGTAAAGGTGATGGTGTGTAATTATTAATAATTAATTACATTATTAATAATCATGTCAATGATTACCCATCCGTGTGTCAATGATGCCAAGATGTATCTGAGAATCACTGAGGTTTACCTGCAAAATTAGTAGCACCAAACATCACAAGCAGCCTCAAGAATGGACACGGAGTAGCTGTATAACACTTTTCCTTGAGTAGAATATTGCACTACAGATTGCTACATTTGTTCAAAGGGGAAAGCAAGAGACAGAAAAAGTGCACTCGCGTGCATGGTTGCCAGATTGCACAAAATAAGTATAACATTAGGTGGAATATTTCCAATTTGCGCAAGTATAAATCTCAAACTGGGGGTGTTGTGTCTCTTATCTGGCAACCCTGAGCATGTTAAACGCCTGTGGAGACGCGTTACGTCCCAATGCAAGTTAACTGAAATATCCAATGAAAAAAAAAAGCTTTTACGATAAATGAGCCACGGGCCACATAATACCATGTGGAGGGCCTGATCCAGCCCACGGGCCTTAAATTGCCCATGTCTGCTTTAGCTGTTTGCAAGATTATCATTAAATCTTCCTCGGCAGTCTTACATAGTCTATCACTTGGGCGGCCGCCGAAATATCTTCAACGGGAGAACCATGGCGTTGTTCTTTCCCTACTCCCTTTCCCAGTCCAAATAGACCAGTTGAGAAACACTGCTGTAACTCTCACACACACACTCATGTCAGATCCCATCACCTCGCTTCTCTCTGACATTTTCTCCGCTGTATATGTGTGTGTGTGTGTCGCAAGTTGACGCGTCTGACAAGCAGACAAGGAGGAAAGGAGATGCGCACGCGCATGTGAGAATCTTCGTCCAGTTGCATCTCGATACCGTAGATAAGCAAATGTACATGGTATGATAACTGTCAATTTTCAAACCGTGGTATACCGTGAAACAGGTATACCGCTGCAACCCTATCAGAGATATGTACAGGTGTAACAAGAATATTTGAGGTGGTACAGTTACATGTAAAAATTAGGTCCAGCTGGTTGCCTGATCTGTGAGTAGTCTTTCCAAGTCAAATGAGGCCAGATGAGTATTCAGTTCAGTGACCTGGGGCTTGTCTTGGTGTATGTTGAATTCACCAAGAACCACACGTTCCCCCTTTGTTATGCACACTATTCCCCCTGGACACTTTATTATCCCCCTTTATGGACATTTTACTTGTATTATTATTTCCATTAAATGCCTCTTCGGTGCTTGGCGCCACACCCACTGTGTCTGTTTCTTTCTCACCCCGCCACAATTAGATAGTCAGCTTTTAGGAACACTGGTTGAGAAATTGTTCTTGTCTTTTCTCCATCAATCATTGCAAACATGTTCACAAACTACCTACTTGATGGTAGACTGGAAAAAGTGTCTTGACTTTTCTTTAGCTAAAATCCAGTTGCGCACAGTCAGCCCATTCAAACCATTCAGAGAAGGGGTAACATAAACAGGTTTAAAGGTGGGATCTTCCACGCTGCTGAGGTAACATGCTTCCGGTTGTGCCACAAGGAAAGGTAAACATGCTGGAGCCGATGCAAAAATGTCTGGTGGGAGATGGCACTTCTCAGTGAGTCGGCATAATGTGGCCTGAAACATCACTCTGAAACTCAAAATGTTGACTTCACATGCGATCATGTTGCTGGTCAGCTAGATCACGTTGCTCCTTGTTGTCTGTTTCAAGCTGGCTGAAACTTAGTAGGCCTATATGCCTTATCGTTATAACATTAGGGGTGTAACGATTTATCGTTGCATGATACTTTGCGGTTGAAAAATGTGATGATGCACATCATGGAGATGTGACTTTTTTATCCAATACAAAGTTTTGAGCCTTCATAACACAGGCATACAAATGGAAATTGCAAAAAGAATATTTAGATGTAATCAGAGACGAGATAATATTTTCGAAAAGTACGATTTTCATTTAAAATATTTAAAATATATGTAATCAATGACCGTATGTAAACCACATATCTAACATTATTCTGTATTTCAGAAGGTAGAATTATTAGCTAATATTTCCATTTGGTGTGACCATTGCCCTATTCTAGGCTGATTTTAGTCGCAGTACATCTCTGATGGATCATTTAGCACCTTTAAGAACAGTAGCCTACTTTTAGCAACATTTTAAAGGAAAGGAACTTTAAAGTAACACACACACACACACACACACACACACACACACACACACACACACACACACACACACACACACACTATATATATATATATATATATATATATCTTTCTATCTTTGCTTTTCGTGATTTAGGCTTAGTTTAAAGAATTGTGAAACGAACTGTATCATGAGATGAGTGAACCGTTACACCCCTACTTAACTTACATTGGCAGCTGTATGCTATGTATGTATCTTAAAAATGGATTGCTTGTATATCTCACATGGTATGTGA
The DNA here is from genome assembly GCF_025860055.1 of Xyrauchen texanus. Taxonomy (NCBI): domain Eukaryota; kingdom Metazoa; phylum Chordata; class Actinopteri; order Cypriniformes; family Catostomidae; genus Xyrauchen; species Xyrauchen texanus. Next base: position 24,248,045 of record NC_068303.1, on the reverse strand, counting down.
AGGCTCATGATATTTAGATGTTTTAATGTCTCAACTGCTGAGTTTGGCTCGGCACACTCGGTACAAGCCCAGTTGAATTTCTATCAATGCCTTGAAAATCCCATCAGTTTTCACAGTGTGGTGGCATGAATGAATTTAGAGATCCTTGTTTCAAATGCCCTTTTTCTGTTTCTAGACTGTTTCACACAAATCTACACAACCTGCATCATTCAGGGTTTTTTTTTTTTCCAGAGTGCATGACTAAGTTTAAGCTTAACCTGTTGGATGAGTTTGTCTGCCTCAAATGCTGATTGCTCTAAAGGCACATACTCAATGTGGAGCAGGTACATGCCATGGGGCTTTGAGACTGGGCAAGCATCAAAGATTTTTAATACACATTATTAAACGCTGTGCCCAAACAGATTGTAGGAGCGAGAGTAATGTCGCACAACTGTTATTGGTGTAAATTGTTGCTAGAACACACCAGTCAATGGAAACTATTGTTACAGTGGTGAATTTCATGACCAAATTGTTTTAAATTCAGGACAGTAATATTGCTCATATCAAAGCAAATGAAAGTTTGTCATATATTGAGCCAAGCATGTTTATGTCTATTAAATCTTACAATGAACCACAGTGCCAGAAGAGTTTGTTTTGACATACAACAAAAGAAAAGGAAATATTGCCAGTTAATAGCTGGCAATATATTTACATCATAGTCCTCTCACGTTTCTCTTCCCACATTTCAGAAACACTGGAATGGACAGCAGCAATTAACTAATCTGACCACCAAAGTCAATAATCTTCACCTGAATGGAAAGATAGGACAGTCTACATACCTCAATAAATCTTTTTTAACAGACACTGCGCCCTAATGTTTGAACTATATAACAGAGAGATTATAACACAAGAAGGACATTGCCATATCACCACATCAGAGCCTCAGACTAATCATAAACTATGACCTAGTATTTATGACCTAGTATCAATAACACAGATTTTTAATAACTACATTAATTTACCTTTACTTGAACACAAAATCCATGCATCTCTCCTTAAGAGTGAACATCTTGTTCTTGAGACGCTTGTTGAAGTTTTGATAGCCTCTCAGCTTTGCGAGGTCCTCGATAGGTCCTCGATGCTTACACTTCGATTTTACCGCTTAATAACGCATAAGTTACATTAACTTTAACGTGTTGACACAAAGCAAATCTATCCTATCAGACAGTGTGACTGAAGGAAGGAGCTTCTAATTGGCTAACTCATTTTGGCAATCATACTTACCTTGGCCATTTGTAGTGGGCGTGATTCAATTTGAATGAGTACAGTGTTGAATGAAAGGGCGGGTAACAATGCTTTTAATCAGAGATAGCATAACCGTGCGTTCACACCAGAGGCGGCGAGAGCATCAAAATTCACTCTAGCTGCCCTGCCAACAACGCTATCGAAAATCCGTGGATGCTCTGACGTAGTTGAAATAGGCGGCAACATTCGTTGAGAATGCTTGGTCTTGTGAACTATATTTAAAGGGGCCACAAAACATCCAGAAATGTCGACCGGTATCTTTTTGATGACATATCACAAGTATATCCTCATGAAATATTTTAATATATTGTTATATAATATTATATAAACCATAATATCCACTTGTGCCTCACCTGGCACACCAACAATTTCAGACACCTTTGTCCACGCATCTTTTTTTAATTTTATTTATATCCCTGTAAGCAAACAGGGACAGATCAAATAATACGGGAAAATCCACCATGGCAATAATCAGTTTCTCTTCCATTTTGTCTTCGGAGCTATTGTTTGGTGGAACTAAAGTTTACCCAGTTGTGTTCTCTAGACTTCGCTAGAGCGGAGCACTTCTATATTCCAACAGGTTACCGCCGAACCGCGTCAAAGCTCATTACCATAATGTTGGCTGCACTTGAACTTTCCTCTGACGCCCACACCGCCCAAGACTCGCCGCGCCGCTTCTCGTCACCGAGAGACGCTGGCTGTCATAGAAAATGAATGACTTCCAGTCAATTTGACGCTCTCGCCGCCTCTGGTGTGAACGCACGGTAAGAATGTGCTTACAACTGAGGGTGACGCCAAATTGAATAAATTAAAAACTGCCTGTGCTGCTCAACTGAGATGAAAAATAAAGAATTTGAATGAAAACAGTAGTTTATATTAACAATTATATTTAAATATTTCATAGAGTCATTTTTAATTTCACCCGTATATTAGGTAAGCACTGCTTACCTTGCTTATATGGACGACACGTCCCTGATGTGAAGGTTACAGTAGTTGGATACACACAATGATCTCGGAATGATGTTACAGAATTTTCTTTGAAACTGATACAGTCATCTTGTCGAAACCCCCTCATGAAGCTTTTTGAGGTAATGCAAGTTGCTGACTCTGTGATTAGCATTCTTGTTTGATGTTGACTGTTTGGTTTAAAGAAAGTGGAAATGTTTTATCATATATTTATTTCAGAAATATTTGGTATTCCCTACAGCTGCAGCAGGTTTGGGAGTGTTACTTTTGAAATGTATTCCACTTCAGATTACAGAATACATGTTGTAAAATGTAATTTTTTAACATATTCCATAAGATTACTCCAGGTCAGTAACGTATTCTAAATACTTTTGATTACTTCTTCAGCACTGGTAGATATTTTCACTTGTTTTGACTATAAAAACTCTGCCAGTACAGTAAGACCAAATACACATGTTAAAAATACATTATCTGAAAAACCTAAATATCTTATGCAGTGTTGTTTCTAAAACAAGATATATCAAATTGATCTTGTTTTAAGGATTTTTAGATATTTTTACAGGAAAACAATTACAAAATATATTTTCAAGAATAAGAGTTTTGCCCTAAATTCAAAGGTTTTACTAGAAAAAAAGAAATTATGATCCAACGTGAATTTTCTTGATTAAAAATATATGATTGTGCCTGCTAACATGTGCATGTAAAATGGCTAGAAATAGCATTTTAGCTTAGCATAATGTTTTATTTCTATTTCTTCTGCTCCAAACTTACTTCAAACTCACTTTTCTGTCTGCTCAGATGAATGTAACACATCATAAGAAAATGTTTCACCGCTGTTTAAATGCACTTTGGATCTCATCATTTATATGTATAAATGTTTTTATCTGAAAGTTCGAAATATTAAATGAAACAAATGACAATAAAATGTAAATAATCTTCAGCAATCAAAATACTTTTTGAATGTAACTGTATTCTAATAAACAATGATTTAAATTGTAACTGTAGTGGAATACAGTTACTTAAGGCTGCACGATTGTAGCAAAAATCATAATTGTCGATTATTGCCCTTGATATTGTAATTACGATTATTTATGTTGATTAAAATATTAAATTACCATGACGTCACAGAGTAAGCAACTGTGCGGTTCTTCAGCATAGCAGATTTCAATGGTGGATATGAGCTGCGCTCCAGTATCTTTTAAGCATCTTTTAAGCATTATATTGTATTGTATTTTAGATTGTAATAATGTTTGTTATGGTAAGGCAAATAAAAATGATTTTAAATGTATATCTATGGTATATAATAAATACAATTATTGCTAAATTACTGCTTAAATTATTAGTCCACGTACAGTAAATAATATGGCATATTCAATATTCAAACTTATTAACAGCCGATTTAAATTTACCAAGTTACTCTGTTCAGTAAGACCTTTCATGGAGAGACAGGGGACCATTTGTCCCGTTAGATAATTTTTTGCCTCAGTGGTTGTACTTTGGAAATAAAAAACAGTCATTTGCGATGAGTTTGTGTGATTCATGAACATGTTAAATCTACCAATACCAGCTGCGTGGCAAATGGGTCTTATAAGAGCAGACACGATAACTGTGACGGTGATTCCTGAAATATGCTATTCATGTCATATTCTTTATGTTGGCTTTACCTCCAAATCATACTTAGAACAGTGAATTACATTATTGTTATTTTGTACAAGTCACATTCACATTGGTCTATTTACACGACAAAACAAAACTGTTATTAAATTTTTTTAATAAATTTTACACAGAAATTGTGCAACACAACAAACTGTCCCATTACAATGACCGCGATCACTCACTTCAGGTTTACACTGAAATCTGCATTTCGACACGAGCGCAGTGACGCTCTGCACTCTCGCGAATGCTCTTATTAAAAACGAAGATGTCTAATCGGCATAATAAATCAATTATTTACACTGCGTCTCTTGTTTCTTGATTAGAACGGGAGCGTTTTAGTTTTGTACTGTTGCTCATTTGCAGTGTATTTAACATCTACGTTTCAGCGGTGCAATGAATCCAAAATAATTACAAAATTTTCACTCTTGTTTTACAGCTTCTTTTCAAGTGTTAGCTGATGTTTCTTCAGTATTAATTTTCGTGTGCCACGTGAACAGAGCTAGGATATAAACAAGCATCTAGGCATTAAGACGTGTTAAAGCTTGTGCATTAGGATCAGTTGTCTTTACTGATAAGACGGAGGACTCTGATTGGCCATTGCCGTTTAATTCCTCAACGGACACGTTAATGATTGGTTAGAACACTCAACCGCTGCAAAAACACGTTGTAAATAGAAACCATTGATGCAACAGTAGCAGACTTAAATGGAACGCTGTAATCGTCAGTTTTCACAATTACATAATCATGGCAGCCATAATCGCAATTAGTTTTTCAATTAATTGTGCAGCCCTACAGTTACTTATATTTAGTATTTTAAATATGTAATCCTGTTACATTTTATTCCATTACTCCCCAACCCTGTGCTGCAGTGTATAGGAAAAAGCTAAAATCCTTCCTCATCTTGAAAAATTCATCCAATTAGGCAGATGTCTTAAAATGTTAATTATGTCTGCTCTTGGTCCCATATGAAGTGATGCAAAGGGCAGACGTGTGAGAGACAGCTCTGCACACTTTGCTAATTTTTGTAATTATTTTCATGACATAATCCGGTGAAATTCAATACACCCAGTTACACATTTGCTGTTTGAGGTCAATATGGCAAAGAAGTAAAAATCCTCGGGTTCTGGAGACATTAAAAGACACTAACGTGTTCAAGATGAAAGCCCAGACAGGCCTGTGGACCGGGGACTCGATTTGGATGGCGCGCAGCAGGAGGAATGCAGCATCAACTGAACATGTCTGTGATGTCGAAGATGGTAATTGCAGACTTAGAGGATCTTGCTGTAATACGTCTTTCGATTAACAGCGATGGAAAACAAATTCTCCAAATTAGTCACAAGAGAGGCAGGTGTTGAGAAAAATCATGATTATCCAGAGTTATCGGAGAGGGAATTATCCGCCTCCGACCAAGATAGACGTGGAAATTTTTTTGGAAGATTTGGAAAATTGGAGCCGAAGGAACAATTTACGAATTGTTGGAATTCCTGAACTTGAGGAAGGCAGAGATATGGTGAATGTTCTGGAAGAGCTCTTCCCGACTCTGCTCGACATAACAGGTCATAAGCTGGAAATCAAGCTGGAAATCAAGAAGAACGAACAAAATGAGGGTGAGTAAATGATAACATTTTCATTTTTGGAAATCAAGCTTGCAGCCACATTTCTGAGATCATCCGATAAAGATCTTGTGTTGTGCCAGGCGAGGAGCAAAGGAAAGCTTTCTTGGAAGATTCACAATATTTTCTTATTCCTGGGCTTTGCGAACTCAATAAGAGAGAAACGCGATCTGTTCAAGGAATGCATCAACGTAAGATCGCTTTTGCACTGATGTTTCCAGCAAAACTGAGAATATACACCAAGGACGCCAGCAAAGTATTTACATGTCCCAATCAGGCATTGTCTTTTATAAAACAAAATGGGTGAGTAACCATTGGGTGTTTCTCTTGTGAGTGGATTGACTCTCTGTACTTACTCTGGGTTTCGTAGGAAGCTGGGTGCCATTTTTGTTTCTTTTTTGCATTGGCTTTGCCGAGCGGCTAGAGTTTGTTTTGTGGATTAACACATTTCCTTAAAGAAACTTTTGCACTGATGGAAGATCACTTAATCAATTAAGTTCCCAGACAGATTGAGAATAGACACTACGGATGACCGCAAAATATGTACATGCCCACACAAAGGATGTCTTTTCTAAAGTTGACGGACTGTGTAAATCATGGTATATGCTTTTATGCGGTCTCCAAGTGAATTGACTCTTGACCATCTGAGGAACCGGGATGCGTGTTTTGTTTCCTTTTGAGCTGGTTCCGCCTAATGGTTGCAGCTTTTTTTGTTAAATAAAACTGCTTCGGGACAGTTATGGATGAATCTGATCGGTCCTTGTGCTTATGCCTCCTATTGGCTGGAGTATGATATGTGGAGTATTTTCGTGGGACATTGGAATGATTACGTCATCTGCTTCACTCATCACCTGGCTCACTGAAGATTTGTTTGTCTGTCCGAGGAAACTGAATGGCTATATATCGGCTGGAGTTTGTTTTGTGAAGGAACACACCTTTGAGACAGTTCTGTGACTACATGTTCTTTGTGTTTTTTCTGCCTATTGGCTGGGGTTTGTTTTACAAAATATTTTATGTTATGTAATTTTGCCTTTCAAATTTTTGAGGCAAAATTTAGCAATCCGATAGCAAAGTTGTCGTGGGGGCTGTCGTAGGCATACATTGAATTTAGAGGGTTGACGCCGGTTGGCGCATTCGTGTGCGGGGTTAATGCGCACGTTTTTCTTTAATCTGTTTTTTTTCTTTTATTTGTTTGTTATCTGTCTCTCTCCACATGGAATGTAAATGGGTTGGGGCACCCCATAAAATAAAGAAGGTTATTTCTTTTCTTAAACGGAAGAAATATGATTTAGTGTTTCTTCAAGAAACGTACCTTTTCCCGCAGGAAGCTGAAAAATTTGGGAAGATATGGGTTGAATGTGTTTTCTTTAGTGCTGGCTTAAGTAAGAGCAAGGGAGTCATTATATTGGTAAATAATAATTTACAATTCAAATGTCTCAAACGGTCTAAAAATAAATTAGGGAGAGTAATTATTGTTTTAGATGAATTTCAGGGGCAAAGACTGATTTTGGCTAATATTTACGCACCTAATGCTGGCTTTTTTTATAGAAATATGAAATAATAATTTATTATAATAATAATTATATGAAATAATATTGGGGGGTGACTCAGTCCTTGATCACAGTGAAGCAAAAGTTTGTAAGCCCCCTAGAGCAACATGGACACTTCATAGGATGTGTTAAAATCATGGTTTTACAGTAATTTGGAGACTTTTGAACCTATGTGGTAGGACTATATATTTTTATCATCAGTCCAAAAGGTTTATTTTAGAATAGATTTTTTTTATATCCAAATCCTTTATTTCATCTCTTGTTGGTTGCTCAATTGGAAACATTCTCAAATCAACCCCTGGTGGTTTTAGAGGTGTAGTCACATATAGAAAAAGAGAAATCATATAGTTATTGGGACACCCCTTAATGTACCCCTTTTGCAAAATCCTGAATTCCAACAAATGTTAAAGACTGAAAATAAATGTTTATATGGAGACCAACTGGTTCACAGTATCCTCTGTGGGCGTGGCTTGGGAGGGACTTAAGGCGGTTCTTAGGGGTCGGATCATTCATCAAAAATGAGAACTTGTGGAGTTGGAAGGAAATATTAAAGAGGCAGAGCTGAAGCGTCGTATGTCGTCTAATGGCCTCAGAGAATTGACCCGATTGAAATATAGATATAATGCTATTTTGTTGCGGAAAGTGGAGTTTTGGTTATTCAGGGCAAGACAGTTATACTTTGAGTGGGGGAAAAAGCAGGGAAACTTCTAGCTAGATATGTAAAGCAGAGAGAGTCTCTTTCTACCATTCCCTCGGTGATATCTGCCAGTTGGTGAAATGTTTACCTCGGCCATTGCTATTAATTATGCATTTAAAGAGTTCTATCTTGATCTTTATAGCTCCATATCTTCGTCTACTGATGAGGATATTAGACAATTTGTGGAAACAGAACTCTCTAAATTGACAACTGAGTAAAACAATTATCTTGATTCTTAGATAAACTTGGAGGAGCTGGATGAGGTAGTTAAGTCCCTACCTCCTGGCAAGGCTCTGGGGCCAGAGGTTTTTGCCGCAGAATTTTTTAGATCCTATACTACAGAACTGGCTCCACTTTTGTTAGAAGTTTATACTGAATCATAAAAGAATGGAAATCTTCCCCCAACCATAACACAAGCCTGGATCAGTCGGATTCTTAAAAAGGACAAAGAGCCAAGCGAGTGTAAAAGTTCCGATCCTATCTCCCTTATCAAACTAGATGTAAAAATGTTGTCAAAATGTGGGCATGTGGGCTTCATTACATTTATCAATGATTGGGAAGGTTAATGCAATTAAAATGAATTGTATTCCAAAATGTAACTACCTGCTACAATCTCTCCCTGTAGATGTCCCCCTCTCTTATTTCAAGCAATTTGATAGCATAGCAAAGTCCTTCATTTGGAATGGTAAACATTCCAGATTGCATTTTAATAAGTTACATAGGCCGATTGACAAAGGTGGGCTAGGCCTACCCAAGATTTAGTTTTATTACTATGCGTTCGGTCTCAGACATTTGGCTCATTGGTCACTTCCACCTGAGAGAGCCCTTCCCTGATTTCTTATTGAACATGCAGTTCTTGCCCTTATTTCGCCATTACAAAGCCTTTCTATCGAACTAATCGGAAAAACTCAAGTTACTCCCCGTTATTTTGAATTTACACTTGGTATGGACTAAAGTGTCCAGATTGTTTAAATCAGACACTTATTTAAGTGTTGCCTTAAGAATATGACAGAACACAAGATTGTGTTTTGGCAAGTCCCCTTTCTGCTGGCCAGAGTGGATTGTGAGGGGGGTTGCTACACTCGGTGACCTATATGAAAGTGGAGTGTTGAGAATTTGGTCCAACACTTTGGGATCCACAGACCTTAGTTTTATAGGTATTTACAACTGTGCCACCTGCTTTGTACTATTTTTGAGAGTAGCACACCTATGGAGGCAGATGCTTTGGAAGAGGTGATTGTGGCTTTTGGAATAGGTCATGAGGCATCAGTGTACTACTCAGTGTTAATTCAGAGTCTGGGTAGGGCTGGGCGATAAAACCATATCGATATACATCACGATAAGGAAAATCCACGATAAGTTTTTGAGGAATTTTCGATATGTACTGCGTGCCACTAAAACGCAAGCAGTTCGTCTTTCTCAGGCTGCATTTACACTGGGGTGGACGAAATCCGCTCAAAGGCGCTCACAGCGCTAGGAAAGAGCTTGCTCCACACCGCTGCCAATCAGCTTCGCTCTCAGCTTCGCTCACAACGCGCCAGTGGTCAGACTGGATGAACTTGCTAATTCTTGCTGCCTTGCTAATGACTAGGCTACTTCAGACACAGATTGATTCCATTCGCACCTTAATACTTCATGACAACTGTTGTGCCTTCTCATCGTCTCTAGTGAAGAGCGCGACAGAACAACGGTGATGTGGACAACAGCTCCGATCTTTCTGTGCTGTAATCCTGAATCTTGAAACACGTTGCCTCTTTTCCCTGCATGTGTGTAGACATGAAGCCTGCATGAGTTAACTTGATTTCAAGCACCTTTTAGACCATAATGTTTTTCCCTTCTAAATTTTCTTTATTAATCAGCATGTTACGAGCCTTTAATAATAAACAAATCAAATAAACAAATCGATTTCTGTTCTAATTTTGTGAAAATGAATTAGATAACTGGAATGGATAAGGAAAGTCTAAAATTACTAGTTGGTAGACTAGTCTCTCACTTTAATGAAAATATACAAATGTTTTAAAAAAATAAAATAAAAAACGTTTTCTAAATTTTCTTTCAGGACACCCCTGAATCCACATTCAGTATCATTCCACAGTCACAAGGGCTTCTATGCCCCATACTTGGGTATCTGAATCTAAAGAAATATAAAAAATATTTCATTTTAATGTAAAAATATTCCAACAAATACTGGACTGCTGTGTATATGCTTCAGAACAAACAAACAGATGATCTTTTAACATTAATTGTCAATTGATAAACTATAAAATATTTTTATATTTTGGTAAAAGATCCTGCAGACCCCACTGCTTTGGCCGTCTCTGGACCCCCTGTGCAGTTTTGTAGAGACTATTTTTACTGTTTAGAATTTATTTTTTCTTCTTTTCTTCCATGAACTTTGAAATAAAAAAAAAAGAAAATGAAATGTGTAAATGTATATCATGATAAATATCGATGTCGAACAATATGAAAAAGATTATCGGGATAACAATTTTGGCTTTATCGCCCAGCCCTAAGTCTGGGGGACAGAGCCTTAACTTCTCTCAAGAGAGTATGGGAGAAAGATTTCTACTTGGCATTGGAGGAAGGAGTGTGGACTATGATTCTTAAAAACATTAAGTGTGCATCTAGAGATGCAAGGGTGCGTCTTATACAATTCAAAATTTTGCACAGATTTTATTGGACCCCCTCTGGACTGTATAGGCCTGGTCTTAAAGGCACACCCACCTGCTGGAGATGCCAAACGGAGGATGGAGACATGGCCCATGTTTTTTGGTGGTGTGTCGAGATCCAGAAATTCTGGTCGAAGGTGCAGAATTTTGTGTGTGACATGATGGGCACTTGTGTTTCGTTTTGCCCCAGACTTTGTGTTATGGGCAATGGGATGGTCATAGATGTGGGGGATAGCCATATAGAGAACTGGGTTCTGACTTGTGTGATGATCACCAGGCAGGTTATTTTGAGGGGTTGAAGGTCAGCTGGTGTGCCCCATATCCGGAGTGGTTCACGGAGATGGGGAGAGTAGCTGCTTATAAGGAGGTGTCATTGGGAAGACAGGGTGATTTCGATTTTTTTTGTCCGGAAATGGGGCAGGTATTTGTAATGTTTTGGGGGCTCTCGGGTGGGGTGTGGAGAGAGTACTGTAGTAACGTTTTAAGTGAGTATGATTATAATGTGTATATAATATGTATGTATGTATGTTTGTATATATATGTATGTATGTATGTATATATTTATTTATGTGTGACCACAGGATTGTTTTTCTTTTCTTGTTATTATAAGATGCACTATAGATCGGGAGTATGTGGTGTGTGAATGTGCATACCTGACTGTTTAACAACAAATATTGCATCTAATCTGCTTTGTCGTTGCCTTAAATCCCTTGCTCAGTCTCTTTCTATCCTGTAAGATCTTGTGCTCTTGGGGGGCACTTTCACTTTCCAGGCGTGTCATTGCTGTGCATATTTCATCCTTGCACATCTGCTGAGTATGAACTTGCATGGCCTCTCCCTTACTGTGCTCTCTCAAGTTGCTACAGCAGTGGTGGTTGAGATGTTAATACTTGTGTTCAGATTAAGACTTTTGGGTTTACATTCCATTAAATCCTAAAGCCTCTCTGCAAACTCCAGGTCATCTCTACTTAAGCTGGTTGGTATCATCACCTATGGAAAAAAATTAAATATAATCCTCAGTTATAGAATTGCTCAAATTATTTAGTGTTAAGTGTTTCCTTCTAGCAGTGTCCATTTAAAAAAAAAGCACATTACATCCCCTTCCACTCAATTAAACACCCACTTGCGCCTCTGCATGTATTAACTCAAGTATACACTTGCCATGGAAAGACACTTTATATCCCTGCTCTTCTTTATTCCTGTGGTTAAAATGAAGAATTTAACACTTACACAAATATGTTTGGATCACTTTGACATGATTAGGAACCAGGTGAACACCTCCTTGGCACCCTGAACAGAATCTTCTCAACAGTATGGATAGTTTGTTGGTAGGGCAATGAAAATCTATCGTTTTTACTGGCCCAACCAAAATAAAATAACATTTTCAAAAATACAATTTAAATGTGCAATAATATTGTATTTAATATAATTTGTTTGTATTTTAATAACAGTAATAATATAACACAATGACATATAATGGAACATGAATGGCATAGGATATAAAACATTTCTGAATGGTTTATAATTTTCAAAATGTCTTACTGATGCTTCGAAGACACTATCAAAATTTTGACAACCTCTGTTACCCAGCTAAATAACGTTACCTTGCTGACAACTTTAAATCAGCAGAATTCCCAACTACTCACACTGTCCCTTATTATTGAATCCTTAATGGTTTTCAAATATTGATTATTTTGTATGTTCACCTAAACTCATCCTTGTTCTTTTGTCATAGCATCTGTATACTTAACTTGAATTAACTGTAGCAGAAATGCTTGAAGTATGAAGATTATAAGGACCCTTTCAAGCATTCAACTAGGTCGTCTTCTCTTAATGGAGCAACTCTGACACCATACAGATACATGAGACTGAAGTTTGTTCCACTTTTTCAGTCTTCCCTCCAAAACAGCCACATTTTGGAGCCAAAAGACACAGGTCATTAGCACAAAAAGCGGCATTTCTCAAAGCAGGCGTGACCCCGTTGGATCCACTGACCACGCTTGGTATGCAGGTTCACTTTCCACACTCTCATTTTACACTGGCGCCTCAGGTAACCGATGACTATTTCCATTAATGGAGCCTTGCTTCATATTAACAGATCAGGTCTGCAAACATGATTAGGTAGGTCACACTTAAGCTGTTCAACTGGAAAAAGGTGCTGCATTTTTTAAATAGCACAGTGTCTGTTTGTGAGAGTGTAATGAGGCCTTTAATTATTTGACTTACTAATGTACATCCAGCTCATCCACCAATCAGCTAATTCTTTTAATTTTCTTATTCCTTATTGATGTATTTCCTGTTTTTTATTCAAATAAAACTGCTGAGATTGCAGAGTTTCCTATATGACTGTTTACAGTCTGGGTGGTACAAATTAGGATGGGCAATGCACACCTACTCATGGCATTTGAGATTTTCAGTTGATATTGTTCTGAATAGTGAGCTTGGCTGGACTTAGAGGAACCTTGGTGGTTAGTGCAGTGTAAGAGGAGGTCAGATCATTGTATTCTCTGAAAAACATACATGACCCTTACAAGTTACTGCGTGGCGACAGTAGTATTGTGGTAACTAAGCCTCAAAATACAGGTGTTGCCACAATGTTCTTCAAATGATAGAATTAGTTCTTCAAAATTATATGGTAGGCCTAAATACGGTACTGCCATAACTACCATTGCACATACGTTACTAATAGTATTTGCTCTGCCAAAATTATTTGGTAGGTCTAAATATGGTACAGCCATAACTAAAGTTGCACGTATGATACTAATTATTTGCTCTGCCAAAATTATCCTGTAGGCCGGAATATGGTACTGCTGTTAATATTATACTAGTGTTATTCGCTCTGACAAAATTATTTAGGCCTAAATACGGTCCTTCTGTAACTATTGCATGTACGATACTAAAATTATTTTCTCTTCTAAAATTATACGGTAGGGTTAAATATGGTACGCCGTAACTACCATTGCATGTGCAATACTAATAGTATGTGCTCTGCCAAAATTATATGGAAGGCCTTTATATGGTACTTCCTTTACTACCATTGCACCTACAAAACCAAAATTATTTGCTTTGCCAAAAATATATGGTAGGCCTTAATACGGTACTGCTGTTACTATCGTCATATGTACAATACTAATATTATTTTCTCTGGACAGAATTTTATGGTAGGCTTAAATATGGTATTGCCATAACTACCGTTGCATGCACAATACTAAAATGATTTGCTCTGCCAAAATGTGGTGTTTGGTGGGCTTAAAGATGGTGCTGCAATAACTGTAAGTATGTGTGATACTAAAGTTATTTACTCTGCAACTTGGAATCGTGAAACTTTGGCTTGTTTCGTAATACTGTAATTAAGGTATCGTGACAACCATATAAGATACATCCTAAGGTATGTTGTGCAGATGCGTCGTATGATGGGCTAATTCACTCTTTTGTGGTGAATGAATAGCTATCGTGGGTGTAAGCACAAAGAGCGCCCATAAAAAGAAAATTACAAATTTCTGAAACCTCTTTATTATCAAAGTAATACCTGTTCATTACTATGACGCATGATCATGATCTGATATCTGTTGAGACAGATTATGGGCATGTAAGTCTTCAAGATAAACAAATATTTAACACACGTGTATAATGCCAAGCCTCTTACTGGGCATGTAACTTTACCTCAGCTCAGTTGATTGAATTGTTGACATCTGGGTGTCAGTGTTAATTAGCATGCTGAATACTGAGTGATCAATCAGTTGTCCTCCAACACTACAAGTTGAACTCTTGCTGTGAGTTGCTTGTAAGACATGAGGATGTTTTTCAAATAAAATAAAAAAATGCAAAGTCTAAACACTGTTCTTGCATTCAAATGAAGAGTTTTATAATAATCATAACATGAAACTGTAATAAGTCCATTTAACTGAACTCATATAGTCCGCATTTTAGGCAATTTACAAAAGTACTGGAAGTGGCATATATTATTTGCAGTATATGCTGTGCTAAGATGTAGTGAAAAGACATTAGCCTGCAAATACTTTATTTTTTATATATAAATTAGTTGGTCTTACTTAGCCTCGCATTTGATATCTACAATGCCTCCTTTGCACATCTTTAAAATTTTCCACACCTCTGTTAAGAGCAGGTTATGAAACAAATTTTACCAGCCACTTACATTTTTACAGCCACCTGTATCCGATGCAAATATATTGTATTTATTGGCTATTCACAATCCATGTACAGTAAAATGCTAAACTGCTGCATTTAAAGTGATTTTAAATTCTGAGCACCTCCTGAGATTGCATGAGATAATTTGCAGTGCTCACAAGAAGAGCAAAACAGAGAAGAAATGCTCACACTGCTCTCATAGGCGACAGAGTCCCATTGAACATCTCGTCAAACAGTGAATCAGACACATGCACGGCTGCTTTTTTTTTTTTGTCTGTTCTTCAAAATAATAAAAAGTGTGTTCCTTCAAGCATGCCTGTTCAGACGTACTGTAGTATAAACATCTGTTTCAGGAGATGTGGGGAAAAAAAAGTGGAACGCGCTAAATACAGGTGCAAATGTGTCGGAAACATTCAGGTAAGTGAAAAGATGAGCAAAATTGCCTGCCACTGTTCACGGTTAATTTCATACCCTGGTTGAGAGTAAAAGAAGTGCACACAATATTGACAGCTTTATCTTGACATATGCTCTGGTAGATGGAGGTTTGTCATTTTACACATTACTTCAGTTTTGCAGTATTTGGATATCGTGGCTTTGGACTTCCAACTGCCGGGTTTTTTACAAAAAGCCAACATGCATATACATTTGAGATTTTGTTCACATGATTTTCATCCAATTTAAATGTGGTGGTCTACTACTGCTCAGGTGATTGAAACAGCCAACTTGCTTTGGGAGATAGAAGTGATTGGCTACACTCAAACTTTCAGAGTGCTGCATAATATCGATACAGATGCAATTGTATTGCTATGCTCATCAGCAAGGACACCATGACGATGTATGGTTGTATAGATATTTTGATACAGCCCCATACGTCATCATCTTGAACTACAACACCAACAGCATGCTGAACTACATGCCTGCTCTTGTGAAGTTCATGTATCTTAGAATCCCTGTCTTGAGACATTACAGTGATCAAAGGTGCCAGAGGTTTATGTAAAAGAGGGAGACATTAGTGTTAAAGTGTACACTATGTGCACTAGATAAACCTTGGCTACATTACTACTGACCATTGAAGAGCTGCACAGCCTTCGGTATAAATGCTATAGTGTTCTGACAGTTCAAACTTCTATCTATTTCTAAGTCTGAGCTGAACACAGCGTGATAATAAAAAAAAACATAAAACTCAGATAAACAAAGATACAGCATTGGTAATCTAGCTTGAATCATAAAGCCTAATGTGACTTCATTGATTAAATGGAAACCCATACTGTGGTATATTTTACTTTTATCCACCTTTATCTTGTCCAGGGGTCCCCAAACTTTTTTCTATGAGGGCCACATCATTTTTCCTTTCTATAATGGAGGGCCGTAGTCTAACAGAAAATGGCATGGGCCGGAGTGATTTATTGTGGAGATTTTATTATGATTTTAAATGGATTTACAGTATTATGCCTCCTAATGCTAGATTAATTTATTATTTATGCACCATACATATCAAGTGATATATAGCCTATTAAAAGAGCATTATTACTATCGTAATGACATTTTTTCATATTCATTGCTATTGAAATCAAATTATTTACTTACTCATGCGTATTAGGCTAATCAGTGTGAACTATGGGCTTGTTTCTGGCTGGTGAGAAGCCCAATGTCAGGTTCCATTCCTGTCACAGCCAGTCTCAAAGACTGATGCAAATGTTCATCAGTGAGTCTTGATCTCATCGGATTTTTTATCAGTTTCATGCGTGAAAAGGTTTGCTCACAGATATACGTGCTGCCAAAATGTGTGGACATCTTCATTGCATTCCTTCTGATGTTTGGGTAGGTCTCGTTAGGGAGGGCAGTATAGAATTCAATGAGACTGTTGGGCTTAAACGCGTCTTTCAGAACATCGCAGTTCTGTAACTCAGCCAACTCAAACTGATAAGAAGGCAGGGCTTCGTCAATGTCAGCAGCAAAAGGGTTCTGAAAAAAGAGGATTTCTTTAGCGTGGACATGTAGCTCACGGAATCGCACATCAAACTCCGCCTCCAGCATTTCCAGCGCTTCCACTGACTTTTCAGCTGGGAATGGGAGCACTGGTTTCTCAGCTGAGAGGCTTTGGGTAACAGGGAGATGGGTGAAGTCTTGCTTTTGCACTTGTCCCACAAGCAGTGCTAGTTTCACCTCAAATGCTTTTATGTGGGAATACATGTCACATATTAGTTTCCCCTTGCCTTGGAGCTGCACGTTGAGGCCATTCAACATTTCTGTCACATCTGTTAAAAAGGCGAGGTCCCATTTCCATTTTGTGTCGATCAGTTCTGGGACAGTTTTGCCCTTTGTCAGAAGAAAAACATTGATTTCGGGTAGCAGCTCGTAAAAACGCCTCAAAACTCTGCCCCGGCTTAACCATTGGACTTCTGTGTGGTAAAGCACATCTCCGTGAGAAGACTCTAGCTCGGACAGAAAGACTTGGAACTGCCTTTGTTTAAGTCCGTTTGCTCTGATGAAGTTTATACATGATACCACCACTTTCATAATCGATTCCCACTTCAGAACTTTGCAGCACAGTGCTTGCTGGTGAATTAGGCAGTGTACTTGTAAAGGGGGCATGAGACCTCTTTCCTCCATTTCTCTATTCATGCGTCCTATCAGTCCCCTTGACGCGCCAACCATACTAGGAGCTCCGTCAGTCGTGATGCTGGCCAGCTTAGACCAGTCTAGATCCAACTCTTCTATCGTTTGGCACACTTTACCAAAAATATCCTCCCTGTCGTAGTACCTTTGAGACTTTTTAGGGCTGCCAGCTCCTCGGACACTTCAAAGTTTGAGCTAACTCCGCGAAGAAAAATGAGCAGCTGTGCCATGTCCTGCACATCATTACTTTCATCCAGCGCTAATGCAAAAAAATCTAATTCTTTCACTTTTTCCTTCAGCTGGGCATATACATTATACCCCATTTCTTCAATTCGTCTGGTGATTGTACTTGCGGACAGACTCACCGCATTTAAGACGTCTTTCTTATCGGCTCACACCTCCTCCGCAACAGCATTCATACATTTCTTTACGAACTCACCATCACTGAATGGCCTACCGCAGGTTGCAATCAGTTTAGCTACCTGAAAGCTAGCTCGAATGGATGACTGGTTCAACTGGGTTTGCCGTACAGACGTATTTTGCTGAGCAGATAGTCCACTTTTTAGCTTCGACACTTTGTTTGCTCTCATTTGGCCTTGTAAACTCGCATACTTGTCTCTGTGGCGGGTTTCATAGTGTCGGCGCAGATTGTATTCTTTGAACACGGAGACTGTTTCTTGACAGATGAGGCAAACAGCCATTTCTTTGCATTGAACAAAAAAATAATCACTTGTCCACTTTTGGTTAAATACCCTGCATTCTGAATCAACTTTTCTCTTTCCCAACCTTTTGGCCATTTTGTTGTCACTTTAAATTTTCTTGCTGGATCGCGTGCACCGCTTCGATCACGATGTAACGTTAATCGGGTGAATCTAACAAATAATTTGGCTACTTTAATAATTATAACTAAGGGAAATTTTATTTTGAAAGCCAATATGTATTATCAAATACAAATATGATATGATTAAAACATATTTAAAATTAAATTGTAAAAATATTTCTCTGCATGGCATTGTTCAGAGGGCCGGTCCAAATATGGGGCCGTAGTTTGGGGACCCCTGATCTTGTCCCTATAAACACTTAAATTGACTTTTAAAAGACACTTATTTAAAACCTTTTTTCATTTACACATCTATAATTACACATCTCTTCGAATAGCTATAGCTTAATTTTGTGGTTAATTGCATTTTATGTAATTTTGGGTTGGATGGGTTGCCAAGCAACTAAAGTCAGCAAAAAAACGAAAACGTCCTCTCAATTTAAACTGCTTTTATTTTCAGCTAGCCCTAGCCCTAGCCCTAGCCCAATGCTCAATAGGATTGATATCTGGGCTCTTCGCTGGCCACGGCAGAACACTGTCATTCCTGTTTTACAGAACAAACAGTATGGCTGGTGGCATTGTCATGCTGAAGGGTCATGTCAGGTTGAGCCCACAGGAAGGGTACAACATGAGGGAGGAGCTGCAGGAAGGGTAGAACATGAGGGAGGGGGATATCTTCCCTGTAACGCACTGCATTGAGATTGCCTGCAATGACAAAAAGCTCAGTCCGATGATGCTGTGACACACAGACACACCCAGACCATGACGGCTCCTCCACCTCCAAAAAGATCTCGCTCCAGAGTACAGGCCTCGGTGTAATGCTCATTCCTTCCACGATAAACGTGTGTCTGACCATCACCCATGGTGAGATAAAACTGCGACTCGTCAGTGAAGAGCACTTTTGGCCAGTCCTGTCTGGTCCAGCGAAGGTGGTTTTGTGCCAATAGGCGATGTTGTTGCCGGTGATGTCTGGTAAGGACCTGCCGTACAACAGGCCTACAAGCCCTCAGTCCAGCCTCTCTCATCCTATTGTGAACAGTCTGAGCACCGATGGAGGGATTGTGCGTTCCTGGTGTAACTCGGGTAGTTGTTGTTGCCATCCTGTACATGTCCCGCAGGTGTGATATTTGAATGCACCGATCCTGTGCGGGTGATGTTGCACGTGGTCTGCCTCTGCGAGGATGATCAGTTGTCCTTCTTGTCTCCCTGTAGCACTGTCTTGGCTTCTTACAGTACGGACATAGCAATGTATTGCCCTGGCCACATTTGCAGTCCTCATGCCTCCATACAGCATGCTTAAGGCACGTTCACGCAGATGAACATGGACCCTGGGCATCTTTCTTTTGATGTTTTTCAGAGTCAGTAGAAAGGTCTCTTTCGTGTCCTAGGTTTTTATAACTGTGACCTTAATTGCCTACTGTCTATAAGCTGTTAGTGTCTTAACGACCGTTCTACAGGTGCATGTTCATTAATTGTTTATGGTTCATTGAACAAGCATGGAAAACATTCTTTAAACCTTTACAATTAAGATCTGTAAAGTTATTTGGATTTTTACAAAATTATATTTAATATACTGTGTCCTGAAATAGTCCCTTTCTTTTTTGCTGAGTTAGTTGAAAACTTACAGTAGCTATTCTAAAAGGCCACCACACTACCCTGGTTGAGTTATAAAGATAAAAAAAAAAAAGTCACAATAAATTTGAAAAAGACTATGTTCAACCATGATTAAAAATGTTTTTTTTTTTTACTTTACATTTTTTAATAAATAAATAAATAAATCGTTCATTTGTCAGTTTTCATTTCATCTACTTTAGCTTAGCCTCCAATAACTGCCAGATTCTTCTACTGCTGCTTGCAACTACATTTCAATGTTTTTGTTTGTTTGTTTTAAGTTGGCATGTGCTTTATCATATCAAAAAGTTTCGGTCTCATTTGTTTGTTGCTGTTTTTGTATATAATGTTGACATATTTTCCTAAATTATCTGATGATGATGATGTTATTTCAAATATGATAGGATATTTTATTTTTGCTGTTTTTCACAGAATGGAACAAAGAAGTCCTGGGACTTTATGCAAACCCATGATAGGTAAGACTGTCTTAATATAAATCAAATAAAAACTATTATATGTTTATATATATATATTAGTATAATATCAGCTTACCAATAACAGAATCCTCTCAGATTTTGAATATGATTCCTTGGATTATCTCTTATTTTTCTCTCTCTCTCTCTCTCTCTCTCTTGTATTTTTGTATTTTTACATTATACTGAAGTGACAATGCATTGAATAACCTACTACAAACTACCTCTCAGATGTGAATTCATGAATATCTTGCTTATGGTTGTGCACAAGCAAATGACACCGAAGTACTATGGATGCTTGATAGTTGACGTGGGCTGAAGGAGACTTAATTCATTTATTAATTGAGTATGCAGCTCACCTTCAAGACCTCATAGCAATCCAAAAGAGTTTGTTGCATCTTTTCAGCCTTTAGGTAGGGAGAAAGGAAGAATTGGGTTTCCTGTTTGCTTATTTGCCATATTCTCAGAGCAATGTCTCCTGTATTGTTTTGAGTGTAAATCAGTTGCCGACCTTAAGGCAACTATAAACCTGGGAGGATTAAGGGCCCATGGGCCTGGAATGTCTCACCATGGTGCTACAATAGGAAGCTCTCCCTTGCCCTGGGAGTTTTTGTGTATGCATCTTGATCTCTGTTCATATCTGTCTTTTACACGCACAGGCCTGCATTGATCTTTGTCAAAATAAATCTAACTCTCTTGCTCTCTCGCGCTCTCTCTCTCTCTCTCTCGCTCTCTCTCGCTCTCTCACTGTTATACCCAGTACTGTTGTTATTTGGGTTCCGGTAAGTGAGAAAGCCTTGCAAAGTAATCCTGCGACCCTCCACCTGTCTTCAGTGCAGTCGCTGATACCTGATCAGACTTGAAGCTTGTTCAAGAGTAAAACCAGTTCCACTTTAGACTCTTTTCCCACAAAACAGCTTACAAAGTTATACTTGAGTCATTACACCTAAGAGCAGCCTCTTTGTACCTCTGCAGTTTTTCACTGCTACCCTGAGACCATAGTTAACCTCTCATAAAGGGGTCATTTAAACAATTTTATGAATCCATGTAAATTGAGTACCTCTGTGGGAAATGTGTCAATATTTCCAGACCATTTTACTTTCACATAGAGCTGTCTGGAGATTCAGTCATTCTCAACAACAAAGTATCTGACCAATATGTAGAAAGAGTTACAGCATGTCCATATACACTCACCTAAAGGATTATTAGGAACACCTGTTCAATTTCTCATTAATGCAATTATCTAATCAACCAATCACATGGCAGTTGCTTCAATGCATTTAGGGGTGTGGTCCTGGTCAAGAACTCCAAACTGAATGTCAGAATGGGAAAGCAATTTTGAGCGTGGCATGGTTGTTGGTGCCAGACGGGCCGGTCTGAGTATTTCACAATCTGCTCAGTTACTGGGATTTTCATGCACAACCATTTCTAGGGTTTACAAAGAATGGTGTGAAAAGGGAAAAACATCCAGTATGCGGCAGTCCTGTGGGCGAAAATGCCTTGTTGATGCTAGAGGTCAGAGGAGAATGGGCTGACTGATTCAAGCTGATGGAAGAGCAACTTTGCCTGAAATAACCACTCGTTACAACCGAGGTATGCAGCAAAGCATTTGTGAAGCCACAACATGCACAACCTTGAGGCGGATGGGCTACAACAGCAGAAGACCCCACTGGGTACCACTCATCTCCACTACAAATAGGAAAAAGAGGCTACAATTTGCAAGAGCTCACCAAAATTGGACAGTTGAATACTGGAAAAATGTTGCCTGGTCTGATGAGTCTCGATTTCTGTTGAGACATTCAGATGTTAGAGTCAGAATTTGGCGTAAACAGAATGAGAACATGGATCCATCATGCCTTGTTACCACTGTGCAGGCTGGTGGTGGTGGTGTAATGGTGTGGGGAATGTTTTCTTGGCACACTTTAGGCCCCTTAGTGCCAATTGGGCATCGTTTAAATGCCACGGTCTACCTGAGCATTGTTTCTGACCATGTCCATCCCTTTATGGCCACCATGTACCCATCCTCTGATGGCTACTTCCAGCAGGATAATGCACCATGTCACAAAGCTCGAATCATTCACAATAATGCACCATGTCACAAAACTCGAGTTCACTGTATTAAAATGGCCCCCACGGTCACCAGATCTCAACCCAATAGAGCATCTTTGGGATGTGGTGGAATGGGAGCTTCGTGCCCTGAATGTGCATCCCACAAATCTCCAACAACTGCAAGATGCTATCCTATCAATATGGGCCAACATTTCTAAAGAATGCTTTCAGCACCTTGTTGAATCAATGCCACGTAGAATTAAGGCAGTTCTGAAGGCGAAAGGGGGTCAAACAGATTATTAGTATGGTGTTCCTAATAATCCTTTAGGTGAGTGTATACATTTTCTTAAGAAGGCCTTGGTTCTTTAGTGAGGAGCATTTGGACCATGTCTGTGAGAAAGGGATCCACAAACCAAAACATAGTCCCTGTGGGTTTGTGTAAACCATGTCCTAATAATGAAAGATGTGACAATTTTGCGGCGAGTAATTTTTCTGTCCCTCCTGAAAGCAACATGTGATGAAATCACAGACAATCAGAACATATACCAATGACATAGTGGCCATGGGTTCCCAGCGCAACTGGACTAAAACGGAGCCAAGCGAGTGACAACATTTTTTGCTGGTAAATCTCAGATTGACATGGAAGCAATGTGAACTTGATGCTTTATCATGTTAACTCTGGTTTGGACAAGGTGAAAAGCTGGAGGAAGCTTAAAAAGAAAAGCAAGACAATCGTTCTTTTACAATTAAAACCAAACTAGCTAAAAAAAATAGCTAGTAACAAAAAGGTCCTTCGTTTTGCCTGGGTTGAACAATTTTTGTAATGTGAGTCTGTGCATGTGCTTAATATACTGACAAACTGTTTGTGCATGTTAAAATATCTGACATCACCATTTGATGTGACTTGTTATTTTGTTGGACTGTTCAGTGTATTTATACAGTAAATTAGTTAGTTTTAATGTGTCTGTGTAGATGAGATGGTGGGGGGATTCTAGAGTTGAAAGGTAAAGCCATTAAGAGGAGCATCTGCTCAGGTCATTAGTGCCACTGATGCAGTCTTTTGTAAGCTCTCTTAGTCCTTGGGTGGTAAGAATTTGGTGTCAACCGTCTTTTGTGAAGACCCGGGGGTCATGTAGAGTATTGATGGGTATGTGTGTTTGTGCATCCTCATGTTCATTGATTTGCAAAGCTCTGTGTAGATGATTGACTTGGGACTAGTGGTCGACCGATTATGGGTATTTTTTTAATGGCCGATATGATAAAGATATCTGGAAAACAGTGTGGCTAATTACCAATATAATGCAGTTTTACATTTGTAATGCAATTGAATTATATCCAATAAATGTTCAAATTCTCTAAATGGTTGTGCCGCTTTTGTGCTTTGTATCTCAATGCAGAAAGCTGCATCTTATTCACTAACTACCCACAATCGAGTTTAAGCAGGCACAATCAATGCTGAAATAATGCTGCGTCTTGAGGGTATAAATTAAGTCATTGTGTTCCGCACAAACATGCCTTCTTTTTATATAAACGAAGCTTATTATAGATTGCACTTTATTCACAAAACGTATTTGCCCGGTGAAATTGAGATCATGTGATTTAACTCCTGAGGAAAGCAGGCGGTAAACTGAATTTTATTTAAAAGAGATGTTTGAATAAGTTTTCATCAATCATGGTATTAGTAATTAATCAAATAATGATGTTAATGATATGATTCAGGTATCTGAATCACAGTAGTCAAGTTTTGCTGTACAGTACTGTCCAGATTGCGGTGGTCTGATTCATCCTCTGCAATATCTCCACAGATTGGAATTGCTTTTAATTCATTTAGTGAATCACCCTCTAAACCAGTGCAAAAAGAAGAAAGTGACTCAATTAACAAGGCTGTTTATAGATTTTGAAGCTGGCACTTGGTGAAATTACTATTTCCATTAATTGGCTAATCGGGCAAAGATATTGGTTATTAATCGACATACTTCACTACTTGTGACATTGTTACACCAGGACACTTCTCCCCTCACTGTACCTCCTATCATATCCTGCAATGAAAACCATACAGCCTTAATGAAAAGCATGCCTAATTGTGTACAACGCATTCTGTGTGACTTAAAAGCCCTATTCGGACGGCAATTCTTTCTCAGGGTAACGTCTGTAAAAGTATGTTTTCATGGCTCCTCTGTGATAAAACTGATCACGGGGGACAAGCGAGACTTTTTGTCAATTACATGATTGCAGTTGCACTTGTTATAATATGGAAAATATATAAATCCACAAACTTTGCATTTAAATACAGTATGTTTGGAATTACGCTAAAGTGAAAATACAATTTTTAAAGCATGAAGGAACCGCGCTGCGGACATTTACAGTGTACATTTGCACATACGGAGCAAGCCAACATTCTTGTGAAGAGCAATTAAACAATCAAGAAACTGTAGGGCCTAGACTGTTTATCAATGCACCCAATTAAATCTGTCAATTGGGGTATGCATGTTTTGTCACCCACATCACCTCAGTTGCACCACTTGCATGCTCTCTCCTAAGCACATGCAAGGAGATAAAGAAGCTGCACATATCAAGGACAGTAAAGAGTTCAAATGAAAATTTGAGCGGCTAAGGTTAAAATGGTTTTCTTAAGTTTATCTATCAAAATGATGGACATCATTTGGAATTATCTGTCAGTGTTTAAAAAGTGGAGGTAGAAAATTAAAACTTTTAAAAAGATAGACATTGAACCTTTTAAAAAGATAGAAATTAGCAACTTTTCTGGGACTACTCAACCTGTATAAATGAGAAGTCATGCAATCCCTATGTATAAATGTATTTAGTTTACGTTTCTATGTTAAAATATGATATATTACAATTGTATTATATTGCTGTCATAATAATGGACTATTTCAAAAGTTTACTTGATCTGGCTCTCGTTTTTCTTTCCCTTCTACTTAGGAGATCCCACTTACTGTGGTGGAGTGGCGACATAATTGTATTATTGCGAATTATTTCAAAAATTTCTGTTACACAATCCTCCAACTTTCACAACTTTCCCTTACTGCCAGAGCTGTTACCACGCGCAGCGCAAACTTACGGTACTTAGCAGTGGTCAAAAAGTATTTCCAAAACAACTTTTGGATTATAAACTCAGGAATGTGGATTTGGACAGTAATTAAATTACCACACGACCTTGGTGTTTTTAAAAAAAACTAATGTAATTTGGCCAGGAATCTTCTCACGGCAGGTGAGCGAATAACACTGGCATTTCGCATTCGGACAGTAATAAAATCACTGACTGCCCCCTGTAAATACTGGAATGACCTCACGTCCCCATATAAAATAATTGCCATCCGAATAGGGCTTTTGACAGTATTGTCAGGGTGTAGAGGTGAAGCAGTGAGGATCACAACACTTGGACATGCCGAGGCTCGCTGGAGCATTGGGCCATCAGGTGCACTGTTTCAAAGTGTTGACCCAGACTGCACTCCCCATATTCAATAGCTCATCAGAATGAAGAAAGGAGGCGGTGCGGGGACAGACAGACAATGAGAGTGAGCCTCGAACGCTACTTCCTCCTGATGAAAGGGAGAACAGGAGAGAAGGTGGAGCTAAGAGTTAGATTTGGACCCTTAAAATGGAAAAGGACTCGCTTATTCAGGTCCCAGGCACAGAAATCATGATGTTTCTAGATAATGAGGTTTGCTGATATAATGTATAATTTTAGTCATGTCATGGAGAAACTCTGCTGTTCTTTTGTGAACAAATAAAGGTGTGTTTTTGCTAAGATCAATGTACTTTTACTTGTTTGTTGTTGCCATGTCAAAAAGTTTGGTGCATAAACAAGTACATGGAACTTTAAGGCACTTAATATAATGTGGGTCCAGCACAGAACAAGCGGTTGTAGAATTCTGAATGCATATTGTGGGTAAGATTCTAGTTTTTGTGTGTGTGTGTGTGTGTGTGTGTGTGTGTGTGTGTGTGTGTGTGTGTGTGTGTGTGTGTGTGTGTGTGTATATAGATTTGCTGTCAGAATGGTGTGGCTGTTTCTCTAACATACTTTCACCATGGGAAAGACAGGGTAGGGCTTCTACAGACATATCTGCTTTCCCCACTCAAGAGAGCAGTCTCCCTCCACTGCCATTAAAACAATTACACATGTACCCTCACCAAGCTATTGCAATGCATTGTAGAAAATCTGATCACTCAAACCACATTCAGAGGTAGTCAGAAACTGCATCACATTTGTATGCAACCCAGATAACAATAATGGCACTTTTCCACTGCATGTTACGCTTCGACTCGCCTCAACTCTACTCGCTTTACTTTTCTGAGCTTGCATTTCCATTGCAGTTTAGTGCCACCTCAACGTGGGTGGGATTATAGGCTGATCGTCATTGTTACACCACCTCTACTGCCATGACATCATCTTAAACACGACACAAACTGACCAAACAATAACACGACTACTAGCTGTTAGCTACTAGCTCATTGTGCTGCATTAAGCAGTTGTTGCATGGTGATTTTACACAAGTCTAACAGTTAAATTGGCCTGTTTTTTTTAGAAGCAAGCTTCCAGTAGCTGGTCAACTAAATAATGTGAAGCTTTCAAGCAGAGTATAGAGTTAACTTAACAAAACGTACCATCCTACATCGTGGATCAACGCCAGTCCAGGGCACTCTCCCTCCCATTGCTCGCCGGTTTAGATAGCGTCCATTTGGTCGAACCTCTTCCACTTTTCCTTGATGGTTCTGTAGTCACTTTTAAGTCTTTAACTTTTCCCTACACTTTTGGTAGGTCCGGTGGTAGCTGTGTGCTGCCAACAGCTGAGACACTTCCTGAGAGTCTTTTTCGCTTCGTTCATCACTAACCGCTAACGAGTGGACAGTCTGCACCTCGTTTATTGACCACGGCATGGGTTTGCACACAGCCATTTATTTTTTCACAATTCGAAATTCACGTGAACAAATAATACTGTTATCGCTGTTGCTAAATTCAGTGACGCTGGTTGTGACGATTCTCCCTGACCAATCAGTGATCTGCAGGATTTTGACGTCACGTTTAGTATCGGCTCAGCTTGCTTAGAACCTCGACTGAGGTGGTACTAAAAAAGTATCAGGTACCATGTAATATCCACAGTGGAAAACCCCAAAAAAGCAAGCAGAGTCGAGCTGAGTAGAGTTGTTCTGTGCAGTGGAAAAGCCCCTTAAATGACCACTTACTCATCTGAGAATCAATCATTGTAGTCAAACAAGGGTTTGAAACTTTGCAGATGACTTGCAATTTTAAAAAACAACAACCATCCAGGTGAATATACATGTTCAAGAATTAACAGTATATCTAAGGATGGCCAAAAAAATACAACATTTGAACTCAAACATAGACAAGCTATACAATTACTTTAAATAATGACACATTTTTCTTTTGTGGTGAGTTGTTCATTTTAACATGTCATTCATCCACAACGTCAACCAATGCATTGAGTTGAAATGGCAAGATTTAGGTGAGAGAAGCAGTTTCATTGTTGCCCATGGTAGGCAAAGGCACAAAGGAAAATCATCTTGCAATATTCAAGTAGTTTTTTACTAGTCACAAATCTACAGTTGAATGAGTACTTGATTAATCAATTATTCTTGCATATCCCTAATCTTTGGGATGCCTGATATCAGCCTGCATTGACACGATAACTCACTTTGGATGAATGGATGTATTTTTATTTTGCTCCTTTGCTTAGTTTGGCTTTGTTTGTCTGGCTTTGTTGTTGTTTGTTTTTTGGTCTTTGTTTTGTTTAGTTTGATTTGCTTTGCTTGGTTTTATTCTTACTAAGTGATACACATGTCAAAATCCCCTCTACAAAATCTAATCACAAGTGTTTACATGCATTTAAGATACATGATAATACCAGGTGTAAAAGGTGATCTACTATATCTCACCTGAGACAGATGTTAATACCAGGTGTAAACAGGGCCATACATGTTGTCCTGGTTGGAGAGTGGGGGAAAAAGATGTTTCTTGTGTGAAAGTATTGGAGGGAGACACTCTGTCCTCTGACCTCCTGCCATACCGAGCGATTAGCTTGCTTTCAGTCTACCAAGGTCTGTCTATCTCAGTATGCTTCAGTGA
Organism: Xyrauchen texanus; assembly: GCF_025860055.1. NCBI lineage: Eukaryota > Metazoa > Chordata > Actinopteri > Cypriniformes > Catostomidae > Xyrauchen > Xyrauchen texanus. The sequence goes on along the minus strand of NC_068303.1, from coordinate 24,219,780 downwards.
ATAAATCCTATTATACAGAGATCCTTAAGAAACAGGGATTTATTCTCCCCTTCTTAAGGCATTAGGTTTAGTCTTAAACAGAGATAAAGTGAAAAGCCAAGACAACAGCCAAGGTGTAAATCCTGGGTGATTGTTGTGGCTTGATGGAGCGTGGGTGTCCATTGGCTTGCTGAATATCTCTCTCTCTCTCTCTCTCTCTCTCTCAGTTCACAATCAAATCTCCTTATCACTTAGCCTAAGGAAGCCAGTGAGTGTAGTTATCCTATCATTGCCTATCACCTTTCGTTTATTGTTACTCTGGCAGGACTGGATGCATCCAAGGGAATGAAAGATATCCAATGTCAAGTACTGATCAAACTGGAAGTGCATCTCTAAATTCTAACTCATTTTCTAAATTCTCTTCCCTTTTTCCCCTCTTTCCAGTGTCTCTGTGCTGATTTTCAACACCACCTCACACTGTTTCATCCTGGTCAAGCAGTTCCGCCCAGGTAACACTAAGCAGTTTTTTTTTTTTCCCTCCCATGGGTCTTTGATTTTGAATTATCTTCTTTTAGTGCCTGACCTCAATTTGTAGGCCAACCCGGAAGGCTAATTTGGCATGGGTTCCCTCTGGAATTTCGAATGGGTTTTTGAATGAGTAAAATAAAAATACACTTCATTTGTCCAGCATCATTCTAAAAATACCTGCTAAAACCCTTTGAAAATATTTGAGCTTGGCTCTTGGTTTGAAAATTCTAATTATCTTCTGAGTTTTAGGAGTGTAAACTCAACAAGAAGGTGGGCATATGTGTGAGGCTTGCCACACATAAACCGAAGGGGCCATTCAGCCCAAACATGTTTATGTAAAAAAATAAATAAAAATTGCGAGATGTGGCGCAATGGTAAAAAAAAAAAATGTCCATCTATTGCATTGTAAAACAATTGCAAACCTGGTCCTTTTGCGTCTGTCAGAGTTGTTTTACTAATTTAATCTTTCTCATCCTACACACACACAGGACCCTCCTGACCCAACTTTCTTACATGTGTTATTCTCACTTTGATTTTGTAGCATGACTTGACAGCATTAAAACATCTGACACATTGTAATGTGATTTTACAAAGGCTAACATGCACACATACATGTCTTTTCACAAAGTGACGCACAACACCCAAATCCCTCTCTTATCTCTCCCTGAAAGAAAATTAAGAATGCTTTTTTTCTTTATTCCTTTTAATAAAAAAATACAAGCTTTAAAATCATGGTCCTCTTTTGACCAGCTGATTTTATCAGCATCACATTATTCTGGTAGAGAGTGTTGCCACACTGAGATGTTTGCTGGGGAATAACATGGATGATAAGCCAGAACAATTGTGTGTTTCCTCTATAGAGTAGCAGATTTGTTCTTACAAAAAAAAAACTGTTTAGAAGTTTATAGACTTTAGTCAGAGTAGACACCTATATTTAATCTTTAGCAAATAGTAACGAGGCTGTGAGGGAAAGCCATACAGTCTATTCAATGGGTTGCACTGTTTAATATCTCAGTGTGGATTGGACAGCTGAGGAAACATTACAAATATGTCATGCCAAAATAATTCCAGTGGACCAAAAACAACTGAAAAAAAATGGATGTGATCACAGGCGATTCTGGGGGATATAGGGAGATGTAACCCCCTCAATAATCAAAAAAAGCAAGTACAATTTTATACCATGATCAATGGAAACAGATGTAGAATAATGTTTTATTTGTTTGGTAACATTATTGGTATTTGTAAATGTGTTTTTTGTAAGTGTTCAGAATTCTTTAACTATGTGGAGGAACACAAAAAAATCGCTACTCAGAGCCCTTTAAGAATAGTGCAGCACAGAGCAGTACGCAATATGAGTTGCTCCGTAAACTATCCGTCTATGGCAGAAATAGTAATAGTATGGTTATATGCCAATCTGAACTCGGCCTGAGTAGTTGGTGAATAGGCGTCGCTTCTAGGAGTATAATAGTTCTCGGTAAGCATTTGCACCGCGGTTCACCAAGTTTAGAATTTGTAGGCACAGTTACAACATCCGCCAATATATCTGAATGGATCTGTAGATGGATACGATCTGCCTGTATTTCACGTGGGTCAACTTGATTACATCACTGTTCTGCAACGTTTGTGTATAGTTGCAAATGGCAAGCGGAGAAAACGAGCCACTGATCGAGAAGCCCCCTGCGTTATTCAGGTCTCCTGTCTGGAAACATTTCCTTTTTGCAGTCAATTACAACAGCGATGGTCAAAACGTTTAAAAAAACAGGCAATGTTTGCAGACATCACTCAGCACGATTGCTGTATACTGGTAATATATGTCAATAATGTGCGTGAGGGTTTAATATGCACGTGTAAGTTCTTCTTGTTTCCTCGCTTGGCTGTAATCTACCGTGAGCGTCAATAATGCACTTTGATTAATGGCATTAGGATGCTGTTATAGTAATACATTGATACATGATTAGTCATTTACGCCGACATCACCCAGGGAAAGAGACACAGATGAGCTGAAACTGCACACACTCCCTTCATTTTTTTAAGCGGGCACTCAGTGCTAATTTGGACAGACATGTAACAATAACTAAAGTGCTTGGGGTGTTCACGTGGGATTTCCATGTATTATTAAAATACTCGAGCAGCATTATCACAACATCCCTTCTCGTATGCATTTTAGGAGAAAGGATAGTCCTTTTATAGTGATGTATACAGCTTCCGAATATTAAATATATGAGATTAATTTTAAATGCACTTTGTTGATGCATGTAGCGTATTAGTGCATGTATTAAGTTAAAATGTTGATTTAGTAATTGTAGTAAAATTGTAGTAACCATGACTGCTGTCACCATGGTTTTGATTCAATTTACCATGGTATTATAACAGTAATACTGTAGTTTCTATATACTGTAGTAACCATAATTTTACTCTATATTGTAACCATGACAGTAACCATGTTTATATTGTGGTTTCTATGATTTTACTACAAATGCCATGGTTAAACTATTGTTACTGTTGTAAAACAATGATTGTTATTTAAGGACAAACCTATTGAACCAAACAGATTATTCTTTGGATTTGGCAGTAATACTTTTTTTTTCTTTCTTTTTTTTTTTTTTTCTGAACAAAGCAAATACAGAACCATACCAAATCCATGACCCTAAAACTGTGATACAAACAGAACTGTGAGAAATTTGAATCATAACACCGCTAGTAGCCTGTGCGGTGCACACTAACACTATTGAAGTTTGTTCATGATTGCTCAAGTTTATATGGACTGTAAGTAAAAAAAAAATAAAACATTTGAAAGATGATTTTTTTTAAATAATTATTGTTTGATTATATTAGTGCTTTGAATGTTTGCATGTAATAATTTATTATGTTAAATAAGATGGTGTTGATATTTGTTTGTGATTCTGAGAATGTATGTGTAAAACAGGTCATGTGTTCAAAGGAGATGTTAAAGGTGTATGTAGAAATTATTATTTTTCTGGCAAATGAGGATATTTCACAGTGAGGGTCAGGGTGATGATAGCAGTCAGGCAGGCATTTCAGATGAGCAGGTAAGAATGAAAACTTTCTGATAGCGAAGAATGTGTAATATGAATCGCAATAGTCAAATATTTAGTTGGATTTTTTTTATTTATCTGTGCATTAATTTGAACTGTTATTATGCACTGTTTAATGTATTGTAATGAAACAAATAATTTTTGACACAGCCATTGACCAGGAAAATAAAAAAATGGCACTCCATTTTTAAAAAGGTTGCCGACCCCTGTAGTAGACTGTGAAAACACTAAGGTCTGTTACCATGCCACATCCATCATGTTTGTGCATGACTTTTCCATTTTTAAATCTTTTTTACCACTTCAGGGTTTCCCAAACGGGGCTTTGCGAACAACTGGGGGTTCGTGAGGGAGTATAAAAATAATTCCGTCATTTACCAATTTTTAAAAACATTGACCAATGAAACCAAATGTTGTCCATCATTTGACAAATAATAAAAAAATAGAAAGGCCGCAACTTAATCCAAGCATACATTTTTTCTTTTAACCATCATTGTATCTATGGCTTCAGTGCCCTTTTCTCACCTTCAGTCATTTATATGAGAGCACACACACACACTCTCTCTCTCTCTCTCTCTCTCTCTCTCTCTCTCTCTCGCTACGTATATCAGTGAGAAAGAGAGCAAGAGTGTGCGCTCTCATGCAACTTGCTGATGATGAAAAAATTGCTCTTTTTTTAATACAAAGCTATTTACTTCATTATCAACAACGCAATCATGTTTTAAACGTATCCTTCATTAACCTGATATTATTTGCCCTGTAGACCTGAAAAGCAATAGGTGATGGCTGCACATTCTTAGCCTATACTGTTACCGCTTGTGTGCTGGTTCTGTTCACTGCTGAATGCACTTTGACATAGGCTTTTAATGGGTCTTAAAGGTGTCATTTTATAAAATATTTAATATGTTCCATTTCATGAAAATATTTCTAGAAGTAAAGAGGACATTTCCCACCACCCCAGATTATAATAGTTGTTGCAGCCCTGGCTTTGTTACTTAAATGAAAATGTTTTTTCGTTGACTGTAGTGAAATCTCTGATTGGGATAGGAATGAATCAAATAAAATTAAATGTATACATTATATAAGAAGAATAGATGTAATAAAGGTTTATTAAAATATTAGAATAATAAGTATAGCGTGTGTTACAACAGGTGCTACCCGGCCAAATGATAACTCACCAGGGAAACCTAGTTAATCCTGCTCAGTCTAGGGTTAGTTTTTAAATAACTATCTAGTTTGGGCCCACTTGTAACTATTCCTGGGGTGTATGCATTTGTCGTGGACGTAAGTCTAAATTAGTGTGTGTGAAGTGATTGATGCATACAGAAAGAGACCGCGAGGGACACTCAGCATACCGGTTTGTCCGCAGATGATATCCCGTTCTTGCTTTCTCTCGAAGCGGCGAGCTCCTGTGTTGTCCGTCAGTTCAAAGTTTGAATAAAAATGTTCCAAGGTAACGTGGATATCAAATAAACAAAAGAATGAACAGAACCAAACACATTTCCAAACAGCGAGGTGCATGTCGCTTGCTCATGTCACACAGGATTTTCTTGTTCTCACCAGAAACTCCAAGCAATCAGCGGGCTCCTCCCCTGCAGTAGATCATTTCAGTGTGTTAGTTATCCCTATCAAAACCCTAACAAAGTGCAAATATGTAAGATTAATTATATTTCAAAGGTTAACATTACTTTAAATATCATGGGGTACTTAAAATATGTCATTCAGTTCAAGGTGGTTCGGCAGACAAAAAAGTTTGGGAACCCCTCCCCCACTTAATGATGTTGGTAGCAGTATATTGACCTTCATCTCTGAGTGACTCCATCCTTTAGTCTGATGTTTAGATTACATGTCAAGAAAAAAAAAAACGTAAAGCAATAATGCATATATTGGCCTATTGCAGTACAGAAAGCTAACTGTGTTGTCCAGAGCCTCTAAAACAATAACTTTCTCATAATGGAACATTTTTCATGTCAATGGGCCGTCGTGCAAACAGAGCATTTGTCAGTGCTTTCTGTGAAGCCTAAGCCCTCGCAATCCACTGTTACACTATTGTTTTATACATGCTCGCCAGGGTCAGCGCCCAGCCTTTCAGAATGGAAGGAAAGCCTTGCATTGTAAGAGAGACATCATTCTTCAGTTTTCTTTTTTCTTTTTCTATAGTCTTCAAACAATGCTTCAAATATAAAAGGCAGGCCTTGTTTAGGGAAACATAAGAACTTCTCAAGAATGGTTGTTCTTTAAGTTCACTCACAATCAGTTCCTTATGTACTATACATTTGTCTGATGTATCTAGGTCAGTAACAAAAAGGTTGTAGGATCCAACACAAATATGGTGATCTATGAGCATCACTATTTTGCCTGGCATTCTAATGCTAATCTTGCAGCTTTGAAATGTGTATTCTTTGTATTGAACCAAGAGTAAAATCTGTGAGGTTTAGATACTGTATTGGTCAGACATCTTTCGATATGCAAATTTACAGGTCAGAGTTCACCAATATTGAATGTTGGTATGCATTGAAAACTTCTCTTTACATGCGTGCATTTCCATTTTACACAAAGTGTTGTGTGACTGCACCATAAGGCTATGTGTTCCAGAACATATAAAAATGATTGGCCTACATGATCTGACACAGTATATGTTGAGGCCTTGCAAAGACAGTACTGTATGTTTGAGACCTCATCAATCAAATTAGGTTTTCTCTCAGATGTTTCCTCATTTATCATTTTGCTAAAGTCTTCTTACATTTGACATATAGTGACATATTATGATGTGACATATCTTACCATTCCACAGCCGTATACATGAGTGAATGGGAGCGGAGCAAACCTAAGCCCTTGCAGCTGACCGAGGAAGGGTCTTCAGAAACTACACCACCAGAACCAAAAGTTCCAGAAGAGGACCAAGCAGGTGAGACAAGTGAGGAGACGTCAAACAACGATAACCAGCCTCCTGCTTCAGCAGGCGTGACCTTCGAGCTGTGTGCTGGCTTGGTGGACAAACCCGACCTCTCTCTGGAGGAGATCGCCAGGCAGGAAATACTGGAAGAATGCGGCTATGATGTGCCAGTCACCAAGCTGAGAAGGATCACGTCATACAGGTAGATACCCATGTAAACATTCAGTAATATTTCAGAACTTATGCTAAGTTCATGCTTTTACACATCACGCGGACAGCCTTAAATTCCTTTAACATACACAGCCTTGAATTAAACAATATTTTTTTATTTAATGGTCTTGTGTGACCAATCATTGAAATGCCGGAAAAATTAAATCAACTACAGTTGCTAGTTTAAAGAGCTGTAGCATTACCAGATAAGATATTTATTGGTAATATATGTAAACAAATCCTTAAAATTCAGTTCATGCTAGTATAAGTTTGATATGCTCTAATGTAATATGTCTGCTGTTAAATAGTTTGAATAAATCTAAAAAATTTAAAGGCACTGATTAACAGTGTTAACTAAGTGTTCGTTAGCAATTACTCTACTTAGGTTACTTGTAGACCTAAGTAATGCAGGAGTAGAAATCTATTAGCATGATGTAGCTAGTTAACTAGCTAACTACCCTGCTAAAATAAACAGCTTTATCCAACCTAGCTGGTGTTTTCTAGTATGCCAGCCTGGACTGGTTTGCTGGTTTATATGGCTTTTGGGCACTTTTCAGCTGATTACTCTAGAAGACCCGCTTTAATGGATAGTTAACCCAAAAATAAAAATCCTCTCATCATTTTCTCACCCTTATGCCATCCCAGATGTGTATGAGTTTCTTTCTTCTGCTGAACACAAATTAAGATTTTTAGAAGAATATTTCAGGTCTGTTGGTTAACAGTGGCCAGAACTTTGAAGGTCCAAAAAGCATATAAAGGCAGAATAAAAGTAATCCATAAAACTCCAGTGGTTAATTCAATATCGTCAAAAGTGAGATGATAGTTGTTTAAGTCCTTTTTTACCATAAATTCTCCTCCCTGCTCAGTAGATGGCGATATGCACAAAGAATGTGATTTGCCCAAAACAAAAGAAGAAGAATGTAAAATTCAAAGTGGAGAATTTATAGTCAAAAAGGCCTTATATATTGATCTGTTTCTCACCCACGCTTATCATATCACTTCAGAAATTAAACCACTTGAGTTGTATGGATTACTTTTACACTGCCTTTATATGCTTTTTGGACCTTCAAAGATATCATCACCATTCACTTGCATTATATGGACCTACAGAGCTGAGATATTCTTCAAGGAATCTTTGTTTGTGTTCAGCAGAAACAAGAAAGTCAAACACATCTTGGATGGCATGAGGGTGTGTAAATGATGAGAGAACTTTCATTTTTGGGTGAACTATCCATCAGCTGAAGACCAGCTTGGTCTGGCAGGCAGACCAGCTAGACCGGTTTAAACTTTGTAAAACACACATCTTAGGCTGGTTTATGATGCTTTTTATTTCAGCAGTAAAGAAAAGTAATTTTAATAAATGAATGGTTAAATGTAATTTCTTGCAAATTACATCAAAGATTTAGCTGATTTTATTGGTGACATTAAGTATGAAACGTTGCAAGCTGTTGTTTGTGTGAACAGATGTGAAAAAAGTTAATCAAGCAATTTACCAAGTGTGAAAGTGGCTAATAATAACACAAGCAGCATCATCACTGATACTGATAATGACAAAAAGGCTTGAGGTTTATACAGCTGTATTTGTTGTATGTATTAGGGATTGCAGTGAAAGAAAATCCAAAGATTACAATAAATGTTTTTACTTGTAGAAGAATACACCTTAAGATGTGGTTATATACATTTGTCTGGTAATATGCACTCTGTCTGACTGATATACTTTTTTATCTTAATGGATTCTTGTCTCCCAATTTAATATTTAACCTTCACAGTAATCCTCCATAATTACCAGCTCTAGAGTAAATAAACTCAGATAAAGAATTCAGGGGTTAAATGTGTCCCAATCTCATCTATAAAGAAAGAAGAAACCATGCTGTTTTATATTCTTATCAGTCTTCAGTGTGGAGACCATCGTAAACCACTACCATCTCACCCCTGCCAGAGTCCATGTGAGCATGCAACATCTGCTTATTGCTGTTTATTGTGAGCTGTACTACTGCCATCTCTGATTTGCTAAGAGTCACAAACCACACAAATGCACATACGCAGACACAGTGAGGCACACCTGCTTAGTGTGCCATCAGAAGCACCTGTGGGCCTCATGCTGCACCTGCTGCTTTTATGGGCTGGTTAGGGACAATAAGGAATGCAGAATGAGTGGATGGCCTAATTCTAGTTGCTTGTGTTAAATTGTGGAAAAGATTTTTCCTTTTTTTTACATGTATTACTGTACTGTGTATGGTAGCGAGAAGGCACAGAGTAGATGAGGATTCGCTAACAATCTCAACCACTCAACCGACTATATGGTGAAAGCAGTCAAAGTTATATAGCATGTTGCATCTCAGAGTTCTTATAACTTTCTAGACTCTGTCTGACAGGACTCTTAGATGCTCAAATCTATTTCTGGCTAAAGCCAGTCAGAGTAATTTTCTAGGGATTAAGTCATCCTCTACAACTGAGGCATTTAAAGTTTAAAGTTAATGTTTTTCTATCCCAGTTTATTATGCAGAGAAACTGTGAAAATGATAATTATTTAGCAATTCTACTTGATGACGCTAGTGCCATAGAAATTACACTCTGCAGCTTTAAATCATGTCTCAAAGCTCATCTTTTCTTTTTGGCCTTTGGCTTTTTGTTATCATTCTGAATGGTAGTATTATGTCAGACGTCATAATACTTTGGTCAACATGTTTTGAAATAAATAAATTGGACGTGTCTTGACTTGACCTGACTGTATCAATATTCATCAGTTTGCATGCCATTTTTGAATGCATTCTTCCTATTAATAGTACATAGAGTAGTAACACTGCTCCAAATATTGTTTGCAAATATAAGCCTCAGGAGGACTTCAGTTTTTGTTCATTTGTCATATCTTGTCTTTGCTCTTCATGAGTGTGAGTACATTAGAGTCCAGTAGATTCTTTTGAAATTCAGACTCTTAGATGGAAAGTAGTGTTTTGCAACACATTGTGGTTAGTTTAAACTCATCCTAAAAACTGATCGTCATGGCTTGTTCCATTTTCCCCCCTCAGGCAGTCATCCATCACTAAGGCATTAGGGCCTTGTTATTGTCTTCCATATTTTATTAGCTCTTTTCACAAATTAGTTTCATAATACTTGGGCTACATAATACTAGGGAAAGGAAGGGCTTATGGAAGCTTCCCATATATGTAATGTACTCTCGGTGTCAGGGAGATCTCCAAGGGGATATTTCCATGACAGGGTCTCAGATGAAGTAACGCCTCATTGGCACATACTAGATGCTGCCGTATGAAAGGACTTTCTCATGCCTGCTGGCCCTAACAGTAGAACCCCTTGCCCTCACCCTCATGTTGTTCCAAACCCATATGGCTTTGTTTATGCAGAACACAAAAGGAAAACCAGTTCATGAATATTCCAGCCCGTCTTCAATGCTATGGCAGATGATAGTGACTCACTTAAAGCTTAAAAAGGTCTCAAAAGGATCATAAAACACACACATATATATATATATATATATATATATATATATATGTATATGTATATGTGTGTGTGTGTACACGGTTGGAATAATGTACAGATTTTTCTGTTTTGGAAGGAAATTGGTACTTTAATTCACCAAAGTGGCATTCAACTGATCACAAAGTATAGTCAGGACATTACTGATGTAAAAAACAGCACCATCACTATTTGAAAAATTTCATTTTTGATCAAATCTAGACAAGCCCCATTTCCAGGAGCCATCACTCCAACACATTATCCTTGAGTAATCATGCTAAATTGCTAATTTGTTACTAGAAAATCACTTGCTATTATATCAAACACAGTTGAAAGCTATTTGGTTTGTTAAATGAAGCTTAAGATTGTCTTTGTGTTTGTTTTTCATTTGCCACAGTATGCAAACAACTAGCATGTCTTAAGGTCAATATTGGGTAAAAAATGGCAAAAAGAAACAGTCAATCTGTCAATCATTGTTGGGGGAATGAAGGCTATACAATGCTAGAAACTGCCAAAAATACTGAAGATTTTATACAAAGGACAACAGACTCTAACAAGCACAGAAAGAGATGTGGAAGGCCAGATGTACAACTAAACAAGAGGATAAGTACATCAGAGTCTCTAGTTTGAGAAATAGATGCCTCACATGTCCTCAGCTGACAGCTTCATTGAATTATACCGATGTAACACAAGTTTCATGTACAACAGTAAAGATTAAGACTCGGGGTGCAGGCCTTATGGGAAGATTTAAAAAAAAAAAAAAATGCCACTTTTGAAAAGGTTAGAGTGGGCAAAGAAACACAGACATTGGACAACAGATAATTGGAAAAGAGTGTTATGGATCTGAACCCCATTGAGCTTTTGTGGGATCAGCTAGACTGTAAGATGCGTGAGAAGTGCCTGACAAGACAGACACATCTATGGAAAGTGCTACAAGAAGCGTGGGGTGAAATGTCACCTGAGTATCAGGACACACTGATAGCTAGAATGCCAAATGATCTGCAGAGCTGTCATTGCTGTACGTGGAGGAATTTCTTTTTTTGATTATTTTTTTCTCCCCTTTTCTCCCCAATTTGGTATGCCCAATTCCTAATGCGCTCTTTCCTCATGGTGGCATAGTGACTCGCTTCAATCTGGGTGGCAGAGGATGAATCTCAGATGCCTCCGTGTCTAAAACGGTCAATTCAAGCATCTTATCACATGGCTTGTTGAGCGTGTTAACGTGGAGAACTACCGTGTGTGGAGGCTCACACTATTCTCCGCGGCATCCACGCACAACTCACCACGTGCCCCACCTAGAGCGAGAGCCACATTATAGAGACCACGAGGAGTTTAACCCAACGTGACTATACCCACCCAAGAAACCGGGCCAATTGGTTGCTTAGGAAGCCTGACTGGAGTCACTCTGCACGACAGATTATTTTTTGATTATAACTCTTTGAAGTAGTTTTAGAAGTTCTGATTTTTAAAAATTGATATTAATTGTTTCTGTATAGTAATGTTTCACATTATTAATATCCTGATTATACATTATGATCAGTTGAATGCCACTTTGGTGAATAAAAGTACCAATTTCTTTCCATAAGGGCAAAATCTGTACATTATTCCAAACTTTTGGCCACTGTATATATATTAGGGCTGTCAATCGATTAAAATGTTTAATTGAATTAATGACATGGTGTCCCGATTAATTAATCGCGATTAATTTCATATACAAATATTTGCTGAGAAAGCCCCTCATAACAATAATTCAGTAATGATGATTATACATATTTATATCAATATATAATTTCACATAGTTATCTTTAAATATTTAAAAATTATATATATAAAATATTCAGATAATTAAAATGCATTACATTCTTAATCATTGATAAGACAATACAAAAAGCGGCTTTAGAATACAATGTATTGTTTACTACCATATTATTGATCATAAGTCAATCATTGGCACACAGTTCTCAGATATCCATTTCACAAGTGAATTTGTCAATCAGTTGGAGATTTATTATGAGGGCTTGTTTAAGGACCCGTCAATTTACACCTGTGTCAGACTTTTATTTTTTATGTTTTTATTAATGCTTACAAAACTTTTACATCTACAGTTGAATAAAAATAGCAAAATGTTTACATATTTCAATACACTTTACAGCTTTCTGGTTACTCAAATTGGAAATTGTTCTTAGGTATTGCTGAACCTCTGAATTAAAAATTAAAACTTATGGTTTATAACCACCATACTTACATTTATGAATACTAAACTTTGCCAACAAAAACAGAACATTAATCAAATAATATTCCTTATGAAGAGACATGTCGTAGCTAAAAAATAACATTTTCAAAACAAAGTTGAAAGCTGGGAATAATATGATCTCTGACAATCTTGCAGAAATCAGACCAAAAACAAGTCGAGTAGGGACAACTCGAAAATAAATGATTTTTTTTTTTTTTTCACATCTTGATATCCCTTAGTTTGCATTTGCGCTCCTTCAAGTGTTTTGAACGCAAGAATGTAAAGCATGTTTGTGTTGTTGTACCTACTGAAGTGTTTTCTTCACTGTATAAACTGCGTGTTGCTCATACAGCTGAAATTTCACTTACTGCCCTCTGGAGTAAACAGGTGGTACTACAAGCTTGCATTTCTCAGGAATCTTCCTTATTATGGTTCGGGGAAGTGTTTTTTTTAACGTGTTATTTTTTTGTCAATTTAATCGCACTGCCCTAATATATATATATATATATATATATATATATATATATATATATATACATTTTTTTTCTTTAATTAAATAAGAAAAACTGAAATATCACATTGACAAAAGTATTAAGACCCTCAACTCAGTACTTTGTTGAAGCACCTTTAGCAGCTATTACAGCCTCAAATCTATCGGGTATGATGCGACAAGCTTTGCACACCTGGATTTGGGGATTTTCTGCCATTCTTCTCTGCAGATCTTCTCAAGCCTGCAGGTTGGATGGGGACCATCGGTGGAGAGCCATTTTTAGGTCACAGCCAAGACAACGTAAGAGTGGCTTAGGGACAACTCTGTGAATGCCCTTGAGTGGCCTAGCCAGAGCCCGGACTTGAACCCAATTGAACATCTCTTGAGAGACCTGAAAATGGCTCACAAAGCTTGAGAGAATTTGCAGTGAAGGAATGTAGAATATACCTAAATCCAGGTGTGCAAAGCTTGTTGCATCATACACAAAAAGCCAGCTCCAGTATACCAATTAGTTGGTCCAACTTAAAAGGCAGTGTAGGTGAAGTACTTCAAATGCTTAGAAGTTAAAGAAACTTGATCAAAGCAAACAAATCACCCTCATAATGACTTTAAACAAATTTTGACAAAACAAAACATGAATTTTAAAGACCTTTCCATGACTTAAACATATGTTTATGACTTCTGGTTAACATCCTTAAAGATATAAGTTGAAAAAACACAGATATTAACTGATTTTCCATGTTAGAGCCTAGCTTTATAGACTTACAACAGTAAAATTTAAGTTTCCATTTCACAAAGTTTCCACAGAAAATCCACTAAATAGAAAATCATATGCAGTTGTTTTTTGCGCACACACACACACACACACACACACACACACACACACACACACACACACACATTTTGTCAACTAGTAAGGTAAGGTTAATATATAAGAATTTACTACACCACCAAATTTGACTTTGTATGTGCTCACTGTTTAAAAATATAAGTTTCTCTGACTTAAATGGCATTGAAGTTGACTTTATTGATTGTTTTAAGTAATCTATAATGTATCAACATTAGGTCAACTTTTAAAAATGTTGTTTATCTGACTTAAGTTGAAGTTAGATTTTTTTACAGTGTTGAATGACTAATGTTTACTCTTTGAAATTAAATTATTTCCTATTAAGTCAGTAGGCAAACTGGAATGTTTAAGCATGCAAATCTGGTGGCAAATATATTGGCTTCAATGTTATGATGTCATCAGTGCTGTTCTATATTATAGATCAGTGGAACCAACGGCTAATTTTTTATTAAAATCCTGACATTTGTTGTATGTCAATGAGTGTTTTGCGTGTTCTCATGTGAATACATTCCACTATGAACAAGCTTCTAACAGACATCAAGATTTTCATTTTCAAAAAATCACTGGAGATTTTGGGTGTTCATTCATAGAGGCAGTGTCTTGTGAAGGAGATTTGAGGCCTCCCCAGGTTTCTGCATTCTGGTTTTGCTCTTTTTGCCATGTCATAATCCAGTGGCCTGAGTCCTGTGTGCCTTCCGCCCCCACAGGTCGGGAGTTGGAGTAACAGGATCCAAGCAGACCATGTTCTACGCTGAGGTATCGGACGAGAATTGCGTTGGAGAGGGCGGGGGTAAACCTCAAGAGGGTGAATTGATTGAGGTGGTCAGAGTTCCCCTACACGAAGCAATGACCTTTGCCTTTGACGAGAGCATCCCGAAAACGATGGGCGTCATTTTCAGCTTCATGTGGTTCAACAGCAACATGTCGCCGAAATACAAGATCTCCACCAATGTGTAATGTAAACGTTCCAAGCCATCCTTTGAAATACCAGTCATTATATACAGTACATTTTTTATATATTGTATTCAAAATAGTCACTAATAGTGTAGCTTTTTTTTCAGTTGTTTCTTACACTTTTATCAGTTTGTTGTGGTTATAGCTATTGTCTTATTTCAGATTCTGGTGTAAGCAGCACTTACGTGTAGCTGCTAATGTGTTATCCGCTTTCTATGGGAGCCGACACATCCCAATAGGTTGCCATAGAACTGAAGAGGTTCATTGTGAGTTTGTTTGGTGTAATTGAATTCTTTGTTTTTACCATGTCAGAAATTTCAAACAGCCATTTGATGCATCTTTTTGAAACCACACCAAGTCCCTTTAAGACTTTGTAACAGTATTCTGTTTTTCTCAAACTTTAGAGAGCAAGATTTAAAAAGACCATGTTGATACCATCTCACTTCGGGAGTATTAAGAGAAAGATTGTTTACAATTAAAGCTGTACTTTGTGGCCAGAAAGTGAGACCTCTAGACATTTTCCCACACATTTTGCAGACAAATAATATTAATTTAGAAAAATAATAAAGCAAGTAAAACAATAATAAAGCCACAAAACTGTATGTGAGTATATGTGGACAATACACCGGCAGCTACCCAACTGAGAAAACTTGATAGCCATGCTCTACTGTAAACAATCATTGAATCGTTTCTTTACCAAGCGAAGAATATAAAAAAATAAGCTCTTGCATTTTTCTCAGGTCCAAAGCTGACTTTAGGACTTTCAGGGTTAGTGAAAATGCTGAAATTTATTGGAGTATTTTTTATTGAAGCTAACATTGCAGCTAAGTTGATTGTTTTGAGTGTGTTTTGCACCGAATTTATGGAATACATATTGAATAGTCCTAAAGAAGTACGAGTACCATTCTTGTCCTACAAGTCTAAAGCTGCTTTGCCATTATCACATAACTTTATAACAATGTTCTGAAATCTTTCAGAACAACTTATAATATATATATGTAATCAAGAATGCATGAGTTTGCATGTTGAGGTTTAAAAAAAATGACATTAATATTTTCCAAAAATGATATAGTGTTGGAAAGGTTAGATTTACTGGACCTTCTAGAGCAGGGCTCTTTAACTACTTTCATGCAAAACTTTTCTGCATTTATCTTAGCTAACACTTTCATTGCAAGTAACATGTTAATTAAAAAACACAACTTAATACTGTGCATTTATCATATTAAAATTGTCACAGGGTATATACTGTATATTGAATTGAAGGTTTGGATATAAATTCCTTCATAAGATCTGGCTGAAGAACAAACATGACTTATACTCTTAACTAACAAATCATTTTTGATCATCTTAATTAGAAAAAACAATAATACTCATTTTAACATTTTGGGGCTGTTGTTTGAAAATTATTAAAACTGAGGAGAAACAGTTAGACCTGCTAAAGCCCACACACAATATCAACCCACATTTGACTGTTTACTTAAGAATGCATTTAAATGTAATTTTCTTTTTGGAAAAAAATTATAAAATGCCCGTTCTTCCATTTTCTCTATAAAGTATCATCCTATTCCATTAGAAAAAAATGAGTCCTGCATATATTGTGAATTTGCACACAGTAGCCAGTGCAGGAGCCAGATAGGTGTGTAGGTAATCATTGGCAAAAGAACAATCTGAGTTGATGCTGTTCGTGATTGACAGGGCTGATTCAGCTTTATAGAACCAAATATTATCAGGATATTTGTAGGTTCAGTTTCACATTGTCATATTTTTCCAAGCCCTACAGACCTTGAACAGATGAGACACGATCGTTTGACACTTCCAGAATAGTGAATAAAAACAGCACATTTTCTTTGAACATTCAGTTTTCCTAATTGATTGCTTTTGATGCCTGAGATGTGCATATGTGCTGACAATTTCTGCCACAACTGTGTTGATAATTATTTACATTTGTAGATTTTGCGCACTCACACAATCAAGCAATTTTTAAAAAAAAAGACTCTATCAAGCGCTCACCTTAAACGGTGTGATCCATGTTTAGCAAAGGAGTGTAACTAAACTATCGCCAGAAAAGCTTAAGCGTGCACTCTGGTCCGCACAACTGATGATGGCTGAATACTGTTGCGCATGCCAATGAGCGTTGTTAAACTCACCGATGATTGCTGAGGCTTGTGTCTATGAATGCTGTTTTGCACAGAGAATGCTCTAGTATTTCAGATGGCCAGACAATTTGGACAGTTTGGCCAGATTTGGCCTGTAGGCTGCCAGTTGACTAGCCCTGCTCTAAAGTCACAAGAAAAATACATTGAATACCATACTTGGAGATAATTCTACTCAACATACATGAATATAAGCAATATACTCTCAATATCTTACTCCAATATTTGACTTGCAAACATTTTATTAGGATGATTGAATTTAGCTTTCGTTTTCCATCAACTGAACACAAAAATATGTTTTGCAGAAATCTTGAGCTCACCAAAAGCCTGAGTACACAGAAGCTTTCTGAATCAAAGTCTTGCTCTGTTTCAGTTCAGTTTTGATTCTCTTATGCACAGAGCTCTTTCGCTGGTTTTCTTGAGGGCTTGTTTATTAAGTGAAGGATATTGTTATCAAAGATAATAACACACCTTATTTAGCATTTGTTAATAATCTGTCTTTGTTTCTAACATGACAAATTATCACCAACACTTCAAATAAATGCAGTATTGTAAGCTGATTGGATCTTACTGTAAAACATTCCTTCTGTCCTGTCATTGCCCTCTGTAGCCTATATTCTGTTGTTTTTGAGTGTTATAACTTATATTATCAATACATACGATAATGCACAAGTTACAATCATCATATAATCATAAAAAAACATAATGTTGTGGGGGGAAAAGACAAGCAGATTTGTTTTGGTCCAAAACAGAGGGGCTAGAGTGTGTTTTTAATCTTAAAGATTAAACTTTCCTGCCAGACAGGAGTGGGTGGAAGACATTTGTAGGTAACTGATGATTTCTACACTTTTAATATTGTGATTGGTGGATTCAAGTGAACATTCTTCATTTAAAGAATGCAAATGTGACATTTAGGAATTATGCATTGTTTTGAGGGCACTGTCGAGCATTATTTCATATCGTAATTGCTCATATATCGTTTCTTTTTCTTATAAAACCTTTCTAAAAAATAAAATCATGTTTCTGAACGTTGAAATTGTTTGAGGGGTTTTGGACGTTTATCTCAGGATTGGGCTTCTTTTTTTCTTTCTTTGAAATGATGAAATATTGTTGATTTATTGTCATGTGCCACTGTTACTAATGCTTGACTTTTAGTATTTCAACAGAGGTGTTGTTCTATTCATGTCTTTTTATCTCTTATTTTTTAAACATTTGTATATTTGTTTTAATTTATGGCACCTTGTGCAAACATATATTTCAAATATGTATGTATGTATGTATATATATATATATATATATATATATATATATATATATATATATATATATACTCAGAAATGAAATATCGCATGTGCACTGTATTACATTTGATCTGCATTCAGTTGAAATGAATAAAAAAGTTTGATGACTAAGGCCATTGAGTCTCTATTTTCATCTGTCAATTTTAGGCAGTGTTAGTCAAAAATCAACCTCACTAATAATTCTATTAAAGGTAAAGTTAAAACTAAATGACTTGACAGATTCCTGTCATTTGTATAAAATCTATTGCAGTAGTACTCTTCAATGGTATGACCCGATAAACAATAAATTCAAACAGTGAGAGGATACAGTGAGGTGTTGTGATGAGATGCTCACCACTTGTCCCCATGTCACACTCTTTTGACCTGTCCTTTCCCTATTTTCTAACCTTTTGGTTACATTCTGCCATTCATGTTCAAAACAACCATGATGTTTTTATTTAAGTTGAGTGAATATTCGCCAAGGCCTTCTCATCCAGAAATCTCTAGGGGTCAGAGATAGCTCTTCATTATGTAGCCATCACCAGAAGAGCTTTGAGAGGAGTTGAGTTGTCAAGGTAATGTTTGTTTTCGTCTGCTTTTTTTAGGCATATTGGTAATCATTAGACAGCCACACTGACGGATGTCCGGGGCGAGGGATTGTGGAGGAGGGACAGGTGGTTGGGTGAGGGGGTCACAAATAATAGCATTAAGTAACTGAGTGCAACTACCACGACTTTGCTATAGCAACCGCACGCCTCACAACAAGGCACACAATGAGTGTGATTTGTGAGGCAGGGTAGAGGCGAAGGCATGACAAGTGCGATTAAGCATGTTTTTATGCTTCTTGATTTACTTATGGCTTATTGATGGCTTGTGCACTGTACATACACTGAAGACATAATATATAACAATTGTTCTTTTGTCAGCTAGTACAATTTCTTTTATTTTGTCCTTTTAGTGTAGTCCATTTAGCATAATAGACACATGAACCAGCAACTGTACTAGAGAAAAATGCTTAGATTGTTACATACCTTAGAGTATTAGCCTGTAAATAGAAATTAATATGGCGGGGGTGTGAACATTTTATAATTGGGGATGGATTATTACTACTATTGCATGTCTAGGTCATATTTAACCCAAAATCACTGCAATTGTATTTTATTTTTTATTATATCTTGCATAAAAAGAATGAGGCCTACATTTAGATTATTTGCATTGTCACATTATTGTCAGGACACTTAAGCACATTTTATGCCCAATTCCCAATACTGTACCACATTCTGGAATTTTTACTTTTCCCATTGTTTTCAATGATGATGATTCTCTTTACCATAACTGCAGTATTCAGTAAGTAGATATTGCATTCTGAACACAGCCACTGTTCACCCAAAAATGAGAATTCATTATTTACTCACCCCTATGTCATCTCAAACTCATTTGACTTACTTTTTTTCTGTGGAATACAAATTATTTTGATGGAGATATGATGTGAATATATACACTGTTGTGCCAAAACATTATGACCACTCACAGCTGAAGTGACTAACATTGATCATTTCCTAACAAGGTCACATGTCAAGGTCTGGGTAGATTAGATGGTTAGCGAACAATAAGTTCTCCTTGTCAACGTTTTGAATGCAGTAGAAACGGGCAGGAGTAAAGACCTGAGTGACTTTGACAAGGACCAAAGTGTTATGGCCAGATGACTGGGTCAGAGCATCTCTGAAACTGCAAGGCTTGTGGGCTGCTCCCAGTCAGCAGTGGCGAGTACCTACTGACACTGGTCCAAGCAGGGTGCCCAAGGTTCATCTATGTGCAAGGGCAACAAAGGCTATCCTGTCTGGTCTGAAAAGTTCCTTCTGGTCGTAAGAAGTCACAGAAAATTGTAATGATGGTTGTGGGAGGAATTTCATCGCACCCTGCTGCGTGTGGGGCTGTATAGCCGCAGACCGCTCAGAGTGCCCATGATGACCTTGTCCACCATCAAAAGCAGTTACAATGCAAACGTGAGCATCGGAACTAGACCTTGGAGCAGTGGAAGAAGGTCACCTGGTCCAATGAGTCCGTTTTCTTTGACATCACATGGACTGTTGTGTACGTGTGTGTCGTTTACCTGGGGAAGTGATGGCACCAGAATGCACTGTGGGAAGATGGCAAGCAGGTGGAGGTAGTGTGATGCTCTGCAATGTTCTGCTGGGAATCCCTAAACATTGTTGCAGACCAGGTACACCCCTTCATGGCATTGGTATTCCTTGATGGCAGTGGCCTGTTTCAGAAGGATAATGCGCCCTGCCACACTGCACACATTGTTCATGAATGGTTTGAGTAACATGATGAAGAGTTCAATGTGTTGCCCTGGCCTCCCCATTTCCCCAGATCTCAATTCGATTGAGCATCTGTGGGATGTGCTGGACCAACAAGTCCGATCCACAGAAGCTCCACCTCGCAACTTACAGGACTTGAAGGATCTGCTGCTAATGTCTTGGTGCAATATACCACAGGACACCTTTAGGGGTTTTATAGAATACATGTCTCGTCGGCACTCTTTTGGCAGCACATGGAGGACCAACAGCATTTTAGCCAGGTGGTCATAAGGTTGTCTCAACAGTGTACATACAATGCAAGTCAATGGGGTCCAACACTTTCTAGCTCCAAAAAGGACATAACGGCAACATAAAGGTTATCCATAAAAATGTGCCATCTGCAGTCTACTAGGTGTGATCATGATTTGAAACTTTGATTACACGTCCTAGTACAACCTAGCAGAACGCTGTACACACAGACCGCAAGAATTATAGTGTAAAAGGAGTTACACTTTGGTCTGTTCTCTTCAGTCATATCACTTCAGAAGACATGGATTAAACCACATGTGTCATATGGATTACCTTTATACTTCCTTTATTGTATGTCCTTTTTGCAGCTTGGATGTTTCGGACCCCATTGGCATGCATTGTATGGATATACTGTATATACCCACATCATATCTCCATCAGAATATATTTGTTTGTGTTTTGCAGCAGCAAGAAAGTCATACAAGTTTGAGACAGAATAAGGGTGAGTAAATCATGAGAGAATTACTTTCCCTTTAAGTTTGTGCTGTGTGACGGTTTCTCGCTTTACCTTCACAGCCAAGGAGAAAGGTTGCCCTGTACAGTGATAGCCATTCTAACTATCAGCCCTAAATTCTGAAGTGGTTTCTAGATTTACCCTGTGTCTGTGTGGCGTTGGTTTACCACCACTAGCACCAGAGTAACAGGTCTGTATTTGGTGGCTTGAATATTCCAGATGTTGTTCTTTTTGAAGAAGTTTTTACCATTTAATTGGAAACATACTTATTCCACCTTTTAACATATGGGCTAAGGCCTGATCTTCACTCTTATTGTTATTCGTATGTGTCAATGCTCTCATAAATCGTCTAAGCAGAGGAAAATGTAACATAATAAAATGTTCTTGATGAGGTCAGTATCTCAGCTAATTTTGAGCAGCAGATATTCAATTTCATGCTGGTTCTGATTGTGGTTGGATCTTTCCCTCCCCTAAAGGAAAGGGCACTTCCATTTCCCTGAAGCCCTGATCTACCATTACTCCCCCATCCTGCTTCTCACACCAAGTGCAGCTGATAAGATTCACTGTAGATAATATGATTGGTATGCATTTATGGCACAGTTGTGCATATTTATGTGAACTTGCCCCATCTTGATGTCAACTACTGGCTCCCTCTAATGTGCAGTCTAATTGCAAGCCAATAAAATTATCTTGCTTTTGCCAGAAAAGGGAAGAAGTACTCATTTGTGGTGTGGTTTGAAAGAGATGTACTCTTTCAGTGGGGAATACCCATACATTCTCTGGAGAGATTTGTCACGCCAGGCAGAATGGTGATTAATTAAGGCCTGTTGTATTCTCTTTTTGCCCTGAATGGTAGAACAGTTGTCTCCGACACATTGTACCTTATAAGCCACAGAAATGAACAGTATTTAATTTGAACCTACAGCCCAGTCAGTGTGCAGATAATTTGCAGAGCTGATGCAATCTTCTGGCTGCCTAATGTATCACATGTATCACAGTTGCACATGTATCACCTTTGAAATTCTCCTTGGAACATTTTCTGTGTGAAAATAGTTTTTTCAACTGTTCAGTGTGAATCTAACTATCTGATTTGGTTCTGCTACATTATCATATCTTATTCACTATATTTAACTTTCTTGTCAATGCAAGACAAGATGTACTAATTTGTTTGGTCTCCTTCATAAGAATTAAGAAAAATTCCCACCAGCAATTAAGTGCCTTGTAGTCACAACATGATTTTGTTTAAATATTTTATATTTAGTGTGAAGTTTATTGCAGTTCAGCATTCATTTTCTTGCTTGATAATTGCATAAATATGTGTAGAAATGTTTGAAACAAAGTCACTTACAGTAGAAGTAGTGAAGTAGGCTAATTGCAAGAGCAAAATACTTGAAATCTGTGCACAGTGAGACTGTAGGTGTCAAGGGATTGTACTACCAGCCTGTTATTTCCTTGCAAGGCTAACCACTCAAACATAGCCTGTGGCATGAAATCTGAAAGTATTATTTTTAGTTATAGAGGCTCTTACCAGCTGTCAGTTTTTTCAAAGCATTATTATCTAACCATATATTCATTATTATTTTTCATCTGTGCATTAAAACTGCTTTTTTATAAATAAAAAACATATTTGGAATTATTATTAGTTATTTATTTTACTGTTGGACTAATAATCATATTTTCAGTTGTATGATTGTTTATACATAATTTTTGCCTAGTGTGAAGTTACATTTTCCATATTGTCCTGCTGTGAACTGGCCTCCAGTAACTCATGCTTTCATTTTCACTCGTTTGTGAGTGGCTTCCAAAGCCTCAGAGCAGGACACCTTGAATTTGACATGTAAGTAATTATTTGTTTCCTTTTCAAGCTACACCTGCTTTTGAGCTTCTCTTGATTAGCATGTGGGTTTGTGTTACAGATAAGGGCTTCTTTTTCCACCACCTCTGGCTATGGAATACCCACACTGAAGTGCTTGTGTTAGGCTATTCCTTAAAGGGATAGTTCACCCAAAAATGTAATTTCTTTCATCAATTACTCACCCTCAGTTTGTTCCAAACCTGTATGACTTTCTGAATGATATACAGAATATTAGTCACCATTCATTTTGTATGGAAAAAAAAAAAAAAGATTCTACCAAACAACTTTTTTGTGTTCTATGGAAGAAAGAAAGTCATACAGTTTTGAACATTGACAACATTAAAGTGAGTTAATCAAAGTATTTTTGGGATTTATCCTCACTGTAAGCAAACTATACCTTAAAATATATAACATGTGTTGGGGTTATGCATGAAATAGATGCTGTCAGCTTGTTGTGAGTTCCTGGACAGAGGTACATACGGAAGTTATAATTCCAGACCTGAAGGAAGAGTTTCTTGGAAGAGGTGTATTTTGTGAATCATGATTTGATTTACAACCCACCTACTACATTCCAGAAAAATTCTACAGCACAACTAGAGCTGCTGGTAAGAACTTGTTGCTAGGGAACGAGATGGCAACAGGTTATGGAACACTCCCTCAGGGTTTTATTCAATGAGATGCAAGTCTTCCTGTCTGCCTGATTGCCTTTGTGCTTCTCAGAGCATCTGCGAACCTTCAAAGTATCTTCCAAGGTGCTGAAAGAGAGTTGAACTGTTCATCAACTGAACATCAATTATTCACTTTCCACACTCTCAATTTTTCTCCGGTTGCTTTTACCAATGCAGTAAACATAGTATGTTTGCAGGTAAGGAACAACCCTACAATATCTTACAATACCACAAAAGCCAGTCACAACATCTGTTATTTCCACTATGTCACTACTTGTGATGAAATAGTGATGAGCTCTTCGCACGCATCATAGCTCCCAAATATTGCTGAGCACTTTCACATGTAATCCAACACATCGACCTCTTACAGCTTCTCTCCTCCTACAGACCTCTTATGGGTGCTTTTTCCCTTTCTCAGGACACTCCCAGGTGTGACCAGCCCTTTGAAGAACAGGGAGCATTGTGCCCACCTCTAGAGTTATGTCTGACCAACAAAGAGAAGGACACACAATATGATTCCAATATACTGTCCATCTGTATGCAAATGAGAAATGGTGTGCACACTGAGGGCAAAGAAATTGGATATGGCTGCCAACTCTGTGTCCTGAGATCCTTTTGCCTGGGAAATGATGGATAACAAATATGGCTGGTCAACAGGTGTCATATTGTGCATCTTAAATTATGTACCATACATCATATTATGTTCTTGCACTATACGTTATGTACTAGGCTATGTAGGGTTGTATCATCTCAAATGGAACACTACTGATTTGTTTTTACTACACTGTTTTTCAGTTGAGGGAAATTACATTTCAAATGCTTTTGTTGCCGCTAGAATTAGCATGTTGATGCATACTCTGCAAAAATCGAGAGTTCTGGCAAACTTGTTGCAAATTCACAGAAAATTTGACTCTCATTATTTTCACATGCAAATGAGCATTGCCGCAAACTCTTCATTGTTTGTGAGTGGGAAATTTGTGGCAAGTTTGTCAGAACTGTAGATATTTTGTAAGGGGGTGAAGGTAAATTATTCAACTCACATTTGTAAGGAACTGTGTTCTCCAAAGAAGTTTTGGGTAGATACCACATTCATCAACTGTGTTCTCCAAAGAAGTTTTGGGTAGATACCACATTCATCAACTGTGTTCTCCAAAGAAGTTTTGGGTAGATACCACATTCATCAACTGTGTTCTCCAAAGAAGTTTTGGGTAGATACCACATTCATCAACTGTGTTCTCCAAAGAAGTTTTGGTAGATACCACATTCATCAACTGTGATCTCCAAAGAAGTTTTGGTAGATACCACATTCATCAACTGTGATCTCCAAAGAAGTTTTGGTAGATACCACATTCATCAACTGTGATCTCCAAAGAAGTTTTGGTAGATACCACATTCATCAACTGTGTTCTCCAAAGAAGTTTTGGTAGATACCATTCATCAACTGTGTTCTCCAAAGAAGTTTTGGTAGATACCACATTCATCAACTGTGATCTCCAAAGAAGTTTTGGTAGATACCACATTCATCAACTGTGTTCTCCAAAGAAGTTTTGGTAGATACCACATTCATCAACTGTGATCTCCAAAGAAGTTTTGGGTAGATACCACATTCATCAACTGTGTTCTCCAAAGAAGTTTTGGTAGATACCACATTCATCAACTGTGATCTCCAAAGAAGTTTTGGTAGATACCACATTCATCAACTGTGATCTCCAAAGAAGTTTTGGTAGATACCACATTCATCAACTGTGTTCTCCAAAGAAGTTTTGGTAGATACCACATTCATCAACTGTGTTCTCCAAAGAAGTTTTGGTAGATACCACATTCATCAACTGTGTTCTCCAAAGAACTTTTGGTAGATACCACATTCATCAACCGTGTTCTCCAAAGAAGTTTTGGTAGATACCACATTCATCACCTTGACAATGTTTTGTCTGACTATCATTGCAGTATGGTACCCCTTCTGCTATGAATGGTAAGCTGCAATTGTTGAGAGCATAAATTGTCCAACATTCCACACTTTATTTTTTCGGTTGAAAGAGTACATCATCTTACAGTAGTACACTACATCTTGTTGAATTTTTTAGTGAAAACATACTACTCACTCTACTTGTACTACAGAATGGCATAGAATAGTTCAGATATATGCAAAATTGGTCAGACCTATAGTTTTGGTTTGTCTGTGGTGCGCTCCCTTGAATGGGAACTGAGAGCACAAAAATTTTTGGATGATGACATCATAATAAAATCATAGTATTTTCCAGTTAAGCATTAGTTTCCTTTTCACTGTAAAAAAAGTCTTAAGTTTTATCCAGCTTATGGGTTTTTTGAGTCTCGGATACTATGAAATGCAAATTACTTTACATCTACATACAAAACTCATGTTAGACACAGAATCCACCCGAATGTTGTCCCAACTAGCCTAACAGTGTTGTCTGAATGAACAATTTCATATTAAACAATTTTGCTGATTTGCGTAGTTCCCAGCATGCACTGCAACATGAATAAATTATGTGGTTAGTGTTATAGGCTTATTTTTTTGCTGTTTGCTGAATTTATGCTGTTATTGTTATTTTTGTTGCCACTGTTAGTCAGTTGTTGTGTGGTGATGTTAGGTGCTCATTTTTTAAACTTCATGAGGTTTGTTGATTGTCACCGTTATTGAGGTTTGTGTGTTAAGTGTTGAGGTCTATTGTGTGTCTGCAATATGCCAAAGAGATTGTGTGAAATTGCTATGCAAGACATTATTTTCTTCAGAGGTTAAGGTTGCAGTTAACTTAAAGTAATTTAAAATCTTATTTAAGTTTGAAATTGTGACAAAATGAAAGTTCTTGTATTGGGAATTTATAGATGGCTGATTAACAAATTAGAAATTCCCATTTACTACACAAAGCAATGTTACTGAGGACAATTAAGACTAAAACAGAGAGAACTAAAAAATCTTAATGCATCATTATTCCTTGATTTTTTTAAGCTTGCTCAACAATTGTTTTTTTAAAGGGTACTTAAATACTTTTAAAGTATGTTTTTTGTTTTTTTTTTGTTAGTTAATGGTGAAAATATTTGTGGTGCAATCGTTCTATTCAAATACAATTATTTATTAAAGTGATAGCTTACCCAAAAATTAAAATTATCTCATCATTTACTCACCCTCATGCCATTCCAGATGTGTATGACTTTATTTCTTCTGCTGAATACAAACAAAGATATTTAGAAGAATAGATCAGCTCTGTAGGTCCATACTATGTTAGTGAATGGTGATCAGCATTTTGAAGGTCCAAAAAGGCAGCAATAAAGTAATCCATATGACTCCAGTAGTTAAATTCATGTCTTCAGAAGCAATATGATAGGCGTGGGTGAGAAACAGAACAAAATGTAATTTTATTTTCTATAAATCTTCACATTCACTTCTTTTTTTGGCGATTTGCATTCTTTGTGCATATCACCACCTACTGGGCAGGGAAGTGAATTTATAGTAAAAAGGTACTTAAATATTGAACTGTTTCTCACTCAAACCTATCATATCACTTCTGAAGATATAGATTTAACCATTGGGGTCAAATGGATTACTTTTATGCTGCCTTTATGTGCTTTTTCTCCCTTCAAAGTTCTGGCCACCATTCACTTGCATTGTACAGACCTACATAGCTGAAATATTCTTCTTTTGTGTTCAGCAGAAGAAAGAAAGTCATACACATCTGGGATGCAATAAGCGTGTGTAAATTATGAGATAGATCATTTAAATTTTGGATTGGGCTATAACTTTAAATGATGAAATATTGTCATGATTTACTGTCATGAATTTTCACAACTAAAAATGGATCAAAAATTGTCTTTTGGATAAGATACTTATTGTATATTGGGTATTATTATAGCAGTTATAATTGGTTTAAGACATTTAATGCATTTAACAACTATCGTGACGCATGTCTTTGCCATTATAAATCATGAAAGGGTCACTCTCCTTGCCTTTTGGGTGATGGGTATGATCTTAGATTTTGATTTAGAGTGAAGCAGTGGACCCGCTGTGAGAACACGAGGTCCTCTTTGCTTATCTGTAGACATTGTAGATATTTATGAGGCTTTACCGACTTCACTCCCCTGCTGTGCTGTCTCCTACAAAATCTGCTTCTTTCTCTCTTTTTTCTCTGTCTTTTTCTATAGAGATAGGCAAGAGAGAGCAAAGGAGTTTTGACTATCTTAGACTCCGTGAACCCTCTTTGAACCAATGGATGGATGTGGGGCTTGGAATGGACTAGAATAATAAAAAAAGCAAACAGGGGAGTCACCATTCCAACTCTGTTGTAGGATATCCTGGATGAGTGCTGCTGTTTTCGGGAAGCCAAAACATGTAGAGTTTGATATGCTCAGCTCTTATGAGATTCTGAAGCCACTCTAGGCTACTGTGAGATGTCATAAACTGGACGGACATCCTGGTCTACTCTAGCCTATCTATCTGTCTGTCCGTCCTTAATTCCTAAGGAAAGATTGTTCTTCATCTGATTTCAATAATTACAGGCTGCAGCCTCAGTAAACCTAGTTCCCTTTCCAAGGCAAAGTGTGTCAAGGTTGATTGAGCCCATTGTAAATTGTCTAATGGGAAAAATGTTTGAGTAGAGCAATCTGCACCTGCTCCGATGGAGGGAATCAGTCAGGGTGTGTCAGGCATTCTCAAGGGCAGACACAAGACATCCAGTTCTCCTCGACAACCTATTTGTTCCATTATCTTCAAATATATGAAGCACTGATTAATCATAACTTTAAATAATACGTATAACTGTACATGCAGAGCAGCAAATGCAGAGGGATCAGACTGTCCTAAGATGTATCCATTGCATTTGTTCAAGTGGCAGGGCAGGAGAAAGTAATGTTTCCTCTGAGACAAGAAGACTAAGCAGAGATCACTGATCGGGGTGTTGGGATTCCGAGATCTGTCAGGTGTCGGATGCCCTCATGTTCTGCACCACTGCAAATATGCACACCACTTTTACCATGCAAGAGGTCACAGAGTGCTTGACAGGGATGTGAACTCTCAAAATAGACATTATTTTTCTATTAACTGTTGTATTAACTGTAAATAATTGACTCTTTGCACTCATTCAGTTATTTCCATCAATGCATATTTTATTATTTGGACATTCTTATAAGTGTCTTTTCCTGGTTAAAAATTTTAAACCATATATCAGAAGAATAAAGTGTTTAGTACAGATTATTAATATAATTATTATTAATATACATATTCATATATATTGGGATATAATTTTGTCTTATGAAAGGTAGGGTTGATGGTAAAAGGGTTGACAGTTTCACAAGCCTTGTGCTTTAGGTCATGACTCAACAGTATTAGATAAGAGAGAATTTAATGCTGATTTGTCAACAAATATCCTGTTATTTATCAGTTGTTACCTGTACCCAATGATTTTAACAGGGTTACCATTTTAAGATCATTCCCTACTGACAAGAATAGCAGAACATAAGATAAACTGATAAACAAACTTTAACTTGTTTTTGAATTCATTTTTAAGTCATTATGACTTCAAACATTTATGTATTCTGTAACCTGCCCAACCCTGTATGTATATATATATATATATGTTCATTTGTTTACAAAACAAATGCCTTTACAGTAAAAGTTGGCATCAGCTATTCATTGTTAGAATAAATTGTATGCATGTGTATGTAAGGGACACGAATGGCAAGAATTTACCATTTCTAAAAAGCTTTTAAGATTGACACATTTATCACAAGGAGAAATTCTCGTTATGTAATGTGACACACTTCACTACCAGAGTTGTCAATCATGTCTCCATGAATGAGGCTTTGGTGGCCAACGGCTTACTATGAACATCATTTATAGAATGTGAAAAGTGAGATTCCATTGAGGACAACTAATGGAAATTATTGTGTTCAGCCTTTAAACATTATAGGAGGATTTAAAGTAGTTTACTTTAGATGCCATGTGTTTCTTCAATCAACTAATGGCCACTTATCACTCGTTTTTCTTTGCTATGCCCCATTGAAGCCCATTTGTGCTTGATTAGACAATTGTTGTGTGGCAATGGTCTAAAAGAAACACAACTAAAAACTTGATATCCATTGACTAATAGCACTCATGCAGGGTATCAAACACCTCCATGGTTAAGAGTTGAGCCAGCAAGGTTTGCTTTTTGCATGAATTTCTGTAGTCATGCTTTGTAAGGGTTCTTTCTTAATCTCTTAAACTCAATCTCTAAAGGCATTTTTTGGCTCACCATTACACTGTGGACTAATTGCCAAAAATTGGTCTAATTTTTTCAGAAACCTCCTAAATAAAAAAAGACTCCAATAATTAATAAATAATATTGTTTATTTTTACAATTTTATGATATTATATAAATAATATTGTTTATTCTACTAAATGGCAGCAAGTACTAGAATGTTTTTTCCTTTATCACCTTCCATTACAAAATGCCAATCTAAAATGTAGGTATTGCTCTAGAACATTTTAGCCCTCACCAATGTGCTTGTCCATAGACATTCAGTCTAATTTTCAGTTCATGCACCACCCCTATTGTTTCATCAAAAATCACAGCTTCTGAGTAGACTAGGCTCAGTCTCCCCTTTGCGATGATGTATAAGTATAACATTTTATCATCAACAGTCAATAACATATATTTCTGATGATTTGTTTAGCATGCTTTTACTGCTGGACTGCATATTTTGTTCTGGACATCTAAAATATAACATTGGATTATTCACACAAGTAAACAAGTAAAAATTGGCTCTTTTTTCCGTTACCCTAACTGCCTAAGGAAAAAGTAGATACAAAGTTTAAGCTATTTGGGGCTTACAGTAGAAGTGATCAGCATATAAAAGAGACATTTGTATTTGATGTCTGCAGAAATCATATTTCACTTTTTGATTATTTTGAAAATCTTTAGAATTGTGGAATTAGAGACGATAATTAGTAACAAAATAAACTATTCAATCACATTCCCGAGAATGAGAGCTTTCATTTGATATATGATTTGTCTATTTACGTGTTATTGTAAAAGACCTTTACTGTATATTCCTATTAATGTTAGATTATCTTTATTGTACACTGCTTTTAGCCTTACAGCTCTGATTTGCGAAGACATCTGGTAGGTGGTGGGGGCATCCATGATGTACAGCCCTTTAAAGATAATTTCTGGAAGATGCTGTGGATGATCAATAACTGTATAAAAAGGGTGTGTAACCTGAAACAAAGAACACAGGACCTAGCAGCCATGTATCTCTGTTATGTGGGATTTTTAATCAACAATTTCTCACCTTTAGGAAATCTCCTTATCACATTTAATTTCCTGTGCTTGCTTTACGGTAAAAGCGTAATCCTATCGCTATGGAAACAAGCTTCTGTAATAAGGTCATGCATCAAATATAGGGATGAGAACTGAGCACATGAATACAAAAGCAAATAGATCACACAGTTGATATATAACCTGTCAGCAAAGACACAACTTGATATTTTATGCCATCATTTTTCATTTCTGCATGGCTGAATAATGTTGTCATTTTAACATATGGTTTTGTCTTGTCAGAATTGCAGCAGGGAATTCATTATTTCCTGATATCCCTCTCACAGCTGTCCATGGTGATGTAGCTTTGTTAGAAGGAAATGAGCAACTAACAAGTCATGAATGACATTAAAGTGGGTCAAGGCCATGATTCAAGATAAAAAGGGAATCAATGCGTTGCCTACAGTATATGTTTATGTGCAAGGCCTCTGAGGAAAAGTCCTGAAATATGGATGAGGGAAGCCACCAAGACACACCTACTAGCACCAGCACCAGCACCTGCACCACCATACCACAGCCGCCAACCACTCTGTCCATCTGTCCAGCACTCCTCCTTCCCTCATCATCTTCACCCCAAATCTGTTATTAGTATTACTCAGCCACACCTTCTTCTACCTCCTCCAAGCTCTCCCAGCCCAGTCATTTGCACGTGTGAAATATTCCTGTTAAGGTGAGG
The DNA here is from genome assembly GCF_025860055.1 of Xyrauchen texanus. Classification (NCBI taxonomy): domain Eukaryota; kingdom Metazoa; phylum Chordata; class Actinopteri; order Cypriniformes; family Catostomidae; genus Xyrauchen; species Xyrauchen texanus. The sequence continues at coordinate 24,188,105 of NC_068303.1, read as the reverse complement.
TTGCTGCTTTAATCATTGCTGCATTTCTTTATGTTATGTCTTTAGTGACAGGACATTTGCCAGGTGAGACTGGAGGCCTTTTCAGTAAACTGTCTGTCTATATTTTTCCCCTTTTCTCAATTAAAATCACACACACTCACAAAATAATGCAGCATACCTACAAGTAATGCCATACACACTAATGCATCTACAGCTATCTATTAGGACATATCAATGAAATGGCACTGTAGGTCCTTAGATACTAGAAGTGATAGTTCACCCAAAAATTCTCATCATTTACTCAGCCTCATGCCATCCCAGATGTGTATGACTTTCTTTCTTCTACTGAAAACAAATGAACATGTTTAGAAGAATACCCATGCTCTGTGGGTGAAAACAATGCAAGTGAATGGTGACCAGAACTTTGAATCTTTAAAAATCACATAAATGCAGAATAAATCCATAAGGATCCAGTGGTTAAATACATATAATCAGAAGTGATATGATAGGTGTGGGTGAGAAACAGATCAATATTTAAGTACTTTTTTACAATAAACCTCCACCTTCGAGCAGCCCCGACCAGTAGGTGGCGATATGCAGGAAGAATGCAAATTACCAAAAACAAAAGAAGAAGAAGGCGAAGTCAATGTCAAATTTGATATTTATGGTAAAAAAGGACAAATATTGATCTGTTTCTTACTCACACCTATCATATCGCTTTTGAAGACACCACCGGAGTCTTATGGATTACACTTATTAATATCTTCGTTTGTGTTCTGCAGAAATTATGAGAATTTACATTTTTGAGTGAATTATACCTTTAAATAGTTAAACCTGTAATAGATTACCACTTGTAATTTATAACTCTGCTAAAAATTGTTCAGTGTTTTATTTTTATCTTGCGTTTCCAGTGGGCTCTCTCATTGTGGATTGAAGCACAAATGTACAGTAGAGGGCGCTCTCACCTGTGCCAAATGACACCAGCAGGTTGAGCACACATCAAGACATTCAGCTGCAAGGGGATATTACTTCACACGTTATCATTCGGGTTTCACATAATAATCGAACATTAACTTCGAAATTTGTCAATTTAAATGTAAGAACATACCACTGTATTCAAAATACGCTTATTAATTTTGTTTCGGAATATGCACCCAGATTATTTTTCAGTCATGTTTCACAATTTAAACGCTAAAGCATTTGCAGCTTCATTGTAGAAATGTCATTTAATTTTGAGGTGTTGTCACTAAATTTTGTATAATTAGTTTTTTAAAGATTACATAATTCTTTATAGTAAATAAATAATAATTGTTTTATTGCTCATTGCGCCTTTCACAGTGTAAGTTTTTTGGCAATACTCCGCCCTCCAGCGACGTTGGCCAACAATGTAAGATGGAGGATTTGTGATTGGCTAATTTGGCTGTCAATCACGCGAGATCTCCTCAGGCGTGCTGTAGCAGTGAAACACATCATTTGCCGTGAAGTGATCTGACGCAGAACATCACCGCGCAAATACACCACGCTTGTGAATTTTTGCATGTCAGGAGCGGAGGATCCTGTCGCCGGTCAACGGCCGCTTTTCATCTTTTGTCTCTTTGATTCATAACGCATAAATCAGAGGCATGTGGAATCGGATCAGGATTAGGAATTGTCTCCCAGTAGCGTGCCTGCTGTTAATGATATGGACGAAGGTGAGACCGCTGATTGTTTCTAGTATTGCAGATCGATTTCGTTGTCATTGAAGAGATCAGGGGGCTAAAGTTGATGGGTGTGGGCTGATGATATTTAAAACGCAAAGATGATATTTGTCAAGAGCGGAATTCTGCTCAAAGTAATCGATATCTGAATTACGCAGCCGTCAGTTGTAAGACACGTGCGCGTGCAATTGAGACTGTCAAGAGATGTAAGAAATTTGTAACTTGCAAAACGGTTTAATGTCATTCAAAGTAAAGAAACGTTACATCAATTAGAGTATAATTTTTGAGTGTATATATTGCTCTTCCCCTCTTGCTCATTAAGATGTAGGCAAAATTGTAAAGTGATTTTCTCTAACCGCGTACCCGAATGTATTAGTCAGCTTTGACATATTCACTTCTAATAGCACTGCATCCGTTTTGCAAACATTTTTTTTTTAATATCAATGTTTTGTAACGGTCTGTTTATTTTTCATTTCAATGTTATTTTTAGGTGTCCCAGTCCTCTGGCTATTTCGAGCTGCAGCTGATTGCCGTAGAAAATGTAAACGGTGAGTTGTGGGACGGGGAATGTTGCGACGGCACGCGGAACTCCCAAGACCAGCGCTGCGTGCGGGACGAGTGCGACACTTACTTTAAAGTGTGTCTGAAGGAGTACCAGTCTGAAGTCACCACCAATGGACCATGCACCTTCGGCTCTGGATCTACGGACGTACTCGGTGGAAATATATTTTCTTTTAAGAACGCCAGGAACAACCCTAACAAGATGAGCGATGCGGGAAAGATCGTCATTCCCTTTCACTTCGCCTGGCCGGTAAGTGCGCGTCTCTCCGCGATCTGCGTGGAGCTGTCAGTGGTCAGAAGTTGAGTGGGATATAGTGTTACGGTGATGACAGGGTCCATCATGTTGGAAAACCCTTGTTCTTTTATAATCTTGAGCGGTGTGTGTGTGTGTGTCAGGACCATGGTGTGTTTTGTAGCCATAAAAATAACCTTTGTTCAATCGCGTTTGGTTTAAGTGTTTGAAACTGAAAATCATTCTGGCTGCTCTAAAGGTGCATTTAAGGTACCATCACTTATACACACCCCTGTTAACGCCGCAGTTGGCTGTGTGTCAAACCTAGTGAGCTGCCTATCCAGGCGCGTTCATAGAATGCTGTCTATTACGCTAATGTTTTGGGGCACTAGCTCACTGTTGGTTTGCTTCTGTACCTCAGAGACGTTATTTTGAAGGCATATTTTTCCTCACCTCCTATTTGAATACTGTATCTGTTATTCAAATGTAACTCGCGCACAATGCAGCTGCACATGCCCTAATTGTTGCCTTACTGATCTGTATGAATATGCTGAATCCCTTCTTTACAAATCTTTAAAAAACAAGCAAAACAAACAAAATAAAAAAACTCTTCTCCCATTGCTTATTACTATACAAAATTATTATGGGTTCCAAAGTGTCCTGGAAAATACCATAGTTAGTATAGTTGTTACTTATGTAAAACGAGAATACATTAATATGGAATCTCCTTCAAAAAAATTTAAGAAGCTTCTTAATCTTTATACATTGTGTTTGTCACAGTAGTTTCAAATATTAAAGTTTTATAGTAGCTTTATAATAACTGTAGTAGCTTTGGGACTGTGGTGGAAACCGTGGTAAATTTGTAAGGGTAGAGGTGTACTGTTTGTGTTAACCTTATTTTAATATCGGAAACCCTTATCAAGTGTCTGTAGACACACAGGCACATTACTGATCCCTTATATCAGGTGACAAATTGCTGCAATGTTTTATTCATTTCAGTGTCACACCCACAAACAACAACACAAAAAAAACAACAACAAAAAAGCCATAGTATTGATTGTCATCTCTGGACTGTAGCCCAGTTGAGCTTGGGCATACAAACCGAAAGATAGCCATCCACCTGTGTCTGATGTCACACCCCTTAACCAGACCGCCAGTAGCAATAAAACACCTTTCCTTTACTACACCACATACATGCAACCAAAAAAAGTTAATGTGTAACATGTAATATATAAGGAGTGGTGGTGGCGTAGTGGGTTATAGCACATAACTGGTAATCAGAAGGTTGTCGGTTCGAGCCCCACACTGTGTCCACACTACACCACCATTGTGTCCAGATTGCTCCAGTGGGATTGTCCCTGTAAGAAATGCACTGTAAGTCGCATTGGATAAAAGCGTCTGTCAAATGCATAAATGTCAATATAAAACTGGCCCATGGTGGTTTTATCAAAGCTAGCTATAGCCTGCTCTCTTTTCTGCCTCACCGCTTGAAATCTCAGATAGATGTGTCCCTACGTAACAAGGCTGATGAGTGGCTATAGGCCTGAAGGATTTGAGTGCCCCGCCTGAAAGCCCATGATTGAGTTTGAATTTCTAATGCCATGCTGTGTTTGCAGTTCTTCAGTGTCCCATGGAGGCGAATGAATTCGCCAGAGGAATGTGTTACTCAGTGCCTTTGCATCCGGACATATGTTTGATGTGTGCCTAGTGCAACCTCATCTAGGGTGTATTGTAAAAAGATATAGAGCAGCTAACCCAGTCTTTGAGATGGGAGTCTGCCATCAGACCAGACATTTATTTTTCATTAGTTTTTTTTTATTGTTTTCCTATGTAAACATGCGCTAGATGAACACCTTTGACCGTTGCGCATCGTTTTGCTGTTTTTTCTGCATCTCGTGCTTTAAGTTTTGTTGAGTCCAGCTACAAAAACGTAACCTTTTAAAAACCTGTTTAGAGGCTCCTGCGTTTTGTTCCATTTGTTGCGCTTAGTTTAGGGCTGTCACGATGATGAAATTTGGCTGGCGATTTATTGTGAAACTAGTAATTGCGCTATATATATTGTTTTGATATATATTTACTATATATCATATAATATATTATGCAATAGTAAAATATTTCTGTCCTAATTTCTTCTTTCACATGTTTATTAATGCTCTTTAATTAAAACCACATGCCTGTATTTCTTATAAAGCAAAACCTTTGAAATGTAGTTTTACAATTTTGTCACTCCACCGAAATAGTGCATGCATCTCCTCCTCTGTGTCACTGCGTTTCATTAACTCTGTGTGTATGAACCCGTTGTGACAAGGAACATTTGCCATTGCATGATTGTTTATACAAAAATACAAAATGGGTAAATACAGAAGCGCTGTCATTGTGGAATAAGCGTAGCCAGAGCACAAAATTATGTGGTTGCATTAGCAGTTGCGTTTTTCATGTCGTATTTGCTTTTTATTACACAACCTCTTAAGTTAACGTAGGGAGGTAGGGTTTTTTTTTTGTATATCTCGATCTAATCTTAACCTCATTCATTTGAGAGAAAATGTAACTTCTAGCGCCACACAGTGGACTTTTCATCTCAGAACCGCTGCGAGATGTGTAAGGAGCCATGTTTGCATCATTTTGCAAAAATGTACCTGGCTCCATTTGCTAATATTTCACACAGAGCCAGCAGGTTAAGATTCTCACCTGTTAATTCTAGTCCCTAGCAGTTATGTAATGAAGATTTGTGTTACTGACAAACTTCACTGCCAGCACAAGAGGGTGAGAGACTATACCCACACGAGAGTCTGTCGCTGCCTCTCTGGTTAAGCAGAGAATGTTGACGATGGAGAGAGCAGCTGTAACCGTCCATCAGAGTGGGGGACCACAACGCTTCAAGGCTAAATGGCAGTGTCAGCCACACCTGATTGGGAGCTTGCTGGGGAGTTGCTAGGAGACGGTTACATGGGCCTTTAGTAAACAATTATCTATTGCCCTCCTGAGTACCCTTCCCCCTTAACTGGTCTTTCAGTGGATCCACTCCTTCCTGTCTCACCTGGGAAAGAAGTGCTAGAGCCTCACAACTGATTACACTATTGACTGTGTAATTAGCCAGTCACAGCGGGCTACATCTCCGGTCAACAAAAAGCTGTAATTGTTCAGTTCAACATCAGAGCAGGTGGCTTCTGATTGGGGATGATTATAGATCGGTGATTCCTACCCACCCCCCTTCCCCAAGACTAAAATGTTCAAGTTAGCAATGTCCATATCTTCTTGTTGTTGTCTTTTATGGGGTTGCTTGGAAGCCATGATAAAGTAGTGGGTGGGACTTTATTGCATTTTTCATGCAAAGTTGTAAGAACGTACCAAATTAATATTGAATAAAGGAATGTCAGGCACAACTAAACAGTCACTGTTCAGTGCTTTGGAAGTCAAGGCAGAGCAGCAGTTAAAACTCACTATTCGCAGTTCTCTGCAGTGGTTTGTGATTGTTACAGGAAGAGCTGATATTGATTCCTCTCTCTCTCTCCATGGAGACCCGCTGTGGTGATTCAACAGGAAGCCTGAGATCATGAGGAAACTTCAGCTTGATCTGAGCCTCTCTCTTTCCCCTTCCATGTCTCTTCCTGACCCTGAAATAGCTTTTTGTTCAGCCACTACAATAAACATTTTCTTGTGACTTGGGGCTGTGCAGGGCTTTTTGTACCATCTACTCATTGAATGAAGGGAAAGACATGCATTTCCCCCCTCTTGAATACAGCATTCATGGTAGAGGTGTCTTTAGCGGCAGGGAGACTGGACCAGTTAGGAGGTGCCCATGGGTGACTTATGAAACTACATCTTATAATGCTCCTCTCCTGTACAATGTGATTTATGAGATTTGTACGTGTTGTATTTTGTAAACCATGAACATCTCTAGTCTCAACTCGTTTGTTAACTGTTCCTTGAGATGTGGGGTACGGGCATTTAGAAAAATGATATAAAGAAAGAATGGTAAGACTTTTGTGAAGCATGCAGGCCAGGAACCTCCTACTCCATCACTCCTACATGGTGGGCTCTTTTAAACAATGAATACAGCATGCTTTGAGATTGCGTTTGGCAGAAGGGCCAATGCTGTTAATCGATTGAGTGGATTTTCATTTGAAGCATTGTATTCATTAATATTGGAAAAAAAGCTGTCATGATTGTGATGATAGGGCTTTGACAAGGGTAAGGCCTGGCATTGGGATATTTGTGTGCTGCTTCAGTGGAGAACCAAAGGAATCATGTGCCGGCATTGCATCCTTAGTGTGTGCAAGGTAAACCGATGCCTCTTTGGGTGCCCAATAGACAAGCTTCCTTTAGGTTGAATGTACCAAACCACCAGTAGTTGACATAATTGTATTAGGCAGAGGAATTATAATAGACTTTATATGTCCCCTGAGAGAGGCCAGAAAAAAACATGGGGTCCTTTCAGTGAAAAGAAGTGGGAGTTAGCGAGCTTAACCCTGATGTCCCTTTCTAAAAACACTATAATCTAGTGTGTGTGTGTGTGAGAGAAAGAGGGGTTTCTATTTAGGGCTTGACGATATGGCTTAAAAAAATTATCTCAATATTTTTCAGCCTATTGACTATTCAATATACACAGATCAGCCATAACATTAAAACCGCCTGCCTAATATTATGTTGGTCCCCCTCGTGCTGCCAAAACAGCGCCAACCCACATCTCAAAGTAGCATTCTGAGATGCTGTTCTTCTCACCACTATTGTACTGATCAGTTATTTGAGTTACCATAGACTTTGTCAGTTCAAACCAATCTGTCCACTCTCTGTTGACCCCTCATCAACAAGGCATTTCCAGGGGGTCTGGGTAGCTCAGTGAGGAAAGTCTCAGACTACCACCCCTGAAGTCGTGAGTTCGAATTCAGGGCATGCTGAGTGACTCCAGCCAGGTCTCCAAAGCAACCAAATTGACCCGGTTGCTAGGGAGGGTAGAGTCACATGGGGTAACCTCCTCGTGGTCGCTATAATGTGGTTCTCGCTCTCGGTGGGGCACTTGGTGAGTTGTGCGTGGATGCCACGGGGAATGGCATGAAGCGTCCACACACGCTACGTCTCCGCGGTAACACGCTCAACAAGCCACGTAATAAGATGTGCGTATTGATGGTCTCAGATGTGGAGGCAACTGAGATTCGTCCTCCGCCACCCAGATTGAGTCACTACACCACAATGATGACATAGAGTGCATTGGGAATTGGGCATTCCAAATTGAGGAGAACAGGGGAGAAAATAAAAAGCCATTACCATCCACAGGACTGCTCCCTCAGTGGATGTTTTTCATTTTTGTCACAATTCTGAGTAAATTCTATCTACTGTTGTGTGTGAAAATCACAGCAGATCAGCAGTTACAGAAATACTCAAACCAGCCCGTTTGGCACCAACAAACATTCATGCGATTATCTAATCAGCCAATCGTGAGGTAGCAGTGCATATAATCATACAGATTCGGGTCAAGAGCTTCAGTTAATTTTCACATCAGCCATCAGAATGGGGGAAAAAATGTGATCTCACTTATTTGGACCGTGGCATGATTGTTGGTGCCAGACGTGCTGGTTTGAGTATTTCTGTAACTGATGATCTCCTGGGATTTTCATGCACAACAGTCTCTAAACTTTACTCTGAATGGTGCCAAAAACAAAAAACATCCAGTGAGTGGCAGTTCTGTGAACGGAAATGCCTTTTTGATGAGAGAGGTCAACAGAGAATGGCCAGACTAGTTCGAACTGACAAAGTCTACGGTAACTCAGATAACCCGCTCAGTACAATTGTGGTGTGAAGTATAGCATCTCAGAATGCTATTTTGAGATGCGGATTGGCGCTCTTTTGGCGGCATGAAGGGGACCTACACAATATTAGGCAGGTGGTTTTAATGTTGTGTGTGTGTGTGTGTGTGTGTGTGTGTGTGTGTGTGTGTGTATGTATGTATGTATATATATATATATATATATATATATATATAAAATAATTATGTATTTGCTTTTGAAAGGAAGTTTATAATCAGAGGAACCATCATTTCATCCAATGAAGCCAAGTAAATTAATAATGTTGAAGGCATTAAAAACAATCTATTTAGGAATTATGCATTTTAATTTAAATGCATTTATATTTGTATTCCAAATAAAATTATGAATATATTTTTACTAAAATATTTTTTGAAAGAACAAGATGTGCAAAAACTACTCAACCCAGTTGAATATTGCATAATACTAAAATTATTACTGTGGGAACAAATCAAGTTTATTATTATAATATAATGCTGAATTATCATTAATATTTTGAGGATTAGATTTGTGTTGTACAAAAGTATTATTTGTTTTGTCCTATTTAATTAACTTTAACCTGGGGCTTTTATTTTAACAGTGAAAGTGCTGTTTGTTAGTGGTTGACCGATATGGGTTTTTAATGGCTGATACCGATATCCAGAGAGCAGGGTGGCCGATACAATGCCGATATATCACACAATTTAATATAGTAAATAGCAAACATAAAATTGCACTAAAAAAAGGTAAATAATGAAAACTCACACAAAACTAAAAAATAATATTGTATTTTAAATGATCGATAGCAGTTTAGTTTAGTCATCAGATTTTAGTCATTTATTTGAACATGAGAAATTGTGAATATATTAGGAAGAAGGAAATAACAGTACACACAGTAGTCCAGCAATCATGTTGGCACGTTAGCAATTGCATGAACTTAAATAAAATACTGAATCAAACCAATTGCACATACAGTGCATAGTGAATAAGACATTTACTCATAGCACACGTGAAGTGCTTTTACATTGTGCTGCATTCGAAAACGTAGGCAGATAACTTGCTACCTTATTGCTTAATCAGTTAATGGCTTATCTGACAACTGTTTTGAATGAATGGAACTCTTAATGTAACTGGTCACCGAACAGTACAATTTCATCGTACCTCGGTATACAGCCTTCGGAGTAAGAATTTTCCTGTTTTCGGATGCAGCCTTGAAGTTGCACTCACGCGCTCGTGCTGACATTTTAAACAGTCTGAATCGCCTACTTGGATTGTCACAGATGGACCATCATGATTTGTGAATGAGAGGAACTTCTGATCCTGAAGTTTTTGATTCTGGCTAATAGAATATGTGCTTCAGAGGAAGACATTAGATGAGCGCTCGATGGGAAGAAAATGCTGGATTTGCCTTTTATCATTACAAAAGTTACAGGGAAATGTTGAGGAGAGACTGCTAGAATACTTGTTTCAGAGGAAGATTTATGAGTGCTCCACAGGATGCTGAATCTGCTAAAGTTGTGTGATGTTGGTTTATTACATCTGTTTAAATGAGATATGCACCTATTTGCAGACGGTATATGATATTAGTTTTATTTATATTTGCCTTTTTATCATTAGACAAGACAGTTAAATGTTTCAAGGAACTGTTGAGGAGAGAGGGGGTGAATGAAACGGGCGAGAACATTAAGAGCTCAAACGGGTCTGCCGCGACTCTGATATGCGGACCGTTTAAATGAGACTGTGTTGCATGCCGGTCTATTATTGTAGTAACATGATGGCATGTAACAACAAAATGAACCGTGACTGGTCGTTTACATGTCTCCGACGCTTCAAATGCAAGCAGGCGATTTTCGGCACCCTCAAGAAAAAAATCGGGCAAATGGGAAAATGTATCTGCCAATAATTTAAAAAAGTCAGTATGTTTGGAGTTGTGAGAATGCTTAAACCTGCAGTACATGATTTAGTAGTTGATTTCACATGAAATTAAAATATATATATTACTAATTTAAAGTCAGATGATTTTTAAGTTGATTTTGTTTCCTTAGTCCACTATAGAGCACAATAAATACATAAACCATTCAGCACTGTTATCTTATTGCATATAACATTCTTATTCTGACATAAAATAAATGTTAAAAAGTTTTAGTCGGTCCATATTTTCAAATGTTAACTCAAAAGTAAAATGAGGGGGGGAAATACTTCAATAGAATGTTCACAAGGTGTTACACTTGCACTGATTCCTACTACTCAAGCTTCATAATAACAGCGAAATATCACATCGTTTATTTATTTAGTACATTTATATGTAGTGTAGCAATATTCACTGATAGCAGTGGTATTCGGCTGAACTTGGTGGTAAAGTGTCTTAGACTATGAGCCCAGGCCAGGGGCTGTTCAAACAGATGGAACACAACAGATTGGAACCGATCGCGAGACACACATTTCCAAGTTGAACTTCTTTCCTGTCAAAGTATTTAAACAATTATTTCTTAATCTGAGAAAAGCTTAGAGAGCTTTTAAAGATGCAATGGCCAAAGACCTCCACCAACTGTAAGGGGCTGTTAACACCGAACGCTTTTGCTACCATCCATTTGTTTTTCTATGCGTGCTAGACAAACGTCTTTGTTTCCCTTTGTTTTTGTTTATTCTGCATCTCGTGCATTAAGCAGTGGGTTTTTTTTTTAAATGATGTGTCTAATTAAAAAGAACTTTAAATGCATATTGAGACACCTGCTTTCTGTTAAACTGTATTATTGTGCTGTGTCTAGCCTATTTTTAGCACAAGAATTTGATCGATCTGAAGTCATCGTAATACAGTGAGGATAAAAATGTAAATGACCTCAGATGATTTGTTTGTTTCCCTTGGCAGCATGAAGATATTAATTTGCTTTCCCACATCATTAGCTTTAAATATGAAACTTAACTGGCTAATGAATGCGTAAATGTGACTAGCTGGATATGAACTAATGCAAACTGATGGTAAGATTAAGATTTGTGTAGGACTTGTGTGTATTTTTGTCACATTGTTCTAACCGCTTGAGGCTAGCTTTAATATTAACGTCCTCTCAGCCTTGTCGGCAAACATACTGTTGTTCTCTACTAATGCAGCATCTAGTCAACAAATTAATGACTTTATAATGATATGAAAATGTTTACTGTATACATACCTTTTCTCATTGTTGATGTTTTAAATCCTCGTCCGCTTAGTATAGTCTCACGTGTCAAAACAAACACCACAAGGCATCAGTGAAGTGATCGTTTTTATTTAGCCTCTAGAGGCCGCTCTCATACTGTATAATGACAGCGGACCCTTCCCAGCCACTCCAGCACCAGACGCAACGGGAGAAAACTATCGGTGTGGATTTTTGCCGATAACAATAGTTCCAGAAATCTGTTATCGGTGACGATTTATCAGCAAAACTGATATGTCGGTCGACCTCTACATTAAATCGAGCCTATTGTGGTTTAATAATTACATATGACCTACTTGCTATTTTGGTATTATTTTGATTAATTGTGCTGTCCTGAAAGATTTGGAAATTAGTCTACTGATGCGCTCTTTATTAAATTGAATGGCCAAATAAAAAGCACATTAAAATTCACAATACCGCTTAATTTTATATTGTCATCAAAATCATTGGGATTATATAGTGAATATTCAATAAATTGCTAATATATATATATATATATATATATATATATATATATATATATGTAAGCCACAGTTTCTCAACTAATTGTTTTTTATAAAAACTGCCCATGATGCACTACCTCCCGGGCACTGGGTTCATTCTCTAATTTAGCACAGTTTCACAAATGACACTGTGAACAGGACAACTAGGGCTGCACATTTATGACAAAAGACATAATTTTCATGCTATATTGTTATATATATATATATTTAAGGATGTGTATTAAAATTATTTTGGGTGCCATATCCTTAATGTAGGCTACACCTGAATTACTAGTACCTAAATTGTGAATTTAACATTGGCCCTCTTAGCAGCATGAAAACAAAACAGTTACTAAATCTTTGAATATTTTATACACAAAAATCACATTTAACCACAGCAAAAACACGCTGTAAATATAGAATTTTGACGCAACGGACGTTGACCTAAATGGAATGCTGTTAATTAAACCTTTCACTATTAGATACTTGTGGAAGCTGTAATTGTAATCTCGATTATTTATTCAATGGGAGGACAACTTTGAACTAATCAAAGTGTGTTTCTGCAGTAAATGCCTGCTGTTTGAGTGATTCTGAATTTGCTCAGAGCACCTAAATTGTTTTGCTGTGTTGCCATATGTGGATGTGTTGCATGAGTGATTTGTGTTTGACTAATGCATGTGCACCTTCCTGAGCGAGCCAGTGGGCTAATGAATTGTGAGCAGGTGTTCTCCAGTAATTAAAGTGCATTATCACACAGCAAGTTTAATTTCTCCTTGACCTATGACCTTGTTCAAAATGCTAATGATTGTAATGGAGTTGTACCTCATGGTGTCATTGTGGCCATAACAGCATGTTAGCTAGAGGGACAGATAAAATGCTAGTTTACTTTACTGCAACTAGGCCTGGGTCTTTTTAGTGAGCCATAAAGCTACTTAGCAATGCCTCTCTCATTTATCTAGATACTGAAACTGGAGTAATCAGCAGTACTGTAACTGGACAAGACATTGAGACAACTGGCTTGTCAGATGGTTTGATGATGAGCTAGCAGTCAAGGGTGTCAAATGGCTGCTTCACTGTATTAACCAAGGGGCTGATTGCCAGATGGGTGGTTGCCCATGAGCTGTGTATGGAATATTGCCATTTCATGTTGGGGTCATAACACAAGTGTATTAGTTTCAGATGGTGTAGTTTCACAGATCAGGTTAATGTGTTCACATTCATTTTGGGAAGCCTTGTTAGTTTAGATTAGGATAGGCAGACCACTGTGTAATACATGTTTTGGAAAGATTGAGAGCAGTGAGAATAGATTCAGGCCAGCAACTTTGGAAGAGCTGTGAGTTGGGTCCACTGGGATATGGTAGCTTCCAACCTCACAGCCTGTTTCTAGTGCTGCCAAGCAGCCATGCTACTCTCAGTCTTAGTTTCTACAAAAGCTACAGAAGATTTATTATGTTCTGGTGATATAATGTGGCTTACCTTTACAAGGTGTTCGCTTGGTCGAAAGCAGTAACTTTATCATATATTTCTATACTGTTAATCAAGTGCATTAGAAGAGTATACCGAAAGGCTGTCTGTTTTGAGTTAAACTAATATTATGTGGTTGGCTGGTACATGTTTTCTTTTCTCACTCCTGAATAATTGAATGGAAAAATTTGTTATATTCAATTTTTTACAGATATATATACTTTTGTAGTGTTGATGTACATATTAGTAAGTTTAGTTGTGATTTTGTCCAAGAAATGGGCAATGAATGGTGTGACACTGTATTGGAAGTTGAATTTATAAAGTGTACAGTGTGTGTGTGTGTGTGTGTGTGTGTGTGTGTATATATATATATATATATATATATATATATATATATATATATAAAAATATGGATTATCACAAGGTGTAGGCTATATATATATATATATATATATATAGCCTACACCTTTGTGGTAAAGCCATGTTGACTCTGCTAGGAAGAATAGAATAAAATAACATCCCTGAAGAGCATCAGAGGAAGGGAATTAATTAGAGGCATGCATAAATTAAATATTGGATTCAATCTTAAAATATGACAAAAAAAAAAAAAAGCATGTGTTTCTGTCCTGTAAAGGTGGAAAGGGTGAATAATATCAAGAACAACTTAATATTGTATTTTTTTAAATGGCTGTAAATATGGAACTGTATGGCACTATATCTCAAAAATTGTTTAAGTAGTGATTTCAACATTTCAGTTTCTGACTTTATGTAAAACTGAAAAGTCATCAGGGCAATATAACCTTTGCTTGCTTTTCTGTATACTATATGCACCTTTGCTTTCTTTTCTGTATACTGTAACTCAGAGTCTGTGTGTGTGCCCATTGCCCTCCATTCCTGCTTAATTAGCACCCAGAGGGGAGGGGTTGTATTGTCATTACTAATGATCTTGTTGGCATAGCAGCGGAATGCTAAATGGGCCGTGTGTGTACACACTCACCCAGAGCGTGCCCTACGCTGGCCAAGTCTACAGAGAAAAGTACTATGCAAGCATAATTGTGCATCTCTCTCAGTACTCCTGATTCCTGCAGCCTGATCGCCTTTCAGACTAGCTGCACTTAAAATCTCGTTTGACTTGCTTTATTGATGATGGTGTCTCATGGGTATGCAAGGTTAACTAAACGCATTGTAGTCAATGATGGTGTCTGTAGGAACTCAACCCCAGGGTGGGAGAGTGCAAAAATAAAATTTACTGGCTTCAGGGCACAGAGTGTACGTCAGGCTGCATCTTCCTGTCCTTCCAGGGCCATAATGCTGCTTAAAGCTATTCTCTGCTTTTATGCTGTGGAAGTCTGGAGGAAAAGGAGAATTGTTAGAGTTGAAGCAAGTCATGTCATATAGATTTGTGTGTGGAGTTCAGTGGCTTTGTGCAGAGAGACAAAGTGGAAGAGGGATTTCTGATTTCTAAGACATAACTTAGGACAAATGGGTATGTTGTTGAGAGTGAATGGGAAAGACCTTCCAAAATTGGTCTTCGAATTTGAGACTAGCAAAGCCATCTAGAAAGCCCTCTTCAGCTAAACCTTTTCTGGTGTGGAATAGCCAGGCATTGCTTAAGGGCCGATCTGAGGTTGAGTTGTTGAAAGGGAGGATGGGACAGGCTTTTCACATTGGCATCTGAGAAAAAGACTTGCAAAGTCACCCAAAAAGTGTTTGTAAGCTAAAGCTTTTTTGGTTTAGCTTGATATAGCCAAGCATTGCTTAAGGCTCAGTCACACTTACCTTTGCACAGCAAAATTCCACAGGATAAGAAGGGATGATTTTAAGCAAGTCTGAATCTCAAAAACTACTTGCCAAGCTATCTTTTTTTATTATGCTGGACTTCATACTGGTCACTGCCAAATCAAGTAACTTATCGTTGGCCAATGCTGTGAATTTCACCAAACTTGATCCCCACGTACAATTTGCATAGGAAAATTCCTTCACCTCTGGAAGTCCATAAGGGGAATTTCACCTGAGGGATGAATCTATCATGCATTCTCATTAAGATGACTGCATTTTCCCCACATAATTTTGCAGAGCAAAGGTATATGCGACTGAGCATTTATGCATCATTTAGGGTCAAAAGAACAAGAGACTAGCAAAGCCACCCAGAAAATCCTCCGCAGCTCCTCCACAGGCTGAGTTACGCTGTAGTCATAGTCTTCCCCAGCAATTTTTTCAGCAACTTCCTTTGATGTGTCCCCATCCCCTCACCAAACTGCTCTCCTGTCATTACCAGGATCTGAGGAGTAATCTCTGCCATTTCCTTCAAGTTAATTAGACTGTACTCTTGAGGTTGTCTTCAGAGAGTTGTTGTGGTTTGTGTTGACACTTGTTGGTCTTCTGGATACCTGCACCAACAAAAAAATAAATGGGGTTCTGGGTTTGGAATTTAAGATTGATGTCTGATGGATGCTGAGTTGACAGACTGAGAGCAAGGGAAAGAGTGCAGATTAAATGACCTGTTACCCCCTGTCGGCAGTATAGTTGAGACCTCTGTGTATTGGTGATGGAGTAGGGGACACCTTTCTCTTCTGGGTGATTGATTACAGAGCTGGCTTTTCAACCTTCTCTTCCCACTGCAAAGGGTGTGATGTGGCCCCTGCGAGGTGACTGGACCTCGAAAAAAAAAAAAAAACATTCCCCAACCTTAGTCTACCAAGTCTAGACTTGGTTGACACAAACATGACCTTGTCATGCTGGGGTGAATAGCTGCCATCACATTGCTGATCACCTGCTCTAGAGGGCCGGTGAGAACAAATTATTCTTATGTGATCAGACCTGTGCCGCAGGTTCCCGAGAAGAACATGGAGGCTAAACATGCACCATGGCTTGATCATTTTAGTGCAATCCCAGTGTAAATTTATTCCTAAATGGAATGGGCGTTCTTTGCCTCCAAGTTGCTGAATTTATCAAGGGTGACTAACTTTGATTTATTTCCACCATTACCTTTCCAGCAGTCCAAACTGGGATGCATTCATTGCTATTTGACCCAAATAAGGTCTAGGAAAAGAAATGTACTAAAGGTGGAATATTTGATTTGAACATCATGTTTAATATAATCAGTCATTCCAAACTGTTCTGAAGGGTGTCGCTAAAACTTGGAGGCCCATTCTGCTCCTAAACCAAAGAACAGGAAACTGTCTCATCTTGTTCCAGAATGATAATACAAAAAATATTTTAGCGGGCTGTAATTGGCCTGGTGGTGTTTCACATTTAGAGGTAATTGAAGGTTGTGGTCAGTATTGTCTGCTGCCTTCAATTTGGCCCATATCTCTGTGCCAGTCAACAGTTCAGCAAAAAAGATGGGATTGACATCCCAGATTAATGGAGATTATATGCTGCAGTCGTTTGCCAAGATAAATGACCTGCAGGTCCCTTGAGGACAATCAATCAATATATGTCACAGAACTTGATGCAACTGGTGCTTTGACTTGGAGGGAAGTGTTTGTGTGTTTGTGCTTCGTTATGGTGCAGGGATAAATGTGTCTCCAGAAATTGGCTAAATCCAACTAAACCACCCTTTGGGAACATTTGGGGGCATTCTCATTTGTAAAAAAATAATTCATGTAAAAAAAATTATTGAATGTTTTATATTAAAAATGCAAAGTTTTGTGTTTTATTTATGGTTGTCTATAGTGTTTAAGGTTTTGTGTATTGACATCAGTTTGATTAGTCTTTATTATTAATTCGGCTTATATAGAAATACAGATTATAGGGCTTTTTAATTTACAGACACATCACATACCACCTTTATAATTATACAGCATGGGTGTTCTGTAAAGGGAGTTCAATGGAAAGGAGGAGGCAAGAACCGGCTTGACAATATAAATAATATTTTTATGAAAAACTTAAACAAAAGACACAAACACACACATGACGGTCAGCTGCCCGTAAATGATCTCTCTATCGCACCACCATCTGCAGTCGGCCTTTATCCCTCTCGGAGGCTTAATTAGTCTTATAATGGACCGGGTGTGTAAAATCATGACCCGTTCCTTCCCTCCGCCCTGTCACAGTATCATAGAACTTTAAGCTTTCAGTTTAATTTACTGTGTGACTCGTGTGGGATATACATTTAATTAATTTCACAGATAATGACTGCTGACATGACAAAGAAGATTGAAGCAATATTTCAAAGTTTAAGGCTAAAATATAAAACAGTGTTTTAATTAATTCTGCTCTCCTCTATTTTGTAATTGGCTTTAAGCAAGAGAAGTCTATGGTAGTATGATGCAAAATGTTTGCCATTTAGCTGCTGCTTTCCATCTTTTCCATAAACATGTAAGTCTTTAGCTGCTGCTTTCCATCTTTTCCATAAACATGTTGTAAGTCTTAAAGTATTGACCATCACACTTATTATTTTGCTTCAAATCACAATGGCAGACATGATCTTCTGGTAATGTTTCGACGGCTGAGAGGGTGGGTAAGGGATCATTCTGGCAGGTCAGACAAGGGAAGTTTGCCCCTCTCTGCATTTCCACTCCCTAAAGCAGATGAGGAAGTGAACTTCTCTTTCTCTCACCAAGGTCACCAGGGAATGGAGACCTATATCCTTACACTCTGTTTCTATGTTGATCTTTTTTTCATTCCTTCAGTAACCCATCCATAGCATAGACCCAGTTCTCTATATCTCTGAGTTCTCTTGCTCTATTTGTGGTGGGGGTATTGACGGAGTGTTGAAGGCTACAGTACTTCAGATATAGTGTGTGTGAATGCTCTTAGACCACCTTGCCTCGCACTTAAACAAGTCACAATGACCTTTATAGGTCGCCATGGTGAGGCGTCCTCAACTGGACATTACTTGTTTCTCGACACCTCTTGTAATGCTGATGAAAATTATTTTGTCCTCTTAGCAAGGAGATCCTGAGAGAAGCTCTTGCATTATACTGTCATGGGATTATGTGATTAAAGTTAACATTGCTTTAAAATTCCACATTTGTAATAATCAGATGGGTCTTGTGTGTGCATGCGTCAAAGCATTTCAGTAGATTGCGTGTGTGCGCAACTGCCAATTGAAACTGCAGCGTGGGAGCCTTTTGAAGCTGATGAGAAGCCTGATGAAAGGTCTCCAGGGTCATTCTTATTCTCTCTTACTTCAGCCCCCTCTAATTTCAGCCCATCCCCTCTTTAAACTGCCCCATCCACCGACTGTGGGAACCTGCACCTGTGGCTTCCTCCTCTACCACCACCCCCCTGCAAGCCACCCACCTACTAATACTGCCACACACACACACACACACACACAGGCTGGTTACAGGCTTAATGTCCCAACATGACTGCAGTCTAATCAAATGCAAGTATGTGATGACCTGGAGGACTGCATAGTTTTGACAACAAGCACATTAGTAGGGGAGAAATGGAGGGCAGGTAGGATGTGTTTGCTCCCTGCAAATGCGTCCATACCAAGATGGCCTGCATTAGCTTGTTCATAGCCCAATATAAATATGTTGTTATCTGCAAAAGAAGTCTGTGATAAGCAGTGTAGAATTTAGATAGAACTTCTGTTTTAACGGTAACACATTGGCATGTGCATTTTTTTTTTTCAATTATGTTGTATGTCATAATATGCCTTTCTAAGGGCCATGGATGGAGACTGTGTGTGGCTGAAGGAATGTTCTTGGAGTGTCACGAGACTCAGGTTGATGATATATCTCAGTGATTGAGTTTAGATGGAGGTCTTTGTTCAGTGGTCACCTCCCCCCACCAGGCTTTATCCGCATCTAGCCCTTTGGGCAGCTGTCACATAATCCAGCTAATCAGAGACTGAGTGTGTGGGAACAGGACCATCCCCATGCTACCGTCTCTCTCTCTCTCTCTCTCTCTCTCTCTCTCTCTCTCTCTCTCTCTCTCTCTCTCTCACTCACATAAACACCCTGACATTCTAAACTTTCTCCTTGGGTATGCACATGCATGCACTGATCCAGCCAACCGGATCAATCCAGCATATTCATTTACTGATGGAGCTCTGAACCAAATTCTCATGCACATACACACATTTTACGTAGACAAGTGTGCATATAAACACAGATGCTCACTACCACGAGACCCCGCTAATACGCTCTCTCACGCATAGACACTGCGGCTGCCCACATGTTGGGGGATGGGAGGAGAGGTCAGAAGCCCTGCAGCTTGTCGAGGGATGATCCACGTTCATGTCAAATAATCCATCTTTTTAAGACGCATCTGTTGTATGTCTGCATGGATATGTGGCTGCAGCGGAGCACAACGGCCCCCACACCCACTCCAACCCATCCAGACAGACCTAGTGCAGTCTCTAATCCCTGACTGCATCCACCAGACCAGCCCACAGAGAGCCCCCCCCCCCCCTCAGTACTCAGTACTCAAGCGGGCAATAGTTACCTTCAAAATTCAGTGACATTAAATTATAGGCTGTGTTTTGAGATACTATAAATATATTGACTGATTATGCAAATGGATAACTTCCTGGTTTCAATGCGGTATCCAAACCCGGGTCTCCACTGCTGACGCGAAGTGCTTCCGGTCATGCCACAGGGGAAGGTAGTTGGACAGAAGCCTGACCTCCCCATTCAAAGCCGCATCTCTCCATCCCAGGCATCCTTTAACCACTCTTATTTTTGTATCGACGCACCTCCGACAATGTCGTCCATCTGTCCGACTGTAAGTAGGGCCCTATGTTTTCTGTGATGGTGAAATCATAGATGGAATTGCAGAATCCAGTCATAAAAACGGAATTAACAGTAAAATGTGGAATGTCACAGAATGCAATGTATGATTGCACAAATAATCAAATTAAAATCATGATATGCCTAGTGTGATTTATATTTTGCAGTTGAATAGGTACATTAACACCATGTTCTAACCAGACAAGACACGACGCTGCAATGCGATTAAAAGTTATCTGTTCCATGTTAATCAGGCTAACCAGCCGTGAATCACGGCTTTCTATTTTCTGCGAAGTCGCGTCAGGCAGCCCAGTCAACAAATAGGTCTAAAATCTTTCTCATAACATTGTAATAAAGCCAGAGTCTCACTAGCCGGTACAAAACAACTAGATTTTCACCGAGGATGTCACACACCCACTGAATGTTGTGCTTGACGTCTCGCTGTTCAGCTGGCGCTGTCTCACACACAGCTTCAGAATGGCAGTGTGGAGAGATAGCAGCTTATTCTGACTTTCTCTCTGCTTCCCTGTCACGTGGAGATCGGTGAAACAATAACACGAGTACCGCGTGAACATTAACAATATTAACTGGCTAAATAAGTATACAGTTCATAACGTAACTTTGCCCTGTGTATGTGTGTGATTTAGGGCTGCAACTAAGGATCATTTTGATAAACGATTAACTCATACAATTAATAGAATGATTATTCGACGATTCTGCGATTTATTGCACTGATTATTCAGCTTGTGCTCCGACTTAAATAGTTGTATTATATGTGCTAACTAACAATGAAAAGGACAAAATCATCTTTTAAAAATACCTCTAAATGACATTCACTGAATTAAAAGAAAAAAATATTTTTTATTAAGTTTAATTCAGTAAAAAAATTCTCTGCAAAAAAATCCTATTGTTATCAAGTGTTTTTGTCTTGCTTTCCATTAAAAAAAATTCTTATCTGATAATTTTATAATGTTATATAATATTAAAAATACAAATATTTAGATTAAGATTCATTTACTTGAGATATTTAGACATGCTTTAAGAGAATGTATCTTAAATATAAGTCTATTTTGTTTTCTCTTGGTTATACTTCTGCGAGTGCAGTAAAGACAAAATGTACTTGTATTCAAGATCTGTTCTCTAAAAGCAAGTCTAAATATCTTATATGCTGCTTCTCTGGTGAATGCATCTTTTTTTTAAAGGATTTTTAGATTATAATTTCTTTTTATATTTGTATTTGTAATATTATATTCAACATTCTCAGATAAAAAAAAAATTATTCTGCAGTATAGATGATAAAGTAATTGTACATTGTTTTAAAGTTTTAGATATTTATATTGGAAAACAAGCCAAAACAAATCAAAAATGTATTTTGTTGCTTTGTGTAATGGGGCGAATACTTCCTCTCTCACCTTTCTGTTCAATTCAATCCATCTATAACTCACTAAAAAACAAACTCTCTCTTATTAATGAAGCTGCGTATTGCCAATTTTCTTCACAATAAGAAATGCACAGAGACACATATATATTATGATTCAGTAAATCGCAAGCCATCATGTTATAATCTAGCTACGGCAAGCGCGCGTTTGGGGGACGAGCATCCCCGTGACAGAGTGAGCATCAGCTGGGTACAGTTTCAGTCTCTCCCTCTTTGATTGGGACACTTTGCACAACTCATAGAAGAGGCACTGACCGCACAGAGAAATGCCAGTTTCTGAGTTTAGTTATTTACATGTCCTGATTCCTGTAGTATTTGAACTTTAATGAAGCTGTAACACATTAAATTATAACTGCATTAAAGATGTATCGCCGGGGTGTTTCCTTTAAAGATTTTCGGCATGCAAATTTTGCTTCAGCAGAGCAGCAACTCAGGCTCCGCCTATTCCACAACAAGAGTGCTTCTGTATTTACTTATTTTATTATGTATTCCCTCATACTTTGTGATGTGTATATCACCTGAAGCTGTGAAAGTTTAGAGTGCACCTGGACTGTGAACTGTGTAATTCTTCCTCGGTCAGGCGCGAACTGCAGTGCTGCTAACACGTGTCATCAGAGGTTAATGTGATCTCATGTTACGTTGAACGAGATCAAACGACTATTCGGCAACAAAAATGTACAGTACATCGACTAATCGTTTCAGCCCTAGTGTGATTGTGTATTTTATCTCCACAGACTTGCGTTTATTGAGTTTATGAGAATAAACAGACTGTTCTGTCTGTAATTCTTAATTTCATTAAAGTTCTAAGAATTTATTTGATTAGATAATAAAATAGGATTAAACTTTAAAACACAGAATTAAAAATAAAAAGGAAAACACAGAATTTGAGAAAAAAAATCAAACTACTGAATTGTGGAAAAAATAAAACTGATTTATAGGGCCCTATAAAAGTCTCATACTTATGTGCTTTCTCTTTCTCCCTCAGCGATCCTACACACTCATCTTGGAAGCCTGGGACTGGGACAACTCCACTCAAAACAGTGAGTAGTCTCATGTATTACACAAATCACTGCTATAGCCTCTCTTGGTTGGGTGTAGTGCTCCTGATAGGTAGTGTTGAGCACTGTAGTCTTTTTTTTTTTTTTTTTAGCACTTTAGGGGATGGTGCAGAGATCCTTGAAGGTGAGATAGGTGTTAATGTTGCCCTTCTGATGTGTCATAAGTTAAGTGAGGGGAAATTCATCATGGTGTGTAGGACTGGGTAAAAACATCGATTTTCCGATGCATCTTTGTTTGAAGATCGATGTGTTACTCTATGGGACAACCCTCTAAAAAGTGAGTAAATCAGTTGAATATGTGAGAATATTTTGTGCTATATGAGTAAAAAGTTATGTGATTAGCCACTGGCTGGTTAACTTTTAGATCTGAACTCACTAGTGTATGAGTATTATAGTGGTATAGAAATTAAGCAGCGAGATCCTTTTACTGCTTGTTGAGAGTAAAAGTTTGATTTCAATCATTCTGTGTGATGTATGTCCAAAGACGAAATCCACGCAATCTATTTGTCATTGAATAATGTCTACCCTTTCTTTTCTTTGAAGTCAGTTGTTTTTTAATTCTAATCACACACAGCAAGAATGCACGAAAGAAACGCATCCTCTCTCATTGCTCTCACTGGTTTATGCCGGTTGTCTTAAAGAGACAGTACTGATTTAGCATGTGTTCTACATATAAATGTAAATACTTGGAATTTGTACAAATTATACTTGGAAATAATGTTTTTTATATATATATATATAAAAGCTTTGACAGCCCTATATATATATATATATATATATATATATATATATATATATATATATATATATATATAGGGCTGTCAAATGATTAAAATATTTAATCGCATAGTTCTTTATAAACACGAGTGGACAAAATACGATTCCAAATCCTGAAGTATTATACAGTATGTGACCAAATGTATATTTTAGTATTGTACATTTGTCAAATGTATATTTTAGTATTGTACCTAGCAGGGTTACCTAGAAGGTTATAAAATTAGAAGCATTAGCCAAGAGATTTTTTATTTTTATTTGTAGGCCTAAGCAAAATGGACATTGTAACCAAGATATACCCATATGAATCAAAATCTGAATCGAGAGCTTGTGAATCAAATCGAAACTGTAAATCTATATCAATACCAACACTAATGGTGTGTCAGGAATTTAATTCTGCTCTCTGGGTTTTATTGCGGATGAAAGGTTATTTAAAAGGCTCATGTCATGCATTTTCTTTTTTCTTCTTCCTTGAGGTTCACTTATGTTTAAAAAATGTTTTATACTAAAATAGCATAGCATTACATGATCTTTTTCCACCCTGTCTCTGGCCCTCTGTGTGAAATGCTCGGTTTCTGTGTACTACTGCTTTACACCCCTACAGTTTTGATTGGCTAAGATCATTGCAGAGCAAACGCCTTCCCGCCATTACAAGTGTGGAACTGTACTTTCCAAGAATGAAAGAAAAAAAACATGCAAGTGAATTGTTATGGATTTTAACCCCATTGAGCTTTTGTGGGATCAGCTAGACTGTAAGATGCGTGAGAAGTGCCAGACAAGACAGACACATCTATTTCAAGCGCTACAGAAAGCGTGGGGTGAAATGTCACTGGAGTATCTGAACAAACTGACAGCTAGAATAACAAGGATCTGCAAAGTTGTCATTGCTGCAGGTGGAGGATTTTTTTGATAAGAACTCTTTGAAGTTTAAGAAATTCTGATTTATTTTTTTTCTTCACATTTTAATAGTAATTTTTCACATTATTAATGTCCTGACAATCAGTTGAATGCCACTTTGGTGAATAAAAGTACCAATTTCTTTCCATAAGAGCAAAATCCATACACTTATTCCAAACTTTTGACCGTCAGTGTAGGTTCTGAAAGTAAAGGGTAGGATGCATGCATTTATTTTAAACCGTACTAAGCAGGAGCTCATAAATCGTTTATGTATATATTGACTTGATGTGATACTATTTTGCTTCCAGAACATTCCTCAAACAACTGCTATGGAATCAAACAAAAATGTAGTTTAAGCCTTACAACTCCAACAAGCACAATTTATATCCTGTTTATATTAAGGAATTGCATATTGAGTCCTATTGCAAATTACAGAAATGAGTTTGGCTATTGCCATACTGTCAGCAAGACAGTATTCAGTTGTATTGAACATCACTATGAAGTGCAAAACTTGATCAGATATGTAAAGAAGCAGAAATTCGGGGGCCTGGCTAGCTACGTCTCCACTGTAACATGCTCAAGCCACGTGACAAGATCCATAGGGTGATGGTCTCAGATGCAGAGGCAACTGAGATTCGTCCTCCGCCACCCAGATTGAGTTGAGTCGATTAAGAGTGCATTGGGAATTGAGCATTCCAAATAGGGGAGGGGGGAAAAAAAGCAGAAATTCAGTTCCAAATATGGTAGCCCAATATTATTTTTATCGACCCAATGCAAACAGAGTGAAACCTAAATAGAATTTGATATCTCAGACAGTAATCCACAAACCCTGGTTCTGAGGGGCTTCTTTTGGGCTTCCAGTACGTAAGGATCTTGGGGAATCAACATGGACACCATAATTCCAAAGCTGTATCCTGTTTACCCCATCGCCTTTTGTCTGGCTTGAGGAATTGTCGGTAGGAAAGGGTCAGGCGGAGGAATTCAACATATGCGGAAGAAAGGTAAATGCTAGAAAATAGAAGAGACAGAGGGGGGTCTCACTTTGATCTACGGATGTGATCAGTAGAATATCTGTATATCTCAGGGTTTGTAAAAGTCTAAATGCAAACCTACGCCTCTCCTTCTGCTTGGTTATTGTGTCCTGTTTTGTTTTTTGTTTTTTAATTTTTGTCTTTGCATACACTTTAAACAATGGCCCAGAGAATGCTTGCTTGTCTGACCAGTATGAGCTAAGCATCTTATAGGGAATTTTGCTATGGAGGTTGTTCTTCAAGAGCACATGGAGTATGACTTCAGGGAGACACAATACAGGGCTACAAGTTACACTGTATAGGAAGCATGTAAAATGACTGCTAAATAGGGCTGGGGTGTATCAAATGTTCATTAGCCTATATATTTGCGATTATTTTGCTGCGATGTTAAATTTTAAAGGTATATTAAAAAAAATTCTAATAATAATTGTCACCATTTATTCACCCTTATGTCGTTCCAAACCTGTATGACATTCTTTCTTCTGCAGAACACAAAGGATGTTAAATTAATTGTAATTTAAAACAGCCAAATATCGTCTTGACATCTTCAAAGGCATCAGTTATTGGTGATCACTCTGACCATCGTCGATCCCCGAGATCATCATCTGTTTGCTCAACCCGAATAACAAAATGTTCAGACAGTCTCATGCTGGTTTTCCAGACACATTCAGAATAATCAGAGCTTTTGCCTATGTCACTGCGGCTCGCTTTGTGTGTGTGCACACTTGTAAAATGATATTTTAAAGGCTCATTATTACAGTTTAGTATTTCTCTGTAATGTAGAACAGTGTTAGTAATGTTACTTATAACATACTTTCTCAGCCCTGGAACTCAAACCATTTTCTGATGCCCCCAACATATAAGTAATTAAATTTATATCATAAACGTGCAACGACTAGTCGACTAATGGCTTAAATTAATGACTACTAGTCGACTAGGAAAATCTTTGGTTGGGGGCAGCCGTAATTATTGCATTTAGGGGTGTGACGATACACTTGGTTCATGAGATGATACTGGGTTCACGAGGATGAGACGATATTTTAACACTATATACATGACTGGTCTTTTATTCGACTTGGGGATGGGCGATTCCACTATTTTCTTTTCGATCTGATACAGTACTTTTAGGCCAGTATTTTTACGAATTCTTTGGATAAAATTAGTAACTTAAATTGTTACTTACATTTTGTATATATTTATAGGTTTAAGCAGAAAATTATTAGACTGATTTGTTTTCCTTTTAAAAATGTGTTAGTAAGCCATGTAGAAAACCTCAAAATTAGCCCTAGATATTATTAAATGGTTACTATTACTAAAATCAACACTACAGTAATGCTGTAGTAAAACCATGGTTAATTGTATCAAAACCCTGGTTACTGCCAAAATAAATAAATACTAATTAAAAAACATGGTCACTATAATAATACTACTGTAAATCCATGGTTAGTTTTCATAAGGGTATCAATTAGTAACGAGGATTAAAGATCATTATCAATGTTTTAACACCTCTGAATTTAAATAAACCTGTAAATATGGTCACACAAGCCCATTATTATAAATGTCACGTCTAGGTTTGTCATTACTTGGTGTGAATAACTCCAGATGCTGTTTTTCAGTCATTATCTCAGGAAAGCACTGCTCCCTCTCTGAACAAGCACTATGACTAAAAGGGTGAGCGCTGTCTGTCTGCTGGTGTATTTGAGCATTTCTGCGCGTCAAGATGAGCGGAAGGAAATATAGCGCATGATATGAGCGCAAAGCGATCATCTGTGTTCAGGTGCGTACACACTGCCAGTGACATCGCGCGCAACAGCGACACCATACCATTCATTTTCAATGAGAGCACAGCGACTTCCGGCGACACGAGCTGTTGTGACTGTTGGCGCCAGATGTGGGCGTGTCCAGCGACGCGACAAAGTTGAGACAAGTTCAACTTTATTCAAATGAAGAGCAACTAACAGAAGCGACAGCCAATAGGAGAGAAGACGGGAGAGCTCACGTGATCCTTCCCTCTCTCGCTCTCAGCTCCTGCAGTAACGGAAAGATGGATGAAGGCTAATTCTTGCTGTTAGAAATTTTCCGGTGCTCTATGATATGTCTCTTCCACATACAAGGACATTTTTAAGAAAAATACTGCGTGGAAAGGTGTATCTGAGATCGCGGGGATTTTATGGACCCAGACAGACCGGCATTTTCGCCGCAGATAAACAGCCGCTATGGCAAACAGCACGCCTTGTTTCTCATTCATCTTTGATATAAAGCATTTTATGTACTGATTCCATTTATATTAAGTCTTTTCCCTCCAAAATGTTTGTTTTTAGTGGCAAGAAAAGAGATTCGCTGTCAACAGCAATAGAATGACATCCGTGAATGTCATTTATAAACGTTACTAGGTAACAGTACTGGGAACGCCCACTAGCGACTTCACCGCCAGCCACTGGCGACCTGCAGCGACAAAGTCAGTGTATACGCACCTTTCCGCAACTGCTTAGAGCACGAGATCTCGCCACACCACTAATTGCACGTCTGATGGCTAAACGTCATGCAACAGGGCAAAATCGTGTATATCGGTATGATTTAAAATGATTTTATTTAGCTATTAAGTTTCGTAAAGACCGCATCTGTAGTTTTGTGATCCTTGTCTCGCAACTTGTAGGAATGATGCTTTTAAGACAGATGCTTTAATAGGGTCTGATTTAAACTTTGTCGCAAAAACGCCATAAGGTTTTCCATCAATTCACTTCAAACTGTCAGTTTTAACAAATTAATTCAAATCTTGGACTCACCAATCTGTTTGAGTCACCGCTCAAAAATTTTCATGGATGTCTGAATGAAATACAAAATCACTCTTAATCCATTTGAGCCAAATACATAAATATGAAGAAATTTTTTGAAATAATTGTTTTAGCTCTTTCACCCTGCCCAACTGCCAAGCAGGTGTTTCCCAGTGAAGTTACTGGGACGTTGTGTTTACAGCATCTGCTCTGTAATTAAATGATTAGGGAGCTCAAGCGTAATGCCCCCTATATATTATTTCAGGGCTCTAGAGTTCAACAATGACATTAGAAGTGGTCACCCGGCCACCTGTAATCTCTTCTAACAATTGATTAAAAAGACTTGGAAAATGACCACCTTTCTTTTGATTATCCAGATAGTGGCTTGGCAGAGCTTTGTTTGAGAAAGGAGCTTCATTTATCACACAAGCCCATAGTAGAGAGGCATGCCAGACATTAAGATTATTCAACATTAATGATCTAGTATTAGTGAGAGAACGCTGCCAAGCTCTGTCTGATGTGGCTGTCTGCAGTCTGTCCTTACGCAAGGCTTGGCAATGAACATGAGTTTGAGATACTGCCAGTACATCGTCCTCTCTTTAATGCTGTTTGATACTACTAGTTTAGTATGCAGCGTGAATGCTCAGAGCCATGGCACCTCTTTACTTAAACCGGACACGTCCCCGTGCCTCTATGTCTGTCTGTCAGATACCCAAAGGCAAAAATATCTCTCACTCTTTTGCCTTTCATTGGGATGAATAAAGTTTATCCTGCACAATGTGTCATGTCTTCTTTTTGCTTTTTTGTTGCAAAGCGGGAGCTTTGGGACCTTGTTCTAGGCAGCTTGTTAAGAGATCAGGCGGAATTAGCCAACATCGTCAATGGGCATGCATTTATCATAGACTGTTTAAATAATTCTGTTACATATGTCAGAGTGGTGTGCAGACAGACCATGGCTACATTCACACAGAAGCAGAAACCGGTTGTCAGTCTTGTTTTAGAGTGCTTAATATGGTTCCGTTGACACACAGATTGGTTATTAACTGCATTCTATATCCAAACTGAGACTAGCAACCATATTTTCTGTAAACCTGTGCTGTGTAAACAGAACTACATTGGACAACTAGTTGTCAGTCACATTATATAATGCAAGAGCTATAATGCACATGGGTGTCTCATGTATTCGCTAACAGCACTTTATTTTAAATGGCTGGTCTATGTACTTATGTCAGATGGACATTTTAGGCCATTGCATTGCATCTCAATGATGTTTCTAAGTCTTGTAAATGCATTATGGTGTGCTATTATAATAGCTTGTGTAAAAAAAGTACAAAAAAGTGCATTATCAAAACATAAGGCACAATGTGATGCTGCGTAAACTGAGTAGTTTGTGAATAGGCATAGCGCCATGCAGTTGCACATTTTGCACTTCATAAGAAGTTCGCTCACGATTGCTCAAGTTGAAATGGATAATGCATAAGTAAAGGTAAATTAGTACATTTCATATGTACATTACCTATTTACTTTGAATGTTTGTATGGTATACCTCACCATGTTAATTAAGCTTATGGTGATGTTTGTGTCTGAGTCTGAGCAGTGCTAATTGTCCACTTGATGAGCAATCATTAAAAGTCTCAGTGTCACCTACGGAAAACAAGAGAAGACGTGCTCTGATTGTCATTGATGATCTTTCCCTTTTGATGAGTTGCCTCAGTGTACCGGAGCAACAGCCGATGTAAGTAGGGATGAGGGATATATCGGTGGCCGATATATTACTGGCCGATAACCGGGAACATTTTGATATTATTATCAAGTCGATAATGGAATTACCGCCGATATTTTTGTAGATAATTTGTAACTGTTTATTTGCTTAAGGCTGAGAATCTCTGACTGCCTGCAGCGGCTTTCCTCAAGCAGAGACTTGAACAGCCGCAAGCGACAGTGCTCGTGCGCACACGCAACGTGTCTGTGTGAATTAAAGCCAAGCTCATGTTGCTCTGTGTGGATTATTTGAACATATCTGCTCCTTGTTACATTGTTTTGGGTCTGGTTTTAATTCAAGATCATCTGCTGTAAGTAGCGACATGCCATTTCCCATATTCTGTTTGTTTCATGAGGCAATAAATGAAAACATGACAAAAACATGCATGTTACTTGGGGGCGATAATTTTTGCTTATTACTTCATGAAACATAAACTGAATGTGTGAAATTGCATATCATTACTTACAGCACAGTAAAACATTTTTGGCTAAAAACATTCATTTGTGAATTAAACATCTGCTTGTATTTTATGAGTTGGGACTTTCTAATGTTGTGACCATTCGTCTGTATGATGTTAACTATTCCCATTATGATTGTTGTGTTCACATTTAATAAATTATACAGTGGAACTGTCACAGATGAGTACTGTAAGCATCAGTAAATGCACATCCACTTCACACACAAAACACCTGCTGCATACAGTCTGGCTGCTAGCATAAATATTACACTATGTATGCCTCATTTTGGTTTAATGCATTATCACAGCTATTTGAAGTTCATTATTCTCTCTCTGTTAGGAAGTCATCAGGATTGCCATAAACACTCATATAAATGTGCACCATACAATTAATTCAAGTGTATTTTCCTTTATTTCTCATTCAAATCAGCATACATTTGTTTTATAGGCGCATTGCTGGTTCATGTTACATCTGCCAAACCTTAAATAACAGTTTGTCCAAATTCCAAGCTTATAATGAATTGGCTGTCGGTTCCAGGTTAAAGGATTACAAATTGTAACTTTTTTTCCCAAATATCGTATCGGCCACAATGAGCTTTGAATAATCAGTTGTCTGTATCAGCCCAGAAATTCTATATCGGTGCATCAATAGATGTAAGGGCTCTCCCGTGAAAGTCTTCGTTTTCCGTGTTTGTTGAGCGCTTCTTACAGAATGCGTAAATGAAGAATTTCTCTCTCCGTGTCAGTGGTCTGAAAACAGTTTGCAAGAATTTTTTATTATTTGTGAGTGCTGCAAATAATCTCAGACCATCTCGGAGTTCCTCTGAGTTTAATAAATGTAAAACTTCCTTGAATAGGAAAAAAGTGGTCTTGAAAAAGTGGGCATTAAAAAGCTGACAGTGGCCATGTTTACATGCACCCTCATAATGCGATTATAATGTGATTAATGCAATACTGAGATTAAATTGTACCTCATGTAAACAGAATCTTGCGATTTTATGATATTGCGATTTACGCTTATAATCGAGTAATGATTATTGCCGTAAGATATGTGAAGTACTCCCATTTCAATTGCCCCCATCTATAGCCCCACCGCAAACAGAGTTGTGAATGTCAGTTTGCAGTCTGAATTGAATGTTGGGGAGATGAAAGAAGACCATATGCCACAAAATAATGGGAAGGAAACACCTCTTTGAAGGCAAAACACAACAACATTCATTGTGTGTATTCCGATTCGCACACAAATGATTCTTATGAACTGATTCTACTTAGTGAATCAGACGTGGTGCTTTTAATAAATCATACAAAAAGACTCACAAAATGACTGAATAATTTTCCTTGCACCAAGCTGTATTTAAAGAGACAAATTTGCAACTATTTTTTTTGTAAACAAAATAAAAAATAATTTATCAGCAAATTATCAGAGTTATTGCAAGTAGCATGTAAAAGGATTGAAGTGGTTGGCCCAAATCATGTAGACATCTTAATCTAATTATTCCTTATACTCCAATATCCAAGATTATTCCAATAATCAGAGTATTGGTGTACATGTAAACATAGCCAGTGAGACATCCTAAAGATATGGGTGGTTTGTTTGGTTATGGGTGGTGTCTGCCAAATGCATAAATATTTGTTCTATAGTTGTGCTGTAAACATCTTGAGTTTTGCTTACTGCCCCCTATTGAAAACAGGTGGTACTTCAAGCTTGAATTGCTCAGATGGTAGGAATATTCCTTATTACGGTCCGGGACATGATTAATTACATTCATTTATTTAACTCATTATTTTTATATTTAATTTAATGCACAGAGTTAAAATGTTAAATCAACAGCCCTAGTATAAAAATGTTATATTGCTGCAAAATATTTTTTTAAATGTATGAAAAAGTAATGGAAATTTACTAGTCAAAATATGTACAAACCCCAATTTAGATTTCACCCATGAACTCACACCTTGTTTTGACTCATTTGGGCTCATTTATTAAATAACGTTCTCATTACGGCTCTCAATAACAGGCTCATTTAT
The DNA here is from genome assembly GCF_025860055.1 of Xyrauchen texanus. NCBI lineage: Eukaryota > Metazoa > Chordata > Actinopteri > Cypriniformes > Catostomidae > Xyrauchen > Xyrauchen texanus. The sequence goes on along the minus strand of NC_068303.1, from coordinate 24,155,817 downwards.
TAAATAACGTTCTATCACTTGTAATACATTTACTTCTGTCACTATGGTTACAGGTGTAAGAATACGAGTGAGGTGGCGTAGTGGGCTAAAGCACATAACTGTTAATCAGAAGGTCGCTGATTCGATCCCCAAAGCCACCACCATTGTGTCCTTGAACAAGGCACGTTGCTCCGGGGGGGGGTGGTTGTCTCTGTAATAAGTGCATTGTAAGTTGCTTTTGATAAAAGCATCTTCCAAATGCATAAAATGTGAATGTAAAATGAATACGTTATTCATTCATACAGGCAGTTTTTAAGCTGTTACTATAAGCTGTTATGTGAACAGAGACTCACACCTGTAAGTTAATGCAGTTGTCAATCTCAAACAATACCTGTGTGAATGTAGCTTATATGTACATGTACATTGTAGGGCACTGAATGCCCCAGAAAAGGTCCCATAGCATTGTGTTTACTCTGCAGGAAGGGCTCTGGACTGCCCAGTGTTTAGACATTGGGCAGAACGAACCGGCAAAGCTTGCTCCATTGTTCTTTATCTGGAAGCGCCAGGGCTATTTCTGTTTTTGTTGCTTAATTCAGTCTACATTGTCAGGGGACGGAGAGGAAGGTGTGTGTATTTGTACTCAGCGTGTGTGTTTGCAAGAGGAGAAAGACGTGGATGGGCTCAACGCATCAGGACAGAGGAAATTGCGGGCCCCCATTTCCACCCTGATTGTTTGCCGTCTCTGATCCTGCTGCGATAAAGATTGCCTTCTTTGTCTGTGTTTGAAGAGGGCTGGGAAAGCTTGGGAAAATTGCACTGTTAACTGCTCGTGCTAGTTGGAGGGACTCTTGTTGAGAGGTTCGTACCCTGGCGGACCTGGACAGTGTGGTTGATAATCAGGGCTAGGGCTGGATCCAAGTCCTTAAAGGACTGCTGGAGCTATGAGCTGAAAGTCACGAGTTATGGAGACCAGTAGGTTCTACCGCACTTTCCCAGATCTCCTTGGTAACGGCAACAGAAAACCTTTAAAAGAATAAAAAAAAAAAAAAAAAAGAAAAGTCCCCTTTAAAATAATTTGAGGTATCATTCATGACTGTAGCACAAACGATGTAGAATGAGTTACATGCAGAAATGTAATAATTTGCTGTAGGATATGCGCAAAAGTAATAGTGATTCTCACCTTGGTTAGCACTTGATGATTGATGATTGTTCATTCAGGCAGTAGTGTAATTTATGTGTGAATTTATTTGTTTAGAGATGTTGGACTTTTGTTGTGCAGTGATTGGTCTGAATTTATTTGTGAGGCAGGAAGTTGGCAGGGAAAGGATAATCTTGAGTCACTGGGGCAGCTTAGGGAGTGTATAGCTTTATAACTGGGTCTGTTCTGTCAGTTGTCTTAATGGCTGACCTACGCATCCATTTTTTTCTTGTATATTTCTGGTTATCTGAGTGTGAATAAGCTTGTAGCTCAGTCTTGGAATGTGTGGAGTAATGTAACAAGTAGTTTCTATATAAGAAATCATATTTTGCATATTGTTTAAGATTTGTATACCTGTCATTTATAGAGTGAATGGCCAAAGTTGTTTTTCAAATAAAAAGACAATTAAATAGATAATGGATAGTAGGAAAACACTTGATGAATGTTTCTTATCCTACCTGTTTTTTTTTTTTTTTTTTCAGCCGGTGAAGAGAATTTGATCGAGCGGAACACACATGCAAGTATGGTGAACCCAGGCGACCACTGGCAGTCCATCGACCATCATGGCACCACAGCCCACATTGAGTACCGCATCCGGGTCAAGTGTGACGAGAACTACTATGGCAGTAAGTGCAACAAACAATGCCGGCCACGGGACGATTACTTCGGCCACTTCCGCTGCGATCCATCTGGGAATATTTTATGTCTAGAAGGCTGGATGGGACAAGACTGCCGAACTGGTGAGTGTAGACCGCACCTGTATGCCTGGGGTGCTTGCTTCTATGCCGTGATATTCTTATTCTAATGCCATCATAGTAAGATCTGTCATGCATTGTAGGCAGTGTTGTCACAATACCAAAATTTCAGTCAATTCTTGATACCAGAACTCATTTGTTAATCAGGTAAGCATTGTTTTAAGTTCTGAATTAATAAAAGGAAACAACAGTAATAAAATAAGAACAAAGAAACAAATTAAGAAAACTGTGCTTACATATTCTAATCGCAGTATCAATATGTAATCAAGTATACATTCAGAAATTGAACAAAATAAAAATTATAATAATTTACGATAAAAATTAATAGATCATAGGTTTTCACTGCTTGATTACATTCATATTTGTAAAGCTACTAAAGTTATCCAGCCAAGAGCAATAAATGCACTTGATTTATTGTTATTTGATTAATATTGATACAGGCAGGTCTATCAGGCTTGTACATTTACTTTAGACATAACTGATTGTGTTTTTTATTAATATCTCATGGCAAAACGGGCATTTTACAGTGTACTGTCACGTAGTCACACTGGCGCGTATCCGCATTACCATGAGCGCTCTTAACACACACACACACACACACACACACACACGCATTCGCAGACACAGGGAAAAAGGCGTCTGTCAGTCAGACAGTTCACAGGCAAATTCCTGAAACTTGGCAAGGGGATGGGTCCTTTATATTCATGAGGAAAGTGATAACTGATTGGTCAAAGAAAATAAAACCCAACCCTAATCCTACCCATAAACCTACCCTATCCAATCAGGTATCATTTTCATCATAAATATGAGTCTTCCCCTGCCATCCTGCATTTTGGAAATTCGTGCACTGGGGTACCGAAATAAGGAAATAAAAATTTATCTTAAGATTATTGTTATATGTGTAGCATGAGCAACGGTGAACATTTCATTCCAGACGGAGTCTTTAGCCAGCCTGGCGCTTTAGGCAACACGCCCCCTTTTCTCAGCCAACATGGATTTAACTCCCTTTCCCTTTTGACCTGTTGAGATCAATCAGTGGTCGTCTTGCAATTGACTGGTCGATCACGATCGACGTAATGCGCACCCCTGCTGTATGCCATTTCACTTGTATGCTATTTAAATTTAAAACATATTGGTTCAGAATCAGATTTTCTACTGGCCTATAGGAAGCCAAATCTTGCCAAGATGTTGTAAACACTACAAGAGAATTTAGGTATCACAACATAATGTATAGGATGAAAAATGAATATTAATTTTGAGATCTGAAGATTACTTTTAACAGTATTTTTGTAGTATTACTATTTTTAACTTAAGTCTAATTAGCACTAAATAATGGCCAATGTGAACTAAATAAAAAAACAATGTGCAAAAGAAGGTCCACAATTAAATATCCAATATTGTCTGATAAATATCCAGATATATTAAGAAATCACTAATATCTGCTGCCAATAACCGATATGGTCCCTACATATCGTGCATAGGTAATTATTAGTTCATAGTGCTCTTGTGGATTGTTTTTGCCGTTATTGATATGGCAGGATGAAGGATAGAACTAGGTCCTACTGATGTCTTCCAGCATATAGCGAAGAACCCTGTTAAAATCTTGCCCTTTACCACCCTGTAAAGAGACCTGCTGCTATCAGTGTTTTCACAGCCCTGTGATCTTTGCTCCTTTGCCTGGAGGTGAGATTGTGTTGTAAATGACACCTTTGCAGTCCTGGAGTCACACTTTTCATAAGCTCTATTAATTTGGGTGATGCTGGGCTTTTGGTGTCTTTAACCGACTGCTGTAGACACGCCTTATTAATAAACTAGAAGGCTATGGGCTGAAACTGTGTGTGCAATTGTGTATGTATACCACAAAAGCAAGGCACTTACTCACCAAACACCATTATAATGAACAGAGTACGAGTTGAGTTTGTATGTGTGTGTGATTGGGCAATAAAGTTGTCTTCTGTCAGAGTGAGCACCATGAATTTATGTTGTCGCACTTGTAAGGCAACCCAAACAAACAAGACTGATCTCTCTTCTCTCTCGCCCTCCTCCCTCTCTCTCCTCCCTTAGCGATCTGCAAGCAAGGCTGTAATCTGATTCATGGAGGCTGTTCGGTGCCTGGAGAATGCAAGTAAGTGTGTGAGCATCATTTCACGCTCGGTTGGGCTGGCTAATCTGGCTCCTTAATTTCAGCATGGCCATATGTGTTCATGCTGATAAGGTCTTTTCATTGGTTTACCTCACCATTAATTAATTAGTGCACTGAAGTCATTTTTTTGCAAGCTGTTTATGTCTTTTATCACACTATGTTTTCTAGAGTGTTAGAAAGTTGAACATTTCTACCTACCTTTGGGAAAAGATAAAAAATGTCACCTTTTGATTGTATCACTATTATTATTGCTCTTATTTACCTAAGTATTAGAACCCTAACTTGTTGATTTGACATGTTACTATTTTCTAACTATTCTATATATAAAATGCACTAAAAACCACTCAGAACACCTTACCAAACGCATATCATTGCCATACCTACAGCCTCAACACCCTAGCTCAGTGGCAGTGAGTTTTGGATAAGCACCTCTTACATTTTCTTTAGTAAATGTAAAAAACGCATTGTAACCGAAGCCTTCAGGATGTAAGATTGGACTGATTGGAAGGTTACCTAAAGCAGTGTTTCCTCCCGTAGGCTGTTGTACTGTCCCAGCATGTCTTGTGTTTTCGTGGTAACTACATTTCAGAGTTATTTTCAGATGATTATTAAATGAAATGGCGGTACTCTGCTCTTACTGTCACAGGAAATGGTAATGTTTCCTGTGCTGAAGCTCAGCATGGAATCCACCTCACCTTCCACATCATGTCCCCCCTCAGTCTCTTCCTGTGGTGTAGCTCTGCCTTCCCCATTTGCCTCAGGAAAAGCTCTTAGCCTTTGGTATGCGGAAAGCCTTCTTGCCTGTACCACCCTAAAACCCTCACCGTTTCATGCCAAGTGGCAATTCTAAGGGCAGGGAAGTAATACTAATAGCAGAGGTGTTTAAACCAGGAAGTCACTGTAGAATTAAAATGTGAAATTCTAATATTCATCGAATTTAATAAACTCGAATTCAAACGCTAAAATGAGCATTCAGATTTTGGAAGTGTGCGCCAAGCACTTATGATTCGTTGCATTTTTGGGCTAAAGCAGATGCAGTGCAATAAATAAAACAGCGTGCCGCTTTCTCGATGCGTTTTAAAGGTTGAATTTCCTTTTAAATTGACAGTGTCTGTTAAATGCATTATTTCTGCACAAGATGCCAAAAAAAAAAAAACACAGATACACGACTCAATGGTCAAAGATGTCATTCAGATGGGCTGTACAATGGTATTTAATGAAAACACTGTGGTACTGTCGGTATTATGAAGCTTGTGTCTGTGCAACACTAAGTATCCGAGTTTCTTGATTGCCTGGGAGAAACCGCTTCTGGGACCTGGATAGGAAGAACAGGACAATATTTTATTTGAGAATTTGGGATATTCTTTAATCCTCATTCCCCTGCAGGATACAGTGACTCCCTTCCCTATCGTCCAGGGAAGGAAGGGGGTGGAGACTAGTAGACTAAGGTTGCTACAGAACTTTTCGTCAGAATTAATCAGGATAGGCTTGAAAACGAATGGATGTTATTCCTTTAGATAACAAAATATTAAACCCAAGTGGCATATTATGATGTATTATGTTCTGAAAATGACTAAATATTTGGGCACTTTTTAGTAACCAAACATACTTTTAAACGTGTCCATAGTTAATGTGATGAACTACACCTGTGGTTACTCTGCTAGGACACTTGTATGAGCTTGAGGACACTGACTTCATACATTCACTTAAAATTACTTTGGCCATTTTTTCAATTACTTTTAACCAAGTAGTCCCAAACAAATTAAGGTAAATTCAGAGTTTAGGTCTACCATTATTTGTTTGCATAATGGATTTTCTATTTTGTGTCTGGTACAATGACATTCGTATTTTATATGCTTAAATACCTTTTCGAGCCACTGTAAGCCAATCCGAAACATGCTGTGAAACAAAATGATTTAAGCTGAAGGAGTTTTTCATGGTGGACGTGTCCTGACACAAAGTAAATGCATGCCAAGCAACTTTCACTTTAGAGAGAAAGAGCAAGCTTATGTTTCGCAGTGCTCGGCAGAGCTGAACGCCCCCGTTTGCAGGTTTCAGACTCTCACCACGCATTCTCCTGCCTACATGCTCTTTCATGCAATACTAGAAAGATTGTTTCTGGGCAGCGCAAGACTGTGTGTTCCGTTGTAAATAATCCAGCCTCTGGCCTGCCCCCCTGGGCACAGGTCTTGGGGCTATTTCAGAAACCTCATTGGAGATGTCATAAGTGGATTTCCATACAGAGAGTGTGCCAGATGTGTACACTGTGACCAAATCTAATTCACCCAGCTCCTAGAAGAGCAAATTTGTCTTTTGGTGGTGCTGTAACCTTATTGATGTTTTTTCTCATATGAGTCTCATATGAGAGTAATTTTTTTGGTCCATTGTGGTCTTGTTTAATAATGCTTTGATATCTTTTTCTGTTTTTAACATTGAAAAAATGCAAATCATTGTAATATAAGAATAACAAAATGTGGCATTACAAAATCATGGTGTTACATGTTTTATATCAAAGTACCATGGTGTTGCCATGGGTTTTTAGACTTGAACCATAGTATTCTTTAAAGTTAATTTGAAATACCATGTAAATATCATGGTCTATAAATAAGCAAATCGTTAGAACAGTGGGATATTCAAATATACCATGGTAATACAACTATAATATCTTTGAATACCATGTAATGACCATGATACATGCACAAAGTAATAATTCAGTTCCAGGATATGTGTCAAAGTACTGTGGTATTACCATTTGAAACCATCACTTGTAGCATGGTACTGATACAGTACTTTTTGCATAGGGGTAAGTGTTAGTTTTATGGTATTTTTTTTTCTCCCTCTGTGAAGCTCTTAGGTAGAGATATGCAGACAGCGTCTCTCCACTTGGCAGCTGAAGTTCGGCCATACCTCTTCTGCAGGAGAGCTGTCTTAAAATAGCCTGCTCAGAAATGACAAGACAGCTGGGTGGGGGTTTGGGGTGGAGGGGCTGGGAGATGGAGAGAATACCACTGGTCTTGGAATAGCGGAATGCTGCTGTAAACCAATGATTAGTTAACCCCTCACCAGCATTTCTGTTTGGACCCCCTGGCTGTGACAAAACCACCCAAGGGGGAGTGTGCATGTGTACACTGTTGTGAAAGTGTTCTTAACCTTTGTAGCCCTGGAATGTCGCCTTGTCCTAAGATTAGGTGTCAGCATGACGATGTCACTGACGAGCACAGCTATATATTTGTGCCTGTGTCATTAAGATGTCATGAGCTTGTTGGTTCAGCTCTTTAAGTTATAGCACGCTTGTGTGGTTTTCAGGTGCAACTATGGTTGGCAGGGCCAGTTTTGTGACGAGTGTCTCCCGTACCCTGGCTGCGTCCACGGAACCTGTGTTATGCCCTGGCAGTGCACTTGTGAGAAGAACTGGGGTGGCCTTCTGTGCGATAAAGGTAAGGGTCCCACATCACACTCACACTGATACTGAGAATTTGAACTAGTTATTTTTCAGAAATTTAGTTCAACCTGGATTTGAACCATAAAATGGTGAGTAATAGATCAGGATAAATGATGATTGTGCTATTCAATAAGCCCTTATTTCTCTAGTAATCGCAAACATCCAGCCACCGAGGTGCCAGAGCTGCAAGATCACATCATCGTGTTAAATAGAATTACAGCATCTTACACTGAGCTGATTTGTTGGCTGCAATGTCAGCACAGACTGTGTGTCATATGACAGTGTGCATGCACAAACACACACTGGATATTGTGGTTGTGATTGGAATGGCGCTCGGATATCTGATCTACTGGTTCGTATGCATCCTGGAAGGTGGTTAGGAATGAGGTGCCTACGATACTCTTTATTTATTTACCAACTTTTATGTACACGGCCTCGCCTTACAAGCTTGCTGAGAGCTCACAATAGTTTACCAGCTGTTTTTACCCCAAGAGCAAATGTTAGCAGCCCCAAAAATTCGGATTCTTAAATTAATACCTTGAGGTATTGCTTGACCCATGGCCCCAAGACGTAGCCACGAGCAGATTTCCTTCCACAGTTTGTTATGCAAGCATTGTAAGCTTTTCTGTGTCCTTGCAGATCTGAACTTTTGCGGCACACACCATCCCTGTGTCAATGGAGGAACCTGCATGAACTCTGAACCAGATGAATACAACTGTGCCTGTCCTGAAGGTTACTCTGGCAAGAACTGTGAAATAGGTAAGAGTCTCTAGATGGAGATAGAGGATCATTTAAAAGGCTAAATGAAAGGCTTGTATGACATGGTACATTTTAGATGGGTGGATGGCCAGGTGGTTGTTTGGATGTATCTAGGATTGGTCGTCAGATGGATGGATGATTAGTTGTTTAGATGGATGGGTGGTTGGAATGTGTGGATGGATGTCAGATGGGTGGATGGATAGTTGGTCGAATAGTTTGTCAGATGGATGTCTGGATATTGTGAGGAGTATCTTGAGGAACCACAATCTTGGTCCTTGTACACCCCACCCAAGGTGAGATGATTCAGCCTGTGCCAATTGGTTGTGGCTTTTATGATGTTCTTATGTAAGATTGTTTCTATATTTATGAATTATATTATTGTGTTTTGTAGCTGAGCATGCCTGTGTATCCAACCCCTGTGCGAATGGAGGCACCTGTCATGAAGTCCTCTCAGGTTTTGAGTGCCAGTGTCCACCAGGCTGGGAGGGACCCACCTGTGCTAAAGGTGCAAATACATTTCTTGTACTCTTTTTATTCTTCCACTGCTCCCAACCAGTCTGGAGACCCAGTTATAAAACTGGAGCCCAGACTCCCCCACCCACCCACCCTGTCCCCAACATGTGTCCAGATGCTGTTGTCATGCTTTGGCCGTTGATCTGCTTGGCAGGTTCTCATGCTGGGATGAGTCAGGTATATGGCAGGACAAGCAAGTCCAGGATTTTGGCTGCGCAGCCAGGTCCCTTTAGATGGCAGATAGAGCTGAGCTCTTACAGGGGCCTGGATTAGAGCCTGGTGATACCTATCACTGAGACAGGGGGGATTTGCATAATCTGTCTTCACTTTGAATCAGCATTTGACTTCACAAACTGAGAACGCAGTGGGTCATGGGGTCTCCTTCCCTTTCCACAAGCCATCCCACCTTGACACTGCTTGGAGCTCAATTTAGATCTTTTACAAATATCCCTACATTTTCACCTCCAGGATATCCAGGGTTTTTAATAGTTTTTCTTTTCACTCTCTTCATTAGTCCCTCCACATCAAATCTCTCTGGTCTGCCACCAAACATATGGGGCTGTGTTTCCATTACCATAGCAACACCATAGACCCCTGCTGGAATTTGGACACTGGACCCCTCTCACCTCCTATTTTGTTTTCTTATAAAGGGCTTCCCCCACCTCTTCACTTCCTTTTCTGACCCTTTTAAACACCTCATTCCCTGACAACACAATGTATGAATAAGGCTAAAAGAGAACAGAATAGGAGGAATGTGTGTTGTTTTTTTTTCCTCTTGTTTTCTCCTAAATGTCTAATGGCTGCTCCTCAGTTCTTTGTGTTGTTGTGCCTATGTTAAATTGTATTTGTGCTCTAGTTGCTGCTAATCTGACGACCTGGATTATATCAAACTCTAATCGCATAATTGTCTCACATAAAGACAAGCCTTTTACTGTCACTTTCTCTCTTGCCTTTCTCAACAGCCATTTAACTCTCTACCACCACTTTTGATACTTTCTTTTTCCCAGTGTCTTCCCTTTTTATTTTGGTGGGCCTTTCTATCAAGTGTAACAGGACAGATCCTCTTTTGTCCCTGCTGAAAAAAAATAAAAGATTGTTTGCTGTTCTTAGCTGGTTTAAGATGGTTTAGCTGGTCTCCCAGCCTGACCAGCTGACAAGTGCCCAAAACCCCTCTTACACTCTCAAACTAGACCAGCTTTGACCAGTTTAGACTAGTTTAAGGTGTTTTATTTCCGGCAGGTGTATTTGTGATTGTGGTGAACAGCCCACCACAATTTTCTAACAGCCATGTAACGCATTTTCATTATGCAAATAGTCTAGAGGGATCTGTTATCTTTAACCACAATTTCAGTTCATGGTGTTTTTTAGTTCAGATTATTCAGCTTTGCAGAACATAACATGATTTTTGTTGATATTGCAGACATGGATGAATGTGCCTCCAGCCCGTGTGCACAAGGCGGAACATGTATCGACCTGGAAAATGGCTTCGAATGCGTCTGCCCTTCTCAGTGGGTTGGAAAGACCTGTCAAATCGGTAAGATTGAGATCCCCCTTTATAAAAGGCATTTTTACATTCAGTCTTTTTTTTTTCAGGCACATTTGAGTTCCATGGGCCATCCACTCATACTAAATTTAAGGCATAGTTCACCTAAATATGAATCATTCACTCACCCTGATGTTGTTCCAAACCGTATGGAACAAAGATGCAATGAAAGTAAATGGTGACTGAGGCTAACATTTTGCCAAACATTTCCTTTTGTGTTGAAGTTATACGGGGTTGGAACAATGTGAGGGTAAGTAAATCATGACAATGTTCTTTTTTTGGGTGAACTATCCCTTTTATAATGTTTTTGCATTGGTTTTTGTTGCTTCCAAATGGTTGAAATGGTTGCTACTGTAGAATTGAGGAAGGGAATTCTAGAAGCCTGCATTGCACGCATCTTGAGACAAGTCTGCATTGCATGTTTTTTTTAAGACGGGACAAGACTGGGGGCCTTGGTACCTCAGCAAGTAAAGACGCTGACAAACACACCTTGAGTCGTAAGTTCGAATCCAGGGCGTGCTGAGTGACTCCAGTCAGACTTCCTAAGCAACCTATTGGCCCAATTGCTAGGGTGGATAGTCACGTTGGGTTAACCTCCTCGTGGTTGCTATAATGTGGTTCTCACTCTCGGTGGGGTGCGTGGTGAGTTGTGAGTGGATGCCGCAGAGTATAGCGAGAAGCCTCCACATGCGCTAGGTCTCTGCGTTAATGCGCTCAACAAGCCACGTGATAAGATGCACGGCTTGACTGTCTCAGACGCAAAGGCAACTGAGATTTGTCCTCCACCACCCAGATTGAGGCAAGTCACTTTGCCACCATGAGGACTTAGAGCGCATTGGGAATTGGGCATGCCAAAAAGGGAGAAAGACAGGACAAGACTTGAAACTAGTTTGATTTGATTAGCCTGCGTAAGGAACTGGTAATAGTGGCAATCCAATCCTTGTGATTGTAAGATTGTAATCCATATATGCATATATAACAATTAAGGCTGGCCTTAGACCTGGATCTAAGGCTAGATCAGATGGCCTATCGCCAGCATTGCCGGGCACCACTGTATTGGTGTGTTCTTCCATCATCCTTTTGCTCACAATTGTGTGCAGCCCTTGTCAGGGGAAGTAATGAATGTGAAAGGAAGTGGATTTTGACCTGTAAACAAACGTGGGGTGGGAACTGGAGTCGGTCTGCTTGTCTTATGCTTCAAACTTTAGCCTCCAGCTTTGGTTTCATCCACAAGAGCCAGGCCCAAGCTTGGTAGGGAGTCGTGTTTCACTGAGGACAGGTGCAAAGGGGAGCGATGTGCACCTCACTAGGGGCCCCTGATAAATATTTAAACACCTAGGCAGTAGAAGTAGCAGTTTTTGTTTTTTTCATAGCAAAGTCATGAGTCGTAGCCCCCCTGGACTGACTGGTCAGCTGCTGCAGTCAGCTAAACTAGGAGATATGTGCATAAGGAGGCGTAATTATGACCGCTAACTTGACTTTTTAACTTTTGTGCTTGAATTACTTGACTTAACTTACAACATTTTCACTGGTCCCTCAATAAACAAAATACATTGAATGGTGCACCGATACTGTTCAACGATAAAGATCGCAATATTTTAACAATGTGATCGGCCAAAACCGATCCGTTCACAATATTTATTTTTAAAGTGCCCCTTGCCACACATTTATGAATTATATGCAGCTGTTTTAGGTTTATGTCCCACAGTGCAAAATTACATTCAGTTAACATTAATTGTGAAATATTATGAAATATGAATAGATTATCAAAGATCATTGTGACATATTGGCAACCAGTGAACACCATGAGAGAATCACACATCAGAGATATGTTAAAACATTTGAAATGTATCCACTACAAGATCCAAAACCGCTCCAGTGAGAAATAATTTGAGACAAACGGCATATTCTTCATTTTTGAAAGTGTAGATTTGTGTATGCATAGAACTGCCTATAATTCACCCTCCATTTGCAGCAATGTCATGCTTCAAAGGGCAGTGTAAATGTGATTCCTTGCATGCTGCAATTAAAAAAAAAAGATCATCCCTGATTTTAAACACACAGCATACCGATCATAGATTCAAGAAGGAAATTGGCTGATAAAGATAATTGGCCAATCGATGGGTGCATCCCTAAAAAATTACATTTAATAAAATAATCTACTGCTAATTTTAATTAAATGTTTACTTTCTAAGAAATATTTTAGAACAATTTACAATTTATTATTTTTATTAGCTAGAAATAATAGCTAGAATTGTAATTCCATGAGAAATACAACACTTGCTTTAAAACAATACCATGCAGTGCTTAATAATTTTCAACCCATCACAAGTCATTTAGACCATCACAAGTCATTCTCACAATTTCAACAAAATCTCATCTTAGCCAGCTAGATAATGTTACCATGGAGACATTTAAATCAGCAGAATTCGCAAAACAACAATGTTCAATGCATTACGGAAAATGTTTCAGTTTGCATGTCATAACAATGCATGTTCAACAAATATTAGATTATTGGAATGTATAAATGTAAACACTAGTCTGATTGGTACGTTAACTATACCAAAACTCCCAAACATTGGCCCCGAGCCATTGGGCCATCCTTATTCTTAAGCCCTGACACAGAATACAATCAGACTGGCATCATTGTTACTGTTAGTATTTATAATTTATGAGCTTAATGGTGCTGGGGTTGCAAAACAAGATCTTAAATTTCTCTGCCACTCTCTTGCTTTCCTTCTACCCATCCCTCCGTCTCCTCTTTAATCTCCCAATGTTCCAATGCTCCTTAAAACCTCCCTACTCTATCTTTCCCTCAATTTCACAGATGCAAATGAGTGTATGGGGAAGCCTTGTGTAAATGCTAACTCTTGCAAAAACATGATTGGTGGATATCACTGTGACTGCTTTCAAGGATGGGCCGGACAGAACTGTGACATCAGTCAGTATCTCTTATTGCTCCTCTTCTCTGCTCCTCTCCTTTACTCCATCACTGAGCACATACTCTATAGGTCGAGCCACTCTGCCACGTTTTCCTCTTCAGACACTTGATACCTTCTGGGGTTCTACGCACTATATATTCTGTATTAGGCTGCACCTACTGTTGCATGCGGGGTTGTTGCCTCCTGTTGGCTGTACCTCTTGTTTGTGTTTATTGAACTAACCTTTCCATCTTCAGCGCAAGCTCATCTAATTCCAGTTTATTGTATGCCTTCAGCCATTCTCAACTGCTGTCCTAATTTCTGCCACTTATCCATTGATTCATTGCTTGGTTATCTTTGCTTGTGTCTGCAGATCTCAATGGCTGCCATGGGCAGTGCCAGAATGGAGCAACATGCAAGGTATAGCCTCAAGAGTCAATAGTGTTGTTTACACTTAACTGTTTACAGTTTAATTCATTATGTGTAGTTAATTGACATTTTGTGTCTGTACAGGAGATGGTGCACAAAGGTTATCACTGTCAGTGTCCTCCAGGCTTTGTGGGTTTGCACTGTGAAGTCTCAAGGAACAAATGTGCCAGTGGGCCATGTCAGAACGGCGGCCGTTGCCATGTCATTTTGGACAGCTTTGTTTGTGAATGCCCGTCAAACTTTGCAGGGATGCTCTGTGAGGTGAGAAACGTAAATAAATGACCAGCACAAAACAAGACTAAGAAAATGTACAGTGTTTTACTAGGGCTGTCAAAATTTATGCATACAGTTAATTAAATGCATTCAATATGCAAAAAATAAGAGCACTGTTTTAGAAATCTATCTCTGTCTGAATGTGTTTTTGTATTTACATATTTATTTTGCTTGGAGTCTAATCCACACAAATTTCCAGAACCAATAATTACACACATCATTTTGTTTTAAAATGTAACTGAATTTTTTTTAACCAATTGACAGCCCCAATTTATTAAGCTTTATTTTTTTACCCTTATGTTGTGTTCCTGTCATTTTGACCCAAACAATGTATTTTTTTTTTTTTTACATTTCCTTTTAAATTAATACAGTCGGGAAAAAATTATTGACTTTATTTCACTTTGTTACACCTGTTGTGTTCCTGGTCAAAAATGACTGGCCATAAATAGAAATTAATTGATTAGACTACAAAATACAAAAAAATATTAAGTGTTCAGGAGCATCTCAAACTTAGATGAGCACATATGTGAACACGGACACACACACACGTGTGTTGATTGCCCTTTTGTGCATCGTCATTTCATGCACATTCTTTGAGGAATATTTCAAGATCTACTTCTCATATAATGTTGTGTTCGAATCGGCATAGTCTGCTGTAAGTTACCATATGTCACTGTCTATGTTATATGTATGTTTCAGAAAGTAATAAGGAAAAACGTGACAAAAAGACACTCTTGTTTATTCCATAGTAGACAGTGGTAGGATTAGCCATATGCATCAATAATAAATATATATATATATATATATATATATATATATATATCATTTTTAAATATATATGAGGGGCTTTCTTAGCAAATATTTGTATATGTGATTAATCGCGATTAATCAGGACACCATGTAATTTGATTAAAAGTTTTAATTGATTGACATCCCTAATATATAATATATATATATATATATATATATATGTATGTATGTATGTATGTATGTATGTATGTATGTATGTATGTGTGTGTTAAAAAAAAGAAGTCCAAGACCTTTCATAATTACTAAAATAGAAGTTGACAAAAAGTTGGCTGGAACTCAAAAGATGTTAGCACAAACTAACAAAAAACTATTGTTAAATTTCTGCAAATGTAATCAGATTTTGCCCATTTTAATCCATCTGCTGGTTGTACACAATTTATCTTTTATATATTCAAAGTATTTTTAAATGGAAATGTATACTCAGTCTTAATTAATTTGAGTCATTCAATACTACAGATGGTGTCACATCTCCATTCATACTTTCCCTACAATCTCATTCCTCATTTGCATGGCTAAATTGGTGCCATGTCACCCCAACACCCCCGATCATTGCATTCATGTTTGTTTAAAGCCTTGGTGTAAGGAAGATCAAGCCCTGCTGTTCGGCCACAGGTGCACCGGGGTAACTAGAGCAGGATTAGGGTGGAGGGCTGGGGTATTTTTTCTTGCCTTCATTTGGCTATTATTGCTGTTAGTGGTGGATAACTCTGGTCTGGAGCCAGTATTAGTCTTGTGGCAGGCTAAAGATGGAGCTCCGAAGAGGTGCTGGAAGCTGGTCCTGAGCCAGTCTCTGCTTAGCACGCACA
The DNA here is from genome assembly GCF_025860055.1 of Xyrauchen texanus. Lineage (NCBI taxonomy): Eukaryota > Metazoa > Chordata > Actinopteri > Cypriniformes > Catostomidae > Xyrauchen > Xyrauchen texanus. Next base: position 24,140,246 of record NC_068303.1, on the reverse strand, counting down.
CTAAAAATAAGTTGTAGTGAATGAGGCAACTCTTCTCTTGGCATCCTGGCCGCCTGCCCACAATCATCCTGGGAAAGAGAAGGCCTTGGTTTTTATGTTATATTCATGCCTGGCATGCCATACGCTCACATTAGACAGTAACGTCTCAAGTCTCTTAGACTATACTAGGGAAGCTTTTGATCTGTTGGGCTGTTTTCAGTACTGGTGCATATGAGGCTACTTTTAGAGACTTGAGCCAGTTTTGACAGAATCCTACACGCTCTGATTTAGGAGTAAATGTCACTCAAATAAATCTTTGATCTACTACTTGTAGATGCTTTAGGATGCAAGCCACAATCCAAAATGTTCCTCAGCTTACTGAGATTTAAGACATGCTTGCTTCTGAAAAGTTATATTAAGCTTCAGAATTGCATCTCTTTTTTTTTTTTTTTTTATCCATGGTTAATACTTCTGTTTTATGCTTTAATGGTACCATGAACTCAAGCTGATGGTCTATTATTCCAGTATGGTTTAAGATTGTTTCAAAGAGCATCTTCAATGGATACAAGCAAACCTTACCGTAAAAAAAAAGGAGTTAACATGATCAATGTCACAAATTTGCTCGTTTAACATGTGACCAAGAAATTCTGCAGAATCGTAATTAATTTAATGTCATGAAGTTTCTTTATTTTACACTTTTTAAAATCCTATAACTTACAGTTGATTTGATTTTCTAGGTTTAATTAGATTTTGAATCCCACATTTTCAATGTTTGTTTCAACTGGTCTAGTACAGATGGATGGTTTCTCTTACGTCTGTCTGCTCTAGCAGTTTTAATGTAGCTTGTCTTTATGCAGTCTGGTTTGACTGCTTGTGAATAAGTGCTCAGTGTAGCCCTTCCAGTATATACAATGTATATATATCCTTAATAAAATAAATTCAGTGACTTAGGCATACTTGGAGCTAGGCCAAGTCGGAAGAATGAAATGTGCAAAAGTGTTCCTCGTCCCAGTTGAATATCCTCAGTAAGAGAGGAAGGTGGCTAAATTTAGCCGCACAGTTTGTTTTGATTGGTCTCTTGTGTGAGTATAATGGTGCTGTCTCCTTTAGCTGTAGGCTTATTAGGAGCCTTCCACAGCTTACCTGACTGTGTTTTAGCTCTATTGTTTAAGAGGATTGGACTTAAAAACCTTAGATCTTGAATAAATCAAAGCCTAATTCATTCGCTAACTCGATATCCCTCTCCTATTATTTTTTTCCTGTTTGAAGGTGGAGAGCCTCTCTCACCCGATCCCCTGTGAGCCAAACCCTTGTCAGAATAAGGCATCATGCTACAGCTTGCCGGGTGATTTCTACTGCGCCTGTTCAGAAGACTACGAGGGCAAAACCTGTGAAAACCACAAGGACCACTGCAAAACAACACCTTGCCAAGGTATAACTCTGTCAATTCAAATGCACAGTCCAGAAATTATAATAGCCTCAGAATGTAGATGGTTGGCACTCCTAAGAACATGTACTATTTAATTTCTAATCAGTCTTGATCCAACATTGAGGAAATGATGAGCGCCACTTTACCTACACATGAGCTAAAACCATCCAAAACGGTTTGAAACCAGCAAAATTTGACTTCTAGACATTGGTCTGGTATCCATTAAGGCTACATTGGATTGAGTACAAGGACTGAGTTGAGATTAAATTGCGTGATTACTAACCTTGAAATCTTAAAAATAGACTGCATTCAGCGATTCGGTCAGCATTATGTAACCAAGCGGCGCCCTCTAGCGGTGTGTATGGCATTATCCATTATACCACAAAACTTAAAAGGGCATTTTGTTCCTTTTAATAACTTTTTATTTTTCCATGTCTTGGTTGACATTGCCCAACATACAGTATGCAGAGTATTCATATGTTCTACTATATACAGTACAAACATGTTAAACGCGAGTACTGGTTTTGTTTTTAATTGCGAAACATAAGTACAAAATTATATTTTTTCACATCAATCATTACGCTTTTATATTTTGGTATTTTTTGGTATTGTGACCCATCCCTACAACCTATGTTTATTTTCACATTATAGCTAAATATATGGTAACATAGATGCTTATAAAACCCTGGTTTAGAGATTACACAGGAACAGCCATCTGATCTTATTCCTGCTTCTGTTCTTTTCTCTCTCTCAGTGATTGACAGCTGTACAATTTCTGTGGCGAGTAACGGCTCAGACGGTGGTGTGAGACACATCAGCTCTAATGTGTGTGGTCCCCATGGGCACTGTATCAGCCAGCCAGGTGGCAACTTCACCTGCTCCTGTGATCCCGGCTTCACCGGAACCTACTGCCACGAGAGTGAGCCTCTTCACTTGTTTTCACCTTTATAATATCAGTCACTCCATTCCTCCCTGTTCATTCTTTTCCTCACTCATTTACTTTATACTTACCTTACAGATGTTAATGACTGTGTGAGCAGTCCATGTCGCAATGGAGGTACCTGCATTGATGGGGTTACATCTTTCCAGTGCTTTTGTCCGGATGGCTGGGAGGGTGACCTTTGCGACCTCAGTGAGTGTCTTATCTTTATCCTTCTCATCCTACTTAACCTTATCTATACTCTGTTTCAGGGTCCAAATGTAAAATTTTGCCACATTGAGAAGAACGTACCAGCCATAAATATCGGTCTTAAAACTATATTTTGCATAATTTTTTTTATTCAAAACATTATATATTTATTTATTACATATTATTATTTGTATGTGTTTATAAAAGTTGTTTGTTTTGTCCTTTTGAGAAATATTAGCTATTAGATTTTTCCTGGGATACTTAGAAAACGCTCACATAAACTTGAGCACACAATGTGATTTTGTTCTTCATATTTAAGTTTCTGTGGCTTACTGCGAGAAGTATTCCACATATGTGTCGTTGTAGAAGTTCTGGAGTAAACCTCTGGTATCCTAGATACATTTCTGATGGCAAATTTGCCAGTGAAGTAAAAATTGTTAGACGAAGCTAACAAAAACAGTTTTTTGTTTTCTTTAATAAACGGTTTCATTTGAATCATGTCATCATTCTGTCATTTTTTTAATTCAATTAAAACCATGTATTATGCTGCAGATCTTGATGAAGTTACCAGTTATTTGATTTTACTAGTAGCGAGTGTTCATGTAGGACCTGCTCTGTATCTTACCTTGCTTTTATTTCTGTGTTCAGATGTGAACGAGTGTAGTCGAAGCCCTTGTAAGAATGGCGGCCACTGTGTTGACCTAGTAAATGACTTTTACTGTGAATGTGCCAATGGCTGGAAAGGCAAGACCTGTCATTCTAGTGAGTACTTTTTTCTTATTATGTAGTCTAGCTATGTGAACTGACTGCTAAAAATATATTTATTATAATAAATGAACTATTATTTGTGTATAGGTGAAAGTCAATGTGATGCAAGCACTTGCAGTAATGGAGGGACTTGCTATGACCATGGAGACAGCTTCCACTGCGCCTGCCCACCTGGATGGGGAGGAAGCGCATGCAACATGGGTGAGTTGTAGACCTCTGTCCAGGTACACTCTAAACAATTATTTTGGGATTTATACCTTTCAATTTCATAGCAAAATCCCATCAAATTTAATGGAGTAATCTTACGAAAGGTTGTATTCATTTAATTTTGTTTAATATTATACAATTCAATTTAATGGGATTTTTTTTTATGAAATTGAAATGCGTAAATATGACAAATAGGCCAAAAAAAAAATGTGAGTGTACACTAGGTTTTTGCACCATTCACTTCCATTCATATCCATAGGAAAGCAAAAGAGAGAAAAGGCAAGCAGATACAAAGAAGTTTAGTCTTTCACAGCATACAGTGTGTTATGTTCTACTGCGTAGTTCAAGTTTAGTGATATCTGGCCTGCAAATTCCTGAACACATATTTGACCAAAAGAGGATCTTAATGACACAGATGGACCTCTTAGCTCAATACAAATAGTACACATTTTAAAGCTGGTTTCCAGTGGTGTGGAGTATGTGGTATATTGTAATGTTTTGAATGTTTTATTATTTGTGATTTATTATATATTAAAAACAGAAGCACTAGAATGTGACATCATATCCTGTTGCCAATGTTTTTTGCATGCTTAAAGACTTTTGTGACTAGGGATTAGCATTCAGAGTAAACTCTAACACATACAAAAAAAAAAAATAATGAGTAATTGATTATTTGAAATGTAGAATTTATATTCAACCTTCAACTTTTGAACCAGTTTTTCTCATGAAAAAAGTTGTACAATGCATAAACAAGATCTTTATATTAAAAAAAATAATCATCATTTGTACTCATAAATAAAAAGATACATTCCAAGTCTTCTGAAGTTATACAATCATTTTAAATAATGACAGATTTTTTGGGGGGGAACTAATGAACTAATCATTTAGGTGAGAGAAGCAATTTCAATGTTGCCCTTGGCAGGCAAAAGCACACAGGAAAATCTAATTTCATTATTTGAGTAGATGTTTTTGTAGTCGAATGTTTTAAAGCTGAAGAAGTACTCGTTTAATCGATTACTCGTGCACATCCCTAATTGTGACCGCACCTTTTAATCAGAATAAAATTTGTCATTTTGTTTACAGAATGCCTGACTTAATGTATTTCTCTTTTCGTTTCTCTTCTTCAGCAAAAAACAGCACATGCGCATCTAGCCCTTGCCTGAACGGAGGAACGTGTGTGGGTGGTGGTGACACGTTCACCTGCATCTGTAAAGACGGCTGGGAAGGGCCCACCTGCGCTCAGAGTGAGTGAATTCCCCCATTCACATTTCAGTTGCCAGTGCATGTCTGCATACCACTGAAAGACAAACAACAACATCATCCACAAAAGGGCTAGATTACATACAATCAATATGCATTGAATGACACCTCTCTCTCTCTTTTTTCTTTTTTATTTCTTGTTATTCCTCACAGACACCAACGACTGCAACCCTCACCCCTGGTAAGCAAGACTATGTAGCTCTGCAGTTGTCCCCCCCCCCCTTATTTACTCAATGCAGCACAGGGCTGTCAGTGGGTAGTTTGTTTTTTGTCTGTTGTCTTCCCTGTCTGTGCCGACCCTCCCCTTCCCTGTACACCATAGACGGCTAGGAATAACCCTTCGAACATGGCTTTCTGCCTAATTCCACCCTGTTGTTCCTGGCCCGCACCACCCCACTAACCCCCATTCTCCGCAAGCGGCTACACTGAGGAGAAGGCGGGTGGGGGGAGGTGTTGTGGGGGCTATTTTGGTTGTAAAGACAGGAGAAGATGTCCCTAAATCACCCCTAAATCCGACAGCTCAGGAGACCCTGGGCTGGTTTTAACAGGGACCACAAAAGAGGCGATGGCCCTAAAAGAGCACCCCCAGCGGTGAGGGGAGGAGGGGATGGACAAGCTCTTTTACTTCCAGCCTTCTCTGTCCTCCTTGCCTTTTTTCATCGCTGACCTGGGAGCAAAGGATTTGTGAAGGGGGGGGGCGAGAGTTGGGGGTGGGGATGTTGGAGGGCAGCCCAGCATGGAGGCAGCAGGGGATTTGCATCTGAAAGGTTTTGGTATAGATAAATGGAATGAAACGCTTTTAAACCTCTTGCATCCTCCTTCACTCTGTCTTCCACTCTTTTTCCCTCCCTGTCCTGGTTTTGTGTCATTCCTTCCCCCCTTTTTCCTTTCCTCTTTCAAACATGTATATTGGCAGAATTATCTCAATCACAGGGGTGATTGGTCTTTTGCAACTAATAACCTCATTGTTCGTGTATCTTTTCCTGCAGTTACAATGGTGGAATCTGTGTGGACGGGGTGAACTGGTTCCGCTGTGAATGTGCCCCTGGTTTTGCCGGACCTGACTGCCGTATTAGTGAGTATCTCAGAGGAGAAAAGAATAGAGGATGTATAGAAAAAGGTGGCGGTGGATTACTGAGCATCCCGTGCCCTTTGACCTCTGCCAGGGTCAAAGGTTAGCCCGCACCCACAAACGGACAGAGGAGATAAGTTATTCAACCTGTGGAAAAATTCCTTACCCTCTCCTTGTCTCTTGTGTCCACTGATGGGCCTGATATAGAAAATAGTCTTTAAGGAGTCCATGCATTTCCCCAGCCTCATTTTCCAAGTTGCAACCATGGGAACACAGTCAATACTCAAACAGGTGAAATGTATATTGATTTCAAATCACAGTTTTAACTTTCTCAACAATTTGATATTCTCCTTAGTCAATAGCTGTATTGATTAGGAATGGGTCACGATGGTCGACTAGTCGTCCAATGTTCGACTATTCTATTATTGAGGTTGAATAGTCTCATTTAGTTTTTTTGCTATACATAGTAACAGTGATGTACTTGGCATGCTAACCATGTGCTGTGCTTTAGCTATTAGACCATTTGCGTAGTATAACCCTCTTGGAAAAGTTGAGTCTTTTAAATTATTTCAGTTAAAAGCACTGCTGCTACGTCCTTGTGTGTATATATATTCAGATGGGTGGCTTTGCCCTCACACTGGCTTTTGAGTATCCTTTTAAGATGGCATCTCAAGCAAAAAGAATTAAAACTTTTAAAAACATGCCTTAAAATCTCAGAGTTTTCTTATGACCGATTTTTCGACTACAGGCAACCCATCAGCTAGTTGATTTTTAAAATATGTAGTTTTGCACATCCCTAGTATTGATGCAAATGTTATGTTCTCTTTGCTTCACCAGACATTGATGAGTGCCAGTCATCACCCTGTGCCTATGGTGCCACCTGTGTAGATGAGATCAATGGCTTCCGCTGTGTCTGCCCCCTTGGTCGCACTGGACCTCGATGTCAAGACTGTAAGAAATATATTTAAAGGGATTGTTCACTCAATTTTAATTCTCTTATCATTTACTCACCCTCATGCAATCCCAGATGTTTATGACTTTCTTCTGCTGAACACAAATTAAGATTTCTAGAAGAATGTTTTAGCTCTGTTGGTCCTTTCAATGCAAGTGAATGGTAGCCAGAAATCTGAAGGTCCAAAAAGCATATAAAAGCAGCATATGAAATATAAAAGTAATCCATTAGACTCCAGTGGTTTAATTCATATCTTCAGAAGTGATATAATAGGTGTATGTGAGAAACAGCTCAATATTTAAGTCCTTTTTTACAGTACATTCTCCTCCCTGCCCAGTAGGTGGCGATATGCACGAAAAATGCGAATCACCAAAAGCAAAAGAAGAATGTGAAAGTAGAGATTTGTAGTAAAAAAAAAGTACTATTATAAAATAAAAAGTATATTGCTTCTGAAGATATGGATTTAACCACTGGTGTATTATGGATTACATTTATGCTGCCTTTGTGTTTTTGGAGCTGAGAATCTTCTAAAAATCTTTGTATGTTTTCAGTAGAAGAAAGTCATACGTGTCTGGGATGGCATGAGGGTGAGTAAATTAAAAAATAATTTTCATTTTTGGGTGAAGTATCCCTTTGAGGATCAATTATTCAAATAAACTTTCCCAAAACTGAACAGTCTGTTATCATTCGCTCACCCACTTGTTGTTTCAAACCCGAATGGCTTTCTTTTGTGAAATGCAAAAGATGTTAGGGACTGACAGCTTCAGTCACCATTTACTTTCATTATGTGCAAAAAAATATGGAATGTAAATGAACAGTGTTTGAGTCTGACATTCTACCTAACATCTAATTTTGTGTTTTGCGGAAGAATAAACGCAACATCTGTGTTGTAGCACTGACATGAGATCATTCATTCCAGACAGGAAAGGGATCTGGTCTTAAATTAGAATTGGCGCTAGTCTTACGGTGTTTGTTTTGCGTTTGTGTTGTGCCACAGTCATTGGCATCGGGAAGACGTGTCACTATGCTGGACTTCAGTTCCCGCACGGCAGCCGCTGGGAGGAAGAATGCAACACTTGTCAATGTGTCAACGGAAAAGTGGACTGCACCAAGGTAAGTGACTGGAGATGCAAAAAACATGAAACCTTCTTTTCTATGTTAATTTAATTTACAAATCCACAATCACCATATTTCTCTTCCTGAAATGATATGCATCACTAGTAAATGTGTATTCTTCAATATGCTTTTAAGCAAAATAAAGTAATAAGATATATCAATAAAATGCATAATAATTTTAAAATAAATGTTGTTTATTATAGATTTAGATTGAGTAAATACATCACAGCACAGCACGTTTTAACAAAAATGGTGCGTTCATGAGACCTTTTCCCCCGTCTTTCAGGTGGTGTGTGGCCGTCGGCCATGTCTGATGCCAGGAGCGCCAGGGCTAGAGCTTCACTACTGCCCAGGAGGTCGTGAATGCCAAGAGCATAACTTCCTGACCTGCCTCTCTCCCCCTTGTCAGCAGTGGGGTTTCTGCTCCAGCCCTGAAGCTGCCCCAAACCTACAAACCAAATGTGAGCCCAACACAGTCTATCTGGATAAAACCTGTGCTCGCATCACCCTTATATTCAACAGGGACAAACTACCCACTGTAAGTATTCAGGTTTGACTATACCCTCTGCTACATTAGTGTTCTGTTCCCTTACAAAAAGTGTTTGTGATGGTACCATGGTACAGCAATGCTTTCAGATGTTGCCATGGTATTGCCATTGTCGATGTTCAGAAATGAATGTTATACTCTTATGTCCAAAAAATTACTATGCTTAAAAACATGGTACATGTTAAAATACATAGAAAAATTGGATTACCAGAGCACCATGTCAAAAAACAAACATTGTAATACCAGGGTTCATGGTCCAAAAATCCATGGTAATATCAAAGTACTTTGGTATTACCATGGTCTTATGCCCAAAAAGCCTTGTTATTTGTCTAAAAACACATGGAAACATGGTATTACCAAGGTACTCTTTCTTTGTAAGAATTCAAATGGAAACTGCGATAACTGCTTATCATGGAATGTTCAGCCAATGTATTTTATCCCTCTCTTAAATTAATCACATTAAAAATCCAGAATAGTTATGTTCTTCTAGAGAAGATTCCTCTCTAAATACATTGTGTGCCTTCTAGGGAACAACTGTGGAGAACGTCTGCGCAGAGCTGCGGTATATGCCCTCCACACGTAGCCTGGCAAAAGAGCACAAACTGTTGGTTCTTTGCGACCTCTCCTACAAAAACCAGGATGCCGTAGAGGTGGCCATTGTAAGTACACATTTTGAAGATTTTCACTTTGTACATCTATGCACGTAGCTCACCTTGGGGGAGCTTTCTATCCTCACATATTTTATATTCATGAATCCTCCAGATGATCATATACTGCACACAGCAGTGTGTGTGGCCCCTAAGATCTATTATCAGTGAAATAGAAAGTCAAAACCACATGAGTCCTGGATACTCATTGCACAAATCTGTTAATGGATGCTAATTTTATTTCCTCACTGAGTTGAGCATGGTTCCTTGAAATGACTGGATGCAGTTCCATGCCAACCGGCCCCCTCTTCAAATCAGGCCATTATGTTGTTATGAGATTCATTTGACTGACCAGCAACTGGCCATACTGCATTGCAGCATTCCCTCCACCCACACGCATAGAGAGAGCACTGGAACCTGCTCCAGTACCTCTTACACTTAGCATTTGGATGTACACTTTAGCTTTAGACTGAAAAGAAAGCTTGCACACCCAAATAAGCCAAATAAGTATCACAAATCCAACTTAAAACACTAAAGCTGAATTGTGTAGTCTTTCAGATGTTAAAATACTTTCTGGTATCCCGGCTTAATATGCAAATACAACTACAAGTAAGCCATTTCTAGGTTGATTTATCTGGTGCCATCACAACATTGCTGTATTTGTTTGAGCTTCCTGTTTTAGGCTCAACCAATGGCATGAATTTTGGGGCAGGACTATCGGTTGTCCCCCAATGGTAAACAAAGTGTGGTGTAAAAGGAAATTTATTCGAGAACAGTCATAATTTTTGCTATTCCGTTTGGTGGTGCTGTAATGACTGCTTCAACGAAATTGTATATCTTTGTGCTACCAGGTACGTTTTGTGATATTTGAAGGTGTATCCAATCCTGCATTCAATAAAACATTCTGCTCATGGAAGTTACTTATAAATAGTGGTTACCTACAAATGCATCCTTAATACTTTAGATTAGTCTAAATCCCTGCAGTGTTCTAACATGTCACTGAGTTGAAGCTCCGTGTTTAATGCAGTCCTGACTCATTCAAATGGAACCTGTAGGCAGGAACTTTGAATAGCTGCAGGTTTTTGCATGTTGAAAGCAGAGTAGAGCTAAAATAATTGAGATGTGGGGCAGAGTAGAGCTAAAATAATTGAGATGTGGGTTGAGGCGATGCTCGATCAACCTTTATTTTTGATGAAGATTGCTTCCACTCTTAGTTCCTTTACTGATAATTCATCATACAGTAGATTGCTTTGAAGTCTCATTTTGTCCTCTTACCAAAACTATAGTTGGTGAATAATTGCATACCGGTACTGTTCTTTGTAGGTGGTTTGTTACTTTGATAAAAAATAAAAAATTAAACCTACATGCTTAAGCTTGTACAGCATTTCCTGAACTCCTATACAGTTGTGGTAATACAGAGCCATAGCAAAATAAATAGTTTTACCTGAGTTGTGAGCTTGCACTTGCTGCACTCAAAAATATACAGTGTAACTACTGTAGTCCAATTCATGACAAAATGACTTAATATGAGCTTGTTCTTTTAATAAACTCAAGGGTTTGTTTCAGTCTGATTTTTAAAAAAACTGCATTCAGGGGCCTGGGTAGCACAGTGGTAAAAGACGTTCGCTAGTTTGAATCCCAGGGTGTGCTTAGTGACTCCAGCCAGGTCTCCTAAGCAACCAAATTGGCCCAGTTGTTAGGGAGGGTAGAGTCACATGGGTTAAGCTCCTCGTGGGCGCTATAATGTGGTTCGTTCTCGGTGGGACGCATGGTGAGTGGAATGTGGATGCCGCGGTGGATGGCGTGAAATGCACGCATCTCTGTGGCAATGCACTCAACGAGCCACATCATAAGATGTTTGGGTTGACGGTCTCAGATGCGGAGGCAGCTGGGATTCGTCCTCCACCATCCGGATTGAGGTGAAGCACAATGCCACCACGAGGACTTAAAAGAACATTGGGAATTGGGCATGCCAAATTTGAAGAAAAACTACAACTGCATGCTGTAGGAATCAATTAGATGATAGGATAATAATATAACACTCACACATATTTAATCTCCCATTTTTTGTTCTGCAGTCATTCCAACAGGATGAAGGACAGCAGCCAGAGCACAGTCAGATCCAGGAGGCAGCTAGTACCATCGTCAGCACTCTGTCTAAACGACACAACAGCACTGTCATGCTTTCCGTCGTCGAGGTCAAAGTGGAGATGCCGGTCATGTCCCAGCCAGTGGGTGAGTAGAGCAGGGGCCAACTGGCCTCAAGGCTAAAGCCAGCCTTCATCCCCCGACCGAGTATCACTTCCCCGTCTCCACCAATTAGTGCAGCTTTAAATGTCTTTGTAAGTCACAGGAGGGAGGGTTCTGAGAGCCTCAGTGGACCCAGGATTTGTAGGCTGGAGGCCACAAACCTGTGTAGTAGGATTCAACTTATCCATCAGTTATCTATCACAGCACACTATTAAAGACAATGCTGGGAAAACATTTTTAATAATCGCAGTAACTTAAAGATTTGTAAGCATAAGAAATGCTTATAATATTTTAGTAGTGCATACGAATACCAGTGGTATTTTATGATTCTCTCTTATTAAAATATAAATAAATATTAATATAAATAATAGCAAATTAAAATCAATTGTATATAGCCCTTAAGTTGTTCTAACTTAATTAAACATTGCTTATAGCTTTTCAATAAATGTTTTGGGTCATAAACAGTCTGTAATACGGAATAAGGCTAATTTTTTTTTCTTGTTTATATTGTTAACTATTAATTAATATTAATGACATCATATACAATGGCAAGTCTATAAGGTGTGTGTGCATGTGTGTGTGTGCGTGCGTGCGTGCGTGCGATATTTATAAAAAAAAATAAAAAAGTTATTTCTGGTCTTCAAATCTGATTGAACGAGAGGCTTTCCAAGAGTGCTGATAGCTCACACCATCAGCACTGTGACATGTTACTGTTTGTGTCATTCTAAACTAAAGTGTCAAAGTAGCACAGATGTCTAAAAGCAAATTTGTGTGTCTTTTGACTTTTTCCTGTGACATACAATTTTTAGCCAGCAGGTGGTGACAAAAAATAGTTTTTATGTGTTATGAGCCAGCTGAGTTAAGGTTTATGTCAGTCTGTGAGCCGGTGTCTTTGAAACCATCAGCTTTGTCTCACACTCCATGATCGCTTGGATTACTACTACAGTATATCTAGAAAATAAGAGTTAAACTTACAGCTTCAGCATTAAGGCTCATCACAGCTGAGAGACACAAAAATGAGAGCAAGATAGCGGAGTTTGTTGCTTTGGCAGCCCTGCTCAGATGGCTATTTTTACACAGAGAATATAAGATGTATTTGACCAAAATTCCATTATCTTCAGCAAGCTGACTTACACTACAACTGAGGAATAGAGTTAAACAGCTTCATAACTGCTTGAGAATTGCAACAAACGCAGGTGATCGCACACAGTCAAGTATTTGCTCTCTCTCAAACACACACACACACACACGTCCTTGTTTCTCCAATAACTTGTTAGAAACGGCTTTCGTTGCTAGTTCTAAAGTAACGTTTTTTTTAACTAGTAACGGAAGTTTGTCTGCATCTTTTGACCTAGAAATGGCAGATCCTGATCCCTGGCTTAAAGTAGTTCCATGTACAAATGGTTTTTTTTTTTTTTTTTTTGTGACTCCTTAGTTTTTCCTCTATTTATTTACTTGTTGGTTGAACTGTTGTATAAAAGCAATATTACATTCGCTGTCATGCACTATGTCCCTATATTAGCATGGCTGTGATTGCCTGTGGCCGAATTACAGTGGTGCTGAAATAAAACCATACAGCACTCTTGCCCATGTGATATTGCTTTAATATACAGTACATACTGTATATCTCGCCAAGACAAGTCGGTACTCAGAACCACTGATACAATAGTATCTTACTATATAGTATTTTTTATGGTATCATATAAAAAAAATATATATATATATATTAGTATCTGTAATCCTTCCTACAACATTTTCTAATATCCTTTTTTGTTCAAGTTTTTTCTCTATCTGACTCAAGTTTCTTTCCATACAGACTACCTGGTGCCCATGCTGTGTGTCATCCTGTGTGTGCTCTGGGTCTTCTGCATCATCGTCTGCGTGTGGTGGACCCGTAAGCGGCGAAAAGAGCGTGAGAGGAGGGAACGCGTGCCTACAGAGGAGAGCGTCAACAATCAGTGGGAACAACTGAGGCCAGTGTTGCAGCCGCAACACAAGGACAACCAGGATGCGCAGTACGAGCGCACCAAGCTCATGGGCTCCCCGGATCGGACATGCAACATCGGGGAGGACGAGGAGGAGATGGAGGAAGAAGAGCTGGAGCTTATGGAAGAGTGGTGCAGGACGGAAGGGTGCAAGCGTCCCATCCAAAAGTACTCTAAGGCTGCAGTGCAGACCAAGAACGAGCTGATCTGCACTATGTGGAGCAGCGACGGCTGCAGCCCCTCCCTCAAAAAACCGTACTGGACAGGCTTCAGCCCCAAAGACAACAACTGTAAAAATGTAAATAATGCCACCACCGGCCTAGAGCACAAGGAGCATTGTGTATGAGCCTCTGCCAGTGGACAGAGCAGGATGATGAGACAGATGCCATCTCAGAAACGAAGACTGAGTTTTCCCCATTTGTTAATTTTATTTTCAACTTTGTGATGTTTTGAGGCTGAATGGCGAAGTGGCCAATTTCTTTCCTTCATGTTTTTTTTTATGTACAGAGGAAGCAAAATTATATTTCTTTATAAAGGAGGCAGAGAGAAGCCTCGATTTGTGTTTTTGAAAATGACTGCTGGAATAAAGAGCAGGACTAAATAACTCTTAAAACAAGAGAGAAATCATATAGACTTTTTGTTGTTGTTTACAAAATGTTTTTTTTTTTTTTTTTTTGTGAGTGGCCCAGTTTTGGTGCAGACCATGTGTGGGGACATCCAACGGGGAACACTGGCTTTGGGGGTCCCTGTTTTTGCCCCATTCCACCTGTTCTCCTTCTACGCCTGCCTTACCAAGCTCATTGTCCATGAGGAGGGCTAGAGTGCCTATAAAGTGGCCTTGTTTTTTCTGTCATTTCTGTTATATTGGCTGAATGCTCTTTAAAAAATCGATTGCAGTATTTCGAGTCGGTCTCAAGTGCCTTCAGACAAGCCTCTCGGTTTTCAAAGTCTTACCGTCACGGTAGACCCGATAGATCACTACAAAGGGGAGAGGCTGGTCTTAAGAGCAGCTCCCATATCACCATCAAGGTATTTGAATTAAGAATTCTGTAAATATGTGTATATAATAAAGGATTCGCTGTGTATATTTGAATTTAGTAACTTAAGTCACTTTTTTTTAATTATTATTATGTTTGAAATTATTATGATTATTATTGTTTTTGATTTTTTATTATTATTATTTGTTTTACAACACTCCTTTTTTCCATTCCTTTTATTTATGCCAGTTGACATGGCAGGTTTTGTAATATGTATACAGCATCCCACAGTCAGAACACAAATATAATCAGAGATCATCCTATTATGATGTTGGTTTTGTTTTCATGTTGCAAGACAAGTTTAAGATTGTGTGCTGTATTTTGGTGTGTGTGTGTGTGTGTGTGTGTGTGTGTGTGTGTGTGTGTGTGTGTGTGTGTGTGTGTGTGTGTGTGTGTGTGTGTGTGTGTGTGTGTGTGTGCCTGCCTCCTTGAAGATCCCGATTCCTTTTTCACACCCATTTTCATACAACCTGTAGAAAGTCATTGCTTAAGGTCTGCTGGTCGATGTTGCTTGTAAAGATGCAGATCTGTCAAATTATGTCCAAATGTTTTCTCCTGCTTTTTGAAGCTTCATGAAGGGAACTATTTTGTTGGAAAGCTTTTGTTTTTGAGGTACCAGCTCAAAGAAATGGATTACATCAGAAATGACTGGCTATGATTTGATTTCTTTCATCAGCGTTAGTTTTTCGTATGTGGGATAATGCAGAGTTTAAAGGGTTAGTTCACCCAAACAAAAAAGCATCCCCTTTTGTGTTCCACACAAGAAAGTCATACGGGTTTGAAACAACGTACATTAATGATGACAGAATTTTCATTTGTGGGTGATCTATCTCTTTAAAACTGTTCCTTGACAATTGGTTAAAAATCAAGTAATCAAAAGAGATTATTAAGCAAGTAAAGTTTAATATCCGTTATGGAAGGGAATGGGGTGGAGCTTGAGAAGAGGTTTTTGTTTTGTTCTTTAAGAGAAATAATGTAATTTTTTGTACAGAAGAATTGCTCTGAAAAATGTTATTTGGTTCATTTAGTGGAATTTATGTTTGTTCTTAGAAATAAATCAAACTATTTATTAAAGCATTTTATAACAATATGCTCAAGAAAACAACTGTGTGCTGGTATTTAGTACAGAAACAGGCGCAATCCTTCATCATATTTCCAAAAAATTAAATAATCCTTCCATGTCTTGAGGTGAGGATGACATCAGATCGATACAGGAACTCTTCCAGCCAAGATGTCACTGACAGAAATCAGCCAATAGTAACAGGTCTCCTGTTCTCGGCTAATTGCTGGCTGGCCAATGGATGACTGTTCTCTCATGGTTTCATCTGGTCAGAATGTTTTATGGGGAGACATTTAATGATGCAGTGAGTTTGTGTTATGGTTTTGTCCCATAAGTACCAACCTCTAATGGGAGTACAGAGTCATGTTTCTTTTTGAACTTGGGTCATGCAAGTAAAGTGAGGAAATAAGACTTTGTAAGATTTTGATAAGACTTTGTGAATGAAACTGGAAAACGAATCGGTTACCTAACGTAACCTCGGTTCTCTCTAGACGAGGGAACGAGTATTGCGTAAGCTAGCTTACGCTACGGGAAAGATTAATCTTTTCTGAGATATTGAAGCCAAAAAATTATCCTTAATTTTGTATCATTTGTCAAGGTCTGCAGCAACTGCAGACCTTGAGCGGGCTAGCTAGCGAGCTCATTGGTTGCTCTGCGGCAACTGCTGCAGCCTATAGACGATCTTGGCGAACTCGCGTCCAATGAGAGGCGTCCGCGGCTTACTGCATCAAAGCCCGCCAAAATGGGCGTGGCTAGAGTGCATATAAGCGTAGTTCGTGAGGCTGGAACCCTGGTTTTCATTGAATGAAGCGAAAGTCGCTGCGTGGCGCGAGCACGGCCGGCTACGCAATACTCGTTCCCTCGTCTAGAGAGAACCGAGGTTACGTTAGGTAACCGATTCGTTCTCTTATGAGAGGTTCTCACGTATTGCGTAAGCTAGCTTACGCTACGGGAACCCATTGTCAACACCGTGCGCGCCAAGCATCCACTGCATGAGCCCCAGGGGGAGCCCTTGTGAGTGGGGAAATAATATTTGGCCGGCAAGAGTGCGGGCCAGTGTGTGTGTGTAATACATAAGCACATTGTGGGAAGGGAACGACAGAGCGGTGGTGCCGGTCTGTGTGGAATGAGTCCCATCAGTGCAGCTCACCAGGGGAGCTGTAGCGTATTAAACCGCTAGTAGTTTTGCCTGCAGGGCGGGCACTTCCAGATTGTAAAATCTGACAAAGGTGGAGGGGGAAGCCCAGCCCGCTGCCACACATATGTCGTGAATGGAAATCCCGCTGGACCATGCTCACGATGAGGCCATGCCTCTAGTGGAGTGAGCCCTAATGCCCAACGGGCATGGCAGGTCTTTTGACGTGTATGCGGCAGCAATAGCGTCCACTATCCATCTAGACAGTGTCTGTTTCGAGGCGCGAGACCTTTGGTGCGCCCTCGAACGAAACGAAAAGCTGCTCAGAGCGTCTAAAAGAGGCGAGCGCGCAGTATACAATCTCAGTGCTCTGACTGGGCAAAGGAGATTGGCGTCGCGTTAGCTATCGGATGCTGGCAGCGCCGATAGGGAAATGACCTGTGCTCTGAAAGGAGTACCGATCACCTTGGGAACATAGCCGTGTCTAGGCTTTAAAATGACCTTGGAGTCACTTGGTCCAAACTCAAGACACGCAGGCTGACAGACAGCGCGTGAAGGTCTCCCACACGTTTGACTGATGACAGGGCAGTCAGAAAAGCGGTTTTGAGTGAAAGGTATTTCAAATCCACGGATTGAAGCGGTTCGAAAGGGGGCTTTCATAGTTTCGAGAACTATAGAAAGATCCCAGATAGGAACTGATGGAGGCGCGGGGGTTCATCCTTCTAGCTCCCTGAGGAAGCGGATGACCAGCTCGTTTTTCCCAGTGACTGGCCATGCAGGGGTTCAGCGAACGCCGCGACGGCCGCCACATACACTTTGAGCGTGGATGGGGATCTGCCCTTATCCAACAGCTCTTTGTAAAAACACGAGCAGCGACGACACCCCACATGTCCGTGGGTCCAGGTCTCTGTCGGTGCACCATTTTGAAAACACAGACCATTTTGACGCATAGAGTCTTCTCGTGGAAGGGGCTCTAGCGTGTATGATGGTGTTTATTACCCCTTCTGGCAGAGCGACGGGTAGTCGTTGATCACCCACGCGTGCAGCGCCCAGCGCTCTGGGTGGGGATGCCAGATCGTGCCGCGAGCTTGAGAGAGGAGATCTGCTCTCACTGGGATGGGCCACGGCGCTGTCAGTGACAGCTGCGTAAGCTCCGGGAACCATGTCTGATTCTCCCAACGCGGGGCTATGAGGAGCACCGAGTGACTCGTTTCCCTGATCGTCTGCATTACCTGTGGCAATAGCGAGACAGGAGGGAAGGCGTAAAGCGGGCTGTTGGGCCAGTGCGTCCTCGCTTTTCGAGAAAAATATTGGGCAGTGAGAGTTCTCTTCTGACGCAAAGAGGTCTATCTCTGCTCTGCCGAATATGCTCCATAACTTCTGGACTGTTTGAGCGTGCAGGGACCATTCACCTGGGGGAATATTGTCTCTGGACAGTCTGTCTGGGCCGTCGTTCAGGTGGCCTGGCACGTGCGTCGCCCTCAGCGAGCGCAGGTGGCACTGGGACCAACTCAGTATGCGTTTCATCAGATGGAAGAGGTTCCTGGATCTGACACCGCCCTGACGGTTTAGGTAGGATACCACAGATCTGTTGTCCGAACGGACCAGGACTTGGTGACCCTGAATGACCGGGAGAAAGCGCACAAGCGCGTACTCGACCGCTATCATTTCCAGACAATTTATGTGAAGGAGCTTTTCCTGAACTGACCATAGGCCAAAAAAAAAAAAACGGAGAGCCCTCGCAGACCGCGCCCCAACCCGTGTTGGACGCGTCTGTTGAGATGACTTTTCGGCGAGATACAGCTCCCATCGTCACTCCCCGCTGATACCATTCGGCCACTGTCCAGGGCTGCAGAGCTGAAATACAGGTCTGAGTCACCTTGATTGGCTGGCGGCCTGTGGCCCAAGCCCGGCGAGATGCGTGGGTGTTTAGCCAATGCTGAAGCGGGCGCATGCGCAGTAAACCCAGCTGAAGTACTGCTGCGGCTGAGGCCATGTAACCTAGCACTCTGAAATTTTTTCAGAGGCGTGAGGCTGTTCATCTGAAAGGACGCGGC
Organism: Xyrauchen texanus; assembly: GCF_025860055.1. Lineage (NCBI taxonomy): Eukaryota > Metazoa > Chordata > Actinopteri > Cypriniformes > Catostomidae > Xyrauchen > Xyrauchen texanus. Next base: position 24,121,616 of record NC_068303.1, on the reverse strand, counting down.
TAGTCGCTGAACACGGCGCTCGCGCTGTGTAGATAAGCGAGCCGTCATCGCCACGGAGTCTAGTTCTATTCCAAGGAAGGAAATTGCCTGACTGGGCTGTAGTGAGCTCTTGGTCCAATTGACTGCAAGACCCAAACTGTTCAGATGGCTGAGGAGAACTGTTCTGTGAGACAGAAGCTCCGTATGTGACTGTGCCATAATCAGCCAGTCGTCCAAATAGTTCAGAATTCGCAAGCCCTGACTCCGCGAGGAGTGCGAGCGCCGCATCCATGCACTTCGTGAAAGTACGGGTGCTAAAGACAGGCCGAACGGAAGGACGGTGTATTGATAAACCTGGCCGTCGGCGAATCTCAAGAATGGCCTGTGACGGGATTTATCTGAATCTGAAAATTGGCATCTTTCAGATCGAGAGAGATAAACCAGTCCTCCTGGCGCGTATGCGCGAGGAGTTTCCTGATTGTAAGCATTTTGAACGGTCTTTTTGCAAGCACCTTGTTCAAAACCCTGAGATCTAATATTGGTCTGAGGCCGCCGTCATTCTTGGGAACAAGAAAATAACTGCTGTAAAACCCCGACTCGCTCAGCGAAGGCGGCACTTTCTCTATGGCCCTTTTGCACAGAAGGTTTGCTATTTCTGAACGAAGCATGCAGGCTGCTTCCGTGTTCACAATAGTTTCGAGCTGCGCTCTGAAGCGGGGAGGGCGGCGATCGAACTGTAGCAAATAGCCCTGTTTTATTGTGCTTAACACCCATTTGGATATCCTGGGATAGCTTCCCACGCTTTGAAGCGTAACGCTAGAGGGTGAAGGACCAAATCGCCCTGATTGCCGCACACAGCGCGCAGAACAGAATGTGTGAGCGCGCTTACTGTGCTTATGCATGACTGCTCGCAGACAGCAGGGACAGGCTGTTCTGTGAGTGACTTCCCGATTGAGGTGAATGGGGAAAGAGTCACATCTGTTAAGTGATGCGCGAGCATAGTCACGGGCACAGGACTTACATACAGAGAAGTGTTTGCTGGCCGTGTGACAGAGCGGGCAGAGAATGGGCGTGCGCACGTATTCGTGAGCGCGTTTATTGACTCTAACACTCGAGCGGGCTGTGTCCGCTTTATGTGAGTGGGCTCTGATCAGGACACGGGAAGTGTATTGCTTGTGTGTAGAGGTGAACACTGGATTGTGGGCACATTTTCTACACATAAGGCTGGTGGTGTGACAGAGCGGCCAGAGAAGAGGCGTCGTGCGGATTACGTGAGCGCGTTTATTGACTCTAACACGCGAGCGGGCTGTGTCCGCTTTATGTGAGTGGGCTCTGATCGGGACACGGGAAGTGTAATGCTTGTGTGTAGAGGTGAACACTGGATTGTGGGCACATTTTCTACACATAAGGCATGTTTGCTCTTTACAAGATTTCTTTGGGTCGCCGTGAAAGCGGCGTTTGAGTGCAGGCAAGCGGGCAGTATCACCGGCTTGTTGGCTGCTGAATCCACCACTGCAGTAGCCTGAGAGAAGGGGACTGACAGAGGCGAAGCTTTGACGGCTGTCCGGCTGCGGCGGGACTGAGCCGTCGTTTTCTCAACAAAGCTAGGAGGACTTCGGTTGCTCAGGTTTCAACGCAATCTTAGGCCGAGGCCCGCGGGGGGGCGGCGGTCTGCGGCGGCTGTCTGAGCGCGACCTAGGGCAGCCGCCCTGTCGACGCTGAAAAGTCTGGCTTTGCTGAGCTGGGCGCTGTGAAGAGGCTCGTGCAGGAGGCTGGTCACGTGGGCGGCCTGCAGAGGAGCTAGCGCGACGAGGCAGGAAGAGATTCATGGCTTGGGTGGCTTTCTGGACTTCCGTGAAACGGTCAACAATGCCACTCACCGCGGAACCGAAGAGACCGGACGGAGATAGCGGCGCTTTGTCCGTCGCGCTCCTTAGATCTGAAACAGCCTCTGGGTGTCTGCCTTTCTCATCCCATTCTCGAAGGAGGTCCGCTTGGAGGATCTGTAAGACAGCCATGGAATGCAGGGCAGATGCGGCTTGGCCGGCGGCGGCATAGGCGCGGCCAACGCAGGCGGGGCTAACACAGGCGGAAGTAGTTTTGCAGGCCTAGACGGGAGCACTGGTTTAGACCGCCATCTCGCGGAGGGCGGGCAAAGGTGTGCTGCTACCGAATCCTCTGGATTCCTGGGCCGAGGAGGAGGCTTGGGAGCCTGACCACTCCTCGCTGTCCGAAGCCATGATGGAACAGCAACCCTTATCCTCCGCCTCGTCATCCCAGATGGCAGCAGTGCGGCCGCTCGGCGGCAACTGCGTGTCCCGGGGGGCGGTAAGGGTGAAAGCGAGACTCGAGGTAGAGGCTCCGGCGAGGCAGTCGCTTCAAACACCGGTTCCGGCAGCCTTTGGGAGCGGCGCTTCTTATTGCGCGGCGAAATGAAAGGCGGCGCGGCGGCTTCGGTTTTGCATGCTTCGAGTCGAGCCCGCAGGGTCGACATCGGAAGCTCCTCGCAGAGGTCGCATCCGCCGTCAGCGAGGGCGAGCTCTGCATGTTCCCGTCCCAGGCAGAGAGCGCAGATGAGGTGGCGGTCTCCGGTGCTGAGAGGAGCGTGGCATGAGCCGCAGGAAGTGCGAGGCATCTTTAAAAAGACGCTCGATACTCTTTTTGTGAAGTTCGCTGAGGAACATAGCTTGCTCTAAAAAAGGATACATCGCCGGATGGCGTAGCTTGCAGGATGGCTGAAGGTGGCGAAGACGGCCGGCTTCTTCAAACGCTGTCCAAGCTTGCTAGATGCCCCTCGAACGGCGACGCGGATTCCAGTTCAGAGATGCGAAGAGCTTCGCTGAAGAGATGAAAATCAGGGTTCTAGCCTACGAACTACGCTTATATGCACTCTAGCCACGCCCATTTTGGCGGGCTTCGATGCAGTAAGCGCGCGGACACCTCTCATTGGACGCGAGTTCGCCCAAGTTCGTCTATAGGCTGCAGCAGTTGCCGCAGAGCAACCGATGAGCTCGCTAGCTAGCCCGCTCAAGGTCTGCAGTTGCTGCACTGCGTTGACAAATGATACAAAATTAAGGATAATTTTTTGGCTTCAATATCTCAGAAAAGATGAATTTTCCCGTAGCGTAAGCTAGCTTACGCAATACAAGAGAACCTCTCGTAAGAGAACCCAAGAAAGAAACTTGTACTATAGAGAGAACAGTGAGCATCATGCCAGTGCCATTGGGATTCATAACTAATGACAGTTTGGTAAACATTTCTTGCAGTAAATGTAATCTGTGGCATACAGTAACTTACAAAACTGGCAGCCTTGTGGCATATACATTGACACATTATATCAATAATGCTTTGATATATCAGTGACCACAACAAATGTTATTACAATACAGTTATGTGTGAATACTGTAACAAAAATATATATAATAATGTTTGGAGCAGACTTACTGTTCACAAAAAATATCAATAAAATTGAAGGGAAAGAATACAAAGCAAAACACACCGCTTGACATCATGATCTTTAAAGACCAGACCAAGGACTGCTTTTCCAAATAGTGCTCAAATACTCCCTTCAAAAAATGTTGAGTTCATGGCAGATTTGCCACTGATCATTTTAACATGCAAATAGGTTTTGCGACAAATTGTACTACAACCCCCCCCCCCCAGGCTAGTGTGTCAGAACTCTATATTTTTTTTGTAAGGGCTGCCTTTCAAACTTACAATACAGTGACGTCTTACCCATATCTTGGACAAAAGCGAACTCATTTAAGACCATATTCTGTTACCAGAATTGTAATATCTAAACGGATTAGATGATCCTAAGATGATTCGCTGATGTTCGATGATTCGCTGATGTTCTTCCTCTTTTGTAAGTCGCTTTGGATAAAAGCGTCTGCCAAATGAATAAATGTAAATGTAAATGATTATAAAACAGATACTAAGTATTACACATGTTATGAGCTATATGACTACAATTTGGTGTCATTGAGCATCATACACATATGATTTGCTGTAGTAGGTGTCATGAAGCATTGAGTCTATCCCTGAAATCCTGTTCCCCTTGGGTAGTTGTATGTAATGTGTTAATAATTCCTGTTGTAGCTGATCAAATACTGTAAATCAAGCTAGTACTTTCTGTAGGCTATATGCTATACATTTACCATATAGCACCAAATTCAAAGTTAGAATTACATGTAGTTCTTGTGCAGAATATGTTAACTTAGTATGATATTTGAACAAAGTGAACACATCATGGAATGTTTGCATAGAAAGCTAACCTATTAACATGCTAACTGGAAACACAAAGAGAAACATAATTTGACCATGTGTTGCTTTGTATATCATGTGCTAACATATACATACAGCATCCTCAACATTCCTTGATGCATTTTCATGATTTAAACAACAAAGTCAAGTGGTTTTTATTGTCGTTCAACCATATAGTTAGTACAGTACACAGCGAAACGAGAACGTTCCTCCAGGACATGGTGCTACATAAACAACGGGACAAGCACAGACTAAATAAGACCAACACATTCATACATAAAGTGCATGTGCAAACGTGTGCAAAAAGTACAGGACAGTTCAATAATTACTAAAAAGGAACAGGACAATAGGCACAGTGAGAGACAGTGCAGCACCGACCAGTACACATTCCTAACCCTAGGTAGTACAAAAAGATGACACTTTCTAAAAATGCCAAATGTAAACATCACATACTATGAAACCGTGTTCTATGGACATAGCAGTTATTGAGGTAGCAGCCAGGTAACAATCAATTTTCAAGTAATTTAGTAGGATTTACTATCAGTGAATGGAATACCCAAAGCAGCTAATTTCAGTCAGTGAAATCGCTTTAGGATCACTGGTGGAGACACATGACATCACTCTAAAATATGAAACACATTGATATACTGCTACTAGATGGAATCATATTCTGAGGGTAAGAAATCAGAATCTGTAGCCATCAAATACTCCCCAATATTCAGAATTGTTTTGGACCAAAATCCAAAGATATGATAGAATTACATGAAGTACTTGCACTGAATATGTTAACTTAGTGTGATATTTGAACCATAGGGAACTTGTGATGGAATGTTAGCATAAAAAGCTAATCGATTAGCATGCTAACTGGAAACACAAATAGAAACATAATTTGACCATTTGTTGCTTTGTATATTGCATGCTGGCATATTCAGCTTCATCAACATTCATTGATGTATTTAATTATTTAATCAAATTTTCAAGTAATATTGTAGGATTTACCATCAGGCACTGAATGGAAAACCCAAAACAACTCATTTCAGCCTATGAAATCACTTTGTGGGCCTCATGCTAGCACCAACTTGCCCCAATTGCAAATCTTGGTTAAAATTGTATTTGAAGCATGGACTTTAAAATAATATTGTTGCTAACTAATTTTCACTTTGTATCTGTTGTTTTGTAGATTTTTAAAAAGAGTCCACAGAAAGATGTTCATCATTTATGTATTCATTTTCAGTTTGAAGTTCTGAAAATGTAAAGCGCTGATAAAAATGACACTTTAGTTACTCAGTGTTTGATTAGCAAGATAAACGTTTTTGGACAATTTACTATTGATCCATGCATAACACTGGACATGTAAAAAGCTAGCAGTACATTTATGGTGAGCATATAGTGCCTATAATAATCTACTATAAAATGTAAAGAGCAATAAATCAAACTAACTTCTGATAATACTGTAGGTCAAAGGAAAAATCACATTATAGAATAGATAAAGGTGTGCTTTGTAAACCAATGTAACATCTTGCATGAAAATCTTGCTTGAAAGTATTTGAACAATCTCAACACACAAGACATAAATGATCATTTGGTAAACAACTTGCTGAAGTAGAATCTTCCTGTTAATGTAAGAAACTTTAGACTTTAAATGTATTTTTCTCTGTCCACAATGTTCAGACATGAGTGACCTACTGTACATGTGATGCAGTCTACAGTAAATCTATATGCCACCACCATGTCTCCCGGTACAAGACTGCTCCCTGAAAGCTGATACCAGATTCTTGGAGTGTTTCTCAGCAGACAAGGACGTCTGACCGACACGCATACATAAACATTTTGTGCCTGTCATGACCCGAAATGAAAGGTACGCCCATCCCATCCAACTCTCAGTCTGCTGGTAGGTCTTCAGTCTTCCATAGAAACTCCTCCCGATCTTCCATTTGCACAGTGAAAGTCAACCAAAATTTCCTGTTTGAATGATTATAGTGTATTTGCCTTTCATAAGTAACAGCATGTATGGAGCTACAACAGGTTGCTACAAGATTGAGATGCTGAATCAAGAAATTGAGAAGTCAGAACTTGACTCATGTTTTTGTTGAAAAACTATGAAGCTACAAAGTTGACCTGTAGTTAAAATTCTTGTCTTCACAGAACTGAGATTCTGAACTGTTTGGGCCACTTGGAAGCTTGTCTCTTGGAAAATATTCCTATTAAATTCATATCTCATTTATGAAAGAAAATTATGGAATTGGTAACAGTTGAGAAATTCCTTTATAGACTTTTGAGACTGCCAACCGTTGGCTCCCAATGCACTGACTTTCACAGAGGATTATTATTGTCTGGGTTTGGAATGGTTCAATTATTAGTACCCAGTCTAACAATGCAGGCGGATTTGATTAAACGTTTATTTTTTGCTTTTTTTCTCCCTTCTTCTGGGAGCTTTAGACATTTTAACTGCAAGCCAACAGTTTTCGATAGTTATGTTTTTTTTTTTCATTCAGAATGTCTATTAATGGACAGAAACCTTCTGTTTTTGCTGTGGATTATGAGTCAGCCTTTTAAAAGTTTTAATATTAATTTAATTTAAGACTGAGATGTCCTGGCAGTGAGGTGCAGTACATGCAACAAACCCAAGGATAGCTGAAAATGACTCTGTTCATCACATGGGTGCATGGCTTCAGATTACACTGGTTCATGAAGCCAGAGCAGCCGTCTCACACAACCCCACATGTACGTTATAGCTCCGTTCAAATTTGTATACTGTCAGAGTATGTACTGCATTTCATAAAGAAATGCCCCTCTACTGTTGTTTGTATTCTTCTGGTGTATGTTTTCACTGATAAATGTCATTCTGATTTGTGATAAGATGTAAACTACTTCTGAATACAACAAATTAGAGATGTTTTTGTGCTAATAATTTTGAATTACAAAGCATTAATTAGTGTGCAGATTGGTTCCACATTACCTCCATCAAGATATTGGATTGAGCAGATGAACTGAACCCAGGGGCCTTTACTCTAGCACTGAGGCATGGATTATGCTGCAAAATCTCATGGGTATGGCTTTGGCAGCAATATAAAGGTCGCAACCCCCATACAAGATCAAGATTTACTCCCAAGAATTGCCCTCATATGTGTCTGCAGGATTTGGGTTAAAACTCATTTGACTACCCAAGAGAAATTGTTATTTCTTAAAGGTTTCACTTTCATTACTCATGAGAAGTAATTAGAGATCTTAGTTTGGTGTTCTTTAGGGTTTCTAATACAATTCTGTAGGAGGAATAAAAATAGACAACTGTGACAAATGTTGATACAGTATAGAGTTATAAAATGAATGTGGATAGCAAAGGTCAGGTCATTTGGTTTTGGAAGAATTTGATGAGAAATCTCTTTAAAGTCTTTTAATGACAGACTTTGATTTTGTGGCAAATCTGATGACAATGTCACAGTCTATGTCATTGTTGAGGTCTCTCTTAAACTCTGCAGGAGACACATGTGAGATTACTTGCATCTTTTTTAGAGAAAACTAAGAACAACAGACTTCTGCAAAATTATCCAATCTCATTGTTGATGTCTAGGAGAAAAAATTGAGACACTACAGAGATCTCATTTGTGATTTTTCTCTCCTTTAAATAGTGATCCTGAAGATGACTGTGTGCTCAAATTTGGATGTTCTCTTTTTGTTCACATCTTTCGCTGAATACTGAGTAAAATTGTGTAGCCTCACTGACCCAGTTTGCTTAAGTTCAAAAGTGTCAAGAGCTACTGGAAAGTTCTGCATGGTGCCAAGGACAAGCTGACATGTTATTATTGCAGAAGAAGGTGCATTTAAAAAAGGAAGATGAGTACAAGCAGAACACCATATCCCTGAGAGGGATCTATTGACATTGGGACTGCTTTGTTTCATCTACCTTAATGTCAGCTCTTCCTATTTTCATTATCAGCTGACATTCAAATAATGCTTTTCTCATTTTAGATGGAATAACTGTTGAGCACTGTCTTTGAGAACTGGATCCAACTGAAATCAAAGAGATAGTTTGCCAAAATATACACAGAGTTTCAGATTCACCTCTCAAATATCCACAGGTCCTAGCTGCCCATGGACATCAAACAGAACTTGAAAGAGACTTCCTGACCCTAATGTAACTTATTCATTGTTCAAGTTCCTCTTCACATTTTTTATTTTCAGTTTGTCTCTTCCCATGTTATCAAAATCTTGACTTAAATAAAATAACGTGTCATACAATGAAAATGTGGAAATCACATGACATAATGTTTTAAATGTATCAACCTAAGATTTTGTTTGCTGATCTTGGCTGGTTTAAGCTGGTCATAGCTGGTTTAAACTTGCTGGTGACCCACCCTGGGGTACGTTTCCCAAAACATCATTAGCCAGAAATGGTCGCAAGTTCCATCGTTACCAACATAGTTCAACAATTTGTGGTTTCCCGAAACCGTAGTTCCAACGAACATTCGCAAACAGCATTGCAAAGTTGTGTGGTTTGAACTACATTTTTCATTCTGTCAATTTGACCATGGTTACATGCATTTAAGAAAAATATTTTTTCCAGGGTTTTGCAGACAACAGTGTTCTGAAACCTCACATATACGCGAGTGCAGCCTTTTAAGGGATTAAAGGCTGTTAAGATAAAGTGCTTTATCACACTCGATTTCTGTCAGAGAACACTGCTTTTATGAGTTTACGTTAACACATAAGTGTGGTGTTAATATGTGGTGTTTTTGAAGAGTGTGCATATGCATATGCTCAAGTGCATCAGGGGAACACCGAAGTCTAACACAGAGAGAAACCCATTTATTGCAGCACTATGCATCTGTCGCATTACAAAGTGCATGCCACCTTTGTATCTTCAGCAGCAATATCACATTAAAAGGCTTTGTGGTGTATGTGTAAATGAGCTATTATAATTTCATATTTGCAAGTTATTACTCCACCCCCTGAGTAATGTCATTAATGACAGCTTAGCCAACTTGGTTGAAACGATGGACATGTGATATAATTACTACTGTTTTGGGAAACAGCTGTGACAAGCTAGTTAATTTCTCCAACGATGCATCATACTATGGTGGTTACGCAGTGAGTTATGTTTTTGTACGGGAAACGCACCCCCGGCCAAGATGGTCTTCAGTTGGTCTTCCAGCCTGGACAAGCTGGTGTTCCTAAGGCTTAGTTGGGCAGCCAGCAGGTTTACAAGCTTGACTAGTTGAGAATTGCCCTAAACCCCTCAAAAACCATCCAAAAGACAAGCCTGGCCAGACTGGAAGACTAACTATGACCAGTAAACCAACATACTGTAAGCTGTTTAAGCTGGTTTTTCAGCAGGGGTGGTCAATAACAAAATCCAGAACTTTTTTCATTATCTGTTTTTGAGAATAAATCAGAACAAGGACAAGTATATAGATTTCTATTGTCTATCTAAACTTGGACGGAAACGTTTAAATAATCATCTCATTCTTTACAATGTTCTCTGTTCAGAAACTACTGTACCAGTATTTCTTTCTGTCGCAAGTGTTATCCTCACTTGTATGTAGAAGGAGACTTTTGCACAGATTTTGTGTTCCAATATCTGTTGTAACAGGACATTCAAATTTTGTGTTATTTTTGAAGGATTCAAATATCTTCACTTCCTATCTCTGGATCTTGTTTTTTGTTATATTTCCCTGCCAGATATAGTTCAATGAGCAATTTTAATCAAATCATTTTGTAATATCACATTCCAATGTCAGTTCAGGCTTGTCTTAAGCACCCTCAAGTTGTGCAAAGTTAACTTTCAAAAGAATTCTAAAAGATCATGACAGCTTTGAATGGTGAAAAGTAGGAAAGTCACTAGGGGCATCAAAAAAATTATTGACCACAGACTGATTATGTGGTATTGTGTCCAAGTGCAATACATGTCATAATTATAATCCTGTTGTTTTCACTTGTCTTTTGTGCTTGTCCATTAGAGAGGGCAGAACTTGTGAATTAACTGCGTGGGGTGAACTAGGAGTTGGTCACATGCCGCAGCAGGGTTGGGTCCTGCTTCTCTGGACTACAGAGCCGACTAGTGTAGATGTGTTTTCAACAGCTGTCTCTACAAAAGGTTGGGGAGTGGTAGCCCTCATTGGAGTTGTGTATGAAAAGGAACATAGATCCACCAAGTATTACGTTAGCCGATATATTCTCTGATCTCAAGCCTGAACAAGAAACGGGCAATAATTCGTCATATGCATTAGTGGAAAGGACACGCTGAGGTTTTAATATAATTTAGATTTTTAGCATCAGGGACTGGAGGGAGCTCTCCATGAGGCTGCAGGTTGATATGCAAAAGGTCAGGCTTGAACACGAAAGACTTGGGCATGGCAGGAACAACTGGGGTTAGCAGATCACCATGTACAGTATGCTGGCATGCTCCCCAGCTGGCTTGGATGCAGTCCTTTGATCTTTAGTAGAACATGTGGAGTTGATGATACTCAAAATTCCCCCGAGAATACTCTCTGCTGGTGGATATATGGACCATCATCTGACGCAAGGATGTTTCACCTCATCTCTTTCTTTTTCTGTCTGTCAAGCTGCTCTTTGTCTCTCTCTTGATATCTGATCCCTAAGGCACAGTATGGGTACTGTATTCCAGTTAAAAAGATGTTTTGGTAAAAAACAAAGTCTATGTTTAACATTTCTTGAAGAGACAACAAATTGAAATACAGAGAGGAGGTGATGCGGCCAACGGACTGGTGTAGAGCCAACAACCTGTCCCTGAATGTCGACAAAACAAAAGAGATGGTTGTTGACTTTAGAAGAGCACAAGGTGAACACTCTCCGCTGAACATCGACAAAACAAAAGAGATGGTTGTTGACTTTAGAAGAGCACAAGGTGAACACTCTCCGCTGAACATCGACGGCTCCTCTGTGGAGATCGTCAAGAGCACCAAATTCCTTGGTGTACACCTGGCGGAGAACCTCACCTGGTCCCTCAACACCAGCTCTATCACCAAGAAAGCCCAGCAGCGTCTCTACTTTCTTAGAAGTCCCGTCCTCACTACATTCTATAGAGGGACTATTGAGAGCATCCTGAGCAGCTGCATCACTGCCTGGTTTGCAGAGGATAGTGAGGACAGCTGAGAAGATCATCGGGGTCTCTCTTCCCTCCATCAAAGACATTTACAAAAAACACTGTATGCTACCTCAATAACTGCTATGTGCATAGAACACTATCTCATAGTATGTTATGTTTACGTTTTTAGAAACTGTCATAATTTTGCACTACTGTGTACTGGTCGGCGCTGCACTGTCTCTCACTGTGTCTATTGTCCTGTTCATTGTTAGAAATTTCTTGTACTGTCCCGTACTTTTTGCACATGTTTGCAGTTGCACTTTATATAGGTATATAGGTAGTTATATAGGTATTTTATTTAGTTGTGTATTCTCATGTGGTTCTGTGTTTGTCCTATGTTGTTTTTATGTAATACCATGTCCTGGAGGAACATTGTCTCGTTTCGCTGTGTACTGTACTAACTGTATATGGTTGAAACGAAAATAAAAACCACTTGAGTTGACTTGACTTACACAAAGTCAGACTTCAAACTTAAATTCTGAAACTACTGTTTAAGTAGCAATACATCTATTAAATTGATTATTTGAGATTTCTGACAATAAAATTGTAAATTAAATTTTTTTACATTTTACTATCCACTGTCAAGTCTGTTGGTAGATTTTGAACTGACACAAAGGAAAGTTAAAACTTCTGTTAATTGGCCAAGTGAACACTGTTATCAGCCGATGCTGATATTCGCAAAATGGCCAAATATCGTCTGATTAATCAGCCTGGCTGATATATCGGTCCATCACTAATCCAAGGACATCTAAAATCCTGGAGAGCGAGCTATCTGTAAGCATCCCCATTCATCTCTATATGGCAGTGCTCAATTAGTTCATGTTTCCCTGAAACCTGAAAAGAAGTTTGCAATTATTGGTTATGAGCTCTCAGTTCTGGGATCAGGTGTCACATGACCAATCACTCATCAATGCAAACAGATTTCACGCATTTGGCTATCTGTCACTGAATGAAATGTACTATAGTGTAATTAAATAATTTTGATTTAAAAAAAAGAAAAGAAAAAATGCCTTAAAACTTTGTTTTTTTTTATTGGCTGTCAATGGTGAAACAAGTTTTCGCCATCATAGGGTGTAGTTCCTGCATCTACAGGCAGGGGCTAACAGGGACCTGCACACCAGCTAATTCCTGACCCTCTAGAAGTATCAATACTTTAGGATCGATATGCCCATTCCTAAGCATGAATGTGTGTTTATGTGCTTGATGAATTGGACAACCATTTATAGTCCTTATGTAGAAACTTATTAGCAACTAGCATTTATAAGAACACAGCGGTTTTTAAAATTCATGTTTGAGCTATGACTTTATGACTGTTTAATTTATGTTGTAGAACCAAACTTGAAAGTGTCTTGTGATCTGTAACCACATTTCTTATTTTAGTTGAAAACTGCCATTATGTAAACCCACTGAAGATTCCTAAGGGAACCCATGGCGAATTAGTCTTCTGGGTTTTCCTACAAATTGACGTCATGACTGAACAGCTCTACTAGGTCTAATCATTGATGTACTGTGTCTGCTCTTTGAGAAAACAAACTCTCAGTTACTCAGTCCAACTGGGTCAATGAGATATGAGTTGTTTTGGAAGGGCTGTATTACTACCTCAAAGGGGCCACAGCAAGGCATCAGCATGCAGCACCAAACATCCTTGCCAATGATAATGCAAAAATAGGTAGCAGGGTAGGGAGGGGTGTGGGATGACTTACTACAGAGAGGCATGGCAAATTCATTAAGTGTTGGCTTCACCCAGTGTTTCTGGGTCATTGTGTTTTTAAAATGGACGCGCACAATTTCAACAAGCAGAGGAACCCCCGTTGCTTTTGTGGTTGCTGCAATAGTTAAGGTCATAATGAATAGCTTATGTTAGCCTGCAGAGAATATTCGAGCTGATGTTTCAATGAGGCTGGAAGAGGCGTCTCCCAGAAAAGTCAGCAGCCCCGTCTGTCCAATCTGTCTGACACTCTGTGGTACACTCTAAAAGAGGCTGATATCTCTCTCTTTACAAGGTGTCTTATTTGATACCTCAGACTCTCAGCCACTCACAAGCACTGTGATTGGCAATAGAATATTGCAAACACCCTTAGCTGTACGGGTGTCAGACTAGGTTTCTACGTGTCACAAGAGGGCATGGCCATAGACCTCTTTTCAACTTGTGGTGGCAACTAACAATAAATGTTCTTTATACTATTGATTGTAATATTGATGATTTGATGTTAACACAAAGTCAGGAGGATATGTGTCCCCAGCAATAGCAAAGACAATTTAATAAAAGCAATGCTGCTTTGATTTAAAGACCCCATGAAATTAAGATTGGACTTCACTGGCTTTTAGTTCCTTTCTATTTGCTTTACAGTGATTTATAGGCTAGAGTACTTCTGAAAGGTGACAAAATTAATCTTTAAAGCTGATGTATGTAATTTCTGCACCACTAGCACCACCAAACGGAATGCAAATTAAACATTGTTTATTAAACAGCTTTCTGAATACACCACACAAACAGATAGTCCCACCACCAACTCATGCCACTGGTTGAGTCACTGTTATTGTCTACCTTGGGATTGGTCTCTCAAAACAAAAAGAGGATTTTTTAGTGAGACCCTGTGTTTAGAGTTTTCAAGAAAATTAACCTATGAATGGCTTACTTGTGCCTGTCTCTGCATGTTAATCTGGGATAGGAGAACATTAAACATTGCGTGTCCTGAAAAGCTAGACACATCAACACTGACCAAACATCTGTTTGGCCGACCAGGTGGAAGAAGGGTGTATTCGGAAAAGTTGTTTAAAAACAATGTTCTATAGCAAACAGGTTCATGGCTGTGACATTCGTGGCGGTGGAAAGCCTACAGTGTACAGTGTATGCAGTATATACTCTATTACACTAGAGTCATTTAGGCAGATAGATAGATAGATAGATAGATAGATAGATAGATAGATAGATAGATAGATAGATAGATAGATAGATAGATAGATGGATGGATGGATGGATGGATGGATGGATGGATGGATGGATGGATGGATGGATGGATGGATGGATGGATGGATGGATGGATGGATGGATAGAAGACTGCATTGCTATCTCTCATGTAGGACTTCTGTAGGTTGACCTGGATGCTCCCTTGTTCTGTATTTGGAGGCCATTGATCAATGCTAAAGATCTAATATATTTCAGGGGCATTGTGTGGGGCCCTCCATATCAACAGCTCATCTCTGTCTCTCTCTCCACTTCTTTCAAGCTGCAGTACTGCACTGCCTCCCATGGCCAGCCATCGCTTACTATGCTAAGATAAGTTTTAATATCTGTGATCTGCACTCACAAACCCCAGTGTTTACACGTTTACTTCAGTGGTGTTTAAATAGCAAAAAGTAATCTTACTTCCCTCCATTGTTTCATTCAAATCTCCCCTTCAGTGGTGCATTTAAGACCTCAAACACTCTTACTCCCCTGCACCTCAAGAGTCTGAGGATGTTTCAGATGTATCGAATATCAATGACGGAGATCTAAGTCTAGCCATGCTGCATCTTTGGTTTGACTGCAGAGTTAAGGGAGGAGCTGTGCAGAGAATGAGAGCTGCAGCAAGAGCCTTGTAAGTAGAGTGACCTCTGCAAAACACATAATAGGATCGAACTCTGTGGAATCTAAGCCCAGGTTTCCTCAGGCCAAGGTTAGTTTGTGTCGAAGCAAAATGTGCTTTTTCACAGAAATTGCAATAAATGTAGGATATTATAAAAAATGTTTTGGTCATTCTTATTCCGATTTACTTATGCTAATGTCTTTGCCAAATTATTTCAGTTATTTCAAAGAGCCGTACATGCTACCATAGCAAAATAAACAAATAAAACAAAGTGATATGGAACCATTATGCAGTCAAGACTGGATCTAATTGCACACCTTAGAACATCTGCTAACCAATCAGAATCTAGCATTCCACAGCCCCATGGAATAATCTCTTCTTATTGAAGAATTCATGAAAAGTGAAGTAATTAATCTATTGAATTAGACCAATATAATCCTGCCTGTCTTGGAAACATCAGTGCAATCATTTTTGACTTCTGACAATCCCAGTTTTCCTGCAAATTCCACTTGTTGTTCTGGCTCACCCAATTACATCAAGAAAGGCAAAGGAAATCCATGTAGAAAACACTTGAGGGAGGAATGTGAGTATCTCTGTTTGCATGTGAGTGGAAGTAATTACACAGTTGATGTGCCACCGATCCTGATAGGGAAATATGATACAAGGGTTATGAGACTTAGCAGAGCTTAAATTGTCATAAAAGGCCTCAGTAACCAGATTAATGTTCTAACAAGGCTGTCTGATTGTCACCATGAGGCTAATGATTAAGGGAAGAGGACGCTATGTGCCGTCACTAAGAATGTTCATGTTTAGCAGCTCGGGCCTTGGAAACAAGCTCAACTACAGCTTCTGTTGCGCTTAACTTGTCCTGCCAAACATAAATAGTAGATATTCTTAAGAGTTTAACTGAAGATCACCCAAAGGATTGCCATGAAGTGTATTAATTTGATACAAGTCTGTTAAATGGAGGAAACGGAGGTCTGTTTCATGGTACAAACACTGCCATTAGCAAAACATAGCTTACTGGTCAGTATGATGGATGGAGAATTTAATTAGACTGTGTAACCATGCAGAGTTTCCCTCCATAAGTTATTTCCAGTCAAATCCATTGTTCATGAATACTTTCTTTGGTTTGTTTTGAAGCACACTCATTCCTTCTGATCGTTAAGTTCCTTCCAATGTTCCCTTCAGCCTTTGAGTGCAGAAATGGCTCCCAGCCCCTCTGTCCCAAGAGCTGATTTCAGAAAGCCCCTTAATCTGTATTGTAGGAATCAAACAATAACATTTCCATAGTAGGAACTCTGGCTTCCTGTTGATAAGTAGCACGCTACTCCAAGCCAACTAGTTTTTATGTGTGTTTATGCACAGGGTGAAAACAATATCTCCTATTTCGATGGTGTAAAAATAGCGGTGCACTGTTAAACATCAAAGGCCTTAAAATTCCTTTCAATAAACAAAATGTTGCTATAACTCAACAAAAAATTCAGTTCCACACTTATTTCAACTCAATTGAGATCCGTCTTTGAAGGATTTGTTTTGGGAACATTGTCTTTCAAAGTTGTCTATAGAACTATAATAATAATAATAATAATAATAATTCCTTACTCAAAGCGCTCCACATAGTATAGGGGGAATCTCCTCAACCACCACCAGTGTGCAGCGTCCACCTGGATGATGTATCAAATTAATACACTACATGGCAATCCTTTGGGTGATCTTCAGTGAAACCATCAAGAAATCTACTATTTATGTTAGGCAGGACAAGTTAAGCACAACAGAAGCTGTAGTTGAGCTTGTATTCAAGGCCGAGCTGCTAAACATGAACATTCTTAGTGACGGCATTAGCATCCTCTTCCCTTATTCATGGACTATGGCACACTAAATTACAGAGTTTATATAAATTTACTAGAGTATTTTCCATGAATTTAAAAAATAATCATGGTTACTACAATATTACTATAGTGAAACCATGGTTCATTTTTTAAATGGGTTAGCAAACCAGTCTAAATCGGTTCGCGATTCAGTCTGAATCATTTGGATGGATCTGCGGACGGAAACGCCTTGTTGATGAGGGAGGTCAACAGAGAATGGCCAGACTGGTTCAAACTGACAAAGTCTATATTACCTCAGATAACCGCTCTGTACAATTGTGGTGAGAAAATGTGGTTTGGTGCTGTTTTGGAGGCACGAGGGGGACCTACACAATATTAGGTAGGTTGTTTTTAATGTTGTCGCTGATCGGTAAATATTATAAAAAATTATTTTCAGATAATTATATGCATTACATTATTGTGGCAGAGGAGTTACGTATTGATAAGACAGTACAAATATTGGCTTTAGAATCCAATGTATTGTTTAATCATTGACCTACAGTTCAAAGCAATCCATTTTGCAACCAAATTTGTCGATCAGTCCAACTTGTAAATCTCTGACCTCTTTATTGTTAGTCTTTTTCACTGAAACATAGACTGTCTCATATATAACCCTTGACAAAAAACTGAAAGATTCAGGATTTATTTCATAGAGTCTTAAGTGTGACAACAATAACTGAACATCATAGTGTACTGTACATCTAAACAATGATATTGTTCTTTGACTTTTATATTGAATTTAGATGAACGGTATTGGTGATGTTTGTGGCATATCTATTTTAGAAAAAAAAAATAATTTAAATTGTTAAGGTAAGATCATATTTGACACAAACATTAATCAATTATTTAATTTATTTATTTTTGTGCTTTGACTGTTTGATTCTGGCTAACTGGAACAATGTTTGAAATGTCTGTCAGTTATTCAATTATATGATATTCATTCAAATTAAACATCAGTGTTCAACTTCAATACTGATTTGATGATTTGTGATTACCATGAACAAGGTTCCTTTGGTGTTTGACTTTCACTGCCTTGACACTCTAGGTAGTATTTAAAGCATAACAAACCACAAGGTATAGTGAAATATAATCACTATTAGAGATGGTTCTTCTATTGTGTAATACAGCTTGGCTTGGCTTGGCTTGGCAGCAGGAGCTGTCTTGTGCTTCAGTAGATGGGATGAAGTTAGTATCTTGTGAGTTTTTGAACTTGATTAAACATTATGCAGTGATCTAACGGTTGGCACCATAGAAACACACCCTGTTTGTTCTGTTTCTGCCTGTTCTACATTTCGCTGTGCTGAAGAGCTGTCACTGATAACTTCATGGGTGGTAATATAAGGAGATACTGAAAGAAAATTGTTATGCTACTTGCTTATCTGTTGCTTAGTTAGTAATTCCTCAGATATGCAGCTACTTGTTACAGAAGCTAGGTCAGGTAATCAAAGTCTTGATGTGCATTTTATTATGGCATTCTTAACTCCTCATTATCATAAAATTAACTTTATCATGGCCACCAGGTGACCGTGGCTTAATGTGCTTTTGGAACGTGAAGGCCAGCATTCCCTGCGGAGAATGTTCTAGAATGTGTTCCATGTTGACACTCTAAAAATAGCCTCTTTTCCCGTCTAGTCCTTTACAGCACCCCCTTATCACTTTATCAAATAACGTGTGAGACAGATTTCTGAGGAAGACGGTGGGCGTTCTGCTATAGAACTACTCCAGTGGGGTTGTCCAAAAGAAGAGCAGGGTAGTTCAGAGTTGACAGTTTGTGTACTCTCAGCCCTGGTTTTTGGTTTCAGAACTATAGAAGCTTGACTGTTTGTTTTGAAGTACAGTCACTCCTTCCAAAGTTTCCTTGGAAGGAGGGTAAACCTGTCATCTCAGGGAAAACATTTAACCCTTGTGTTGTGTTAATATGTGCTAACATCTTTTGTGTTCCCGTTCAACAATGACTGGTCCACTAAGATTGTTAATAAATCTTTTATATTGCAAATATAGTATTATACCAAGATATTGCATTATATAATTTATTCAGCTTCTTTTTTAGTAATTATGATGGTTTTGTGTTTCTTTTTGAACACACACACATATATATATATATATATATATATATATATATATATATATATATATATATATATATATATAGAAGTATTCTATCTATGCAGGCACTCCCTGCAGAAAACATTTAAAATAATAATCATTATTTAAGAAATTAATAGCCACTTTCTTGATCTAAACAAACCAGGTGTCATCTTAAATCTTAGAATCTGGATTCTAATGCACATAGCTTCTCCTACCAATTCTTAAATAATGCTTTTTAATTGGCTGACAAATTAGAACTGTTTTTGTTCTCATCATTTGCAAATTTTTTATCACTACAATTATATTCAGAGTTGGTAAATCATAAAAAAGATCAGATAGCCATGTGTGGTATATCGTTCGAAAGGTCTCAATTAGTAAAATGCAATGAGCAAATCTGTTTCACTGCATTGAGTATTAGTGTATGAAATTCTCACTGACACACATAAATATAATAAACAGGAGTGTCTTTTTGTCACGATACATAACATGATACACAACATACATATAACATAGACAATAACATATTGTACATTACAGCAAACAATCCTGATTAAAACGAGCCCAAACACAACATAGTATGATGAGTAGATCTTTAAACATTCCTCAAAGAATGTACTTGGAATGATGATGCACAAAAGGGCCCTTTTGCGAACAGTCTGTCTTTTCGTTACAATGGCAGTTGATAGGGACTTGGTTTTAAGCCTATAAAAAGGATCAACAAGTACAATAAAAGTAGTCCATACGAACCTTGTGTGAATATTTGAAGTCTTCCGAAGGCATTTGATTTAAGTCGTTATTCAGTTAAAATCTCTGGGTTTCTTTGCACGTTCACAACTGCATGAGAAAAGCTTGTTCACAAAGCAAGCAAAGTAGATCTTTAGCACAAAACAACTAAACAAGGTTCTCATGTGAACATGTCTTATCATATGCATTCAGAGTTGCATGGACTACTTTGGGTCCTTGGACTACTTTTTAAAGCTTGAAAGTGAATATCCACTGCCATCGTATTGAAAAGTTCTACTGGGATATTCGTTAAAGTGTCTCCTTTTGTGTTATGCGGACAAAAGAAAGTCAGGTGTTTGGAATGACATGAGATTGAGTAAATTATAACAGAATTTAACTTTTTTTGGTGACCTTTAAGAGAAATCATTTGAAAGTTTGTTACATAATTACTGAAAGCCTATAAGTTCATTTTATGTTTTAACCATTGGAAAGCACAGTGAATACACAAATCTTAAAAATCGACTGAAATATTTTTTTAAGTGTATCTCATTCAGATAAAGGATTGGGAGCAGAAAGAATAAAACAATTCCACAAGCAATTTTAGAGAAATGCCTTGTTAATGTCTCATGTCAGCTCTTCAACAACATAAAAGAAGACAAGGGCTAGCCCTTTTGGCACACACATGCGCACGCACATACATATTCTAAATACTGAAAAAATAAAGAGTGTGTGTAGCAAGAGCAGATGAGTTTGCTGTCTGTGTTTAAGTGTGCAACCGATATAACGTGGCCCCTTGCACGTCAACGTGATCACACAGGAAGTCAGTATATTGTTTCAGAAATTTCCACTACCCAAGGATCGGTGATATTATACAATTGATACAATTATCATTGACAAGCACCATCTCCCATCATCAGACATGTTTGCATCAGCTTGATTGCATTCACTTTTCTTAGTGGTGTGACTGGATGCGCATTGCATCAGCAGCATGGGAGACCTGGGTTCACTTCCCCCTGTTGAAACAAGGAAGTAATCATTTACACATAATCAGTGACGAGGGTGATTTTAAAGAAATATATAGCACACTTCTCAAGCAAGACACAAAAAGTAGTTATGTTTCAAATGATAGGCTTAAACAATAGATATATTGTTCAAATTAGGCAAAGTGATTGTATGGCTTTTGAAGACTTTGAAGACAATAATATAAAACCTCACTTGTTTTTACTTGTCTTGTGAACAAATGTTATAACATCAAACTTGCTCTGTAGTCACCATGTTTGATTTGGTTACAGGAAACAGTAATTGTTGATTAGTTGATTAATGATTAATTTTTAGTGAATAACAACTTACATTTCTGTCTGTTCATCACACAAAAGTAAGCTTCAGAAGACTAGAAATGTTGTGCATCAGTTATATTGACTACTATTAATGTGGTTTAATTTTTTTCTGAAAAAAAGTCCTTTTTGGAGCTTGAAAGCCTATAGTCACTATTCACTTTCATTATATTGCAAAATGCCGTGTGAAGATTTTTAAAAGTATTTTCTTTTGTGTTCCACAGAAGAAAGGAAGAAAGTCATACAGGTTTGGAGCAACATCAGGATGAGTAAATAATAATGACAGAATTTGTATTTTGTTTAAGTGTCCAAATATTTTTTGGGGCCACTGTATGTCAATGATATAGAGCACAGTTCCCGCCCACTTATTCAGCTGTCTGGGTTCAGAAAGTATTTTTCCCTTTCATTTTTCCCATTGACTTTTTATAAAATTCTTATAAAAAAAGAATACTTTTTATAAAACCAGCTGAGAAGTGAATTATAACATCCCAAACTTCGTCTTGAGGCAAAATATTATTTGAAAATCAGACAAAAAGTTAAAGGTGAGGACACAGACTAAAATCCCATGAATAATAAATTATGAGAATATATAAAACGTCTCGGTTACTGACGTAACCTCCGTTCCCTGATGGAGGGAACAAGACGTTGTGTCGATGAGCCCAGACATCTCTGATCTTGAGAAAAGGCCAATGGAAATTGGCATGTGGAATTTGCATGCCACTCCCCTGGACATTCGGGTATAAAAGGAGTGACGCTGCAAACACACATCAGGTATCGCACTGAGGAGCCGAGCCAAAGACCCGGCCATTTCAGCGGTTGGTTCAGTGTTGTGGCAGGAGGGACACAACGTCTCGTTCCCTCCATCAGGGAACGGAGGTTACGTTAGTAACCGATGAGTTGACACGAGGAGTCCCAATGGAAAACACCACAAGAGATGAACTGAGTTACGCAGACTGGTGATGTGAGACGGGCAGACCTCTGTTTGCCTCGTCGCATAACTACCCCCAACACACTGGCAGGCATGAAGCGGTCCCCTGCACCTAGGGGAACAGCTAACTGCTCAGGAGAATAAGGACTGGCTGGCCCAGCCGTGGCCTTCTCTCTATTGTTCTCCCCAAAAGGAACAAAATAGTTCAGCTGGGGGCCAAATATATGGTTCAAGGGTTTAGGTGGAATACAACACACGGTCTTACCGGTTAGGAGCGGAAGCATAGCGTGCGGAGCGGCGTCATGGTAGATCCTACCGAAGGGGGAGGAGTTACTACAAACACGACGACCAAGGAAGATGCGGTTTACTGGCAGGGAAAACATTTTGCGGAATATACATCACATGGGGTTGCCTAGGGGACAACCAGCACAAAGGGAGCACTTACCTCAGTACGGGGGCCTGGTGACGCCCTAACTGGGGCGGCAGCGAGCCTCTCCGAAGACTTGACAGCCGCTAGGCTAGGGAGGAAGAACGTCCAGGGTTCACACTCCTTGCAACTGGGGAAAGAGTGCATGTCTTCGCCTCAAGGGAGGGGAAAGGCGCTATTCACAAGCAATACACCCGGCCAGCAGACCCGAACTTACCTGTTTGTGTCACCTGATAACACACGGGATGAAAATGGCTCAACTCTGAGGTTATAGAACCTTGCAAAGGTGTTAGGTGTTGCCCCACCCGTGGCTCTACATATGTCTGCTAGAGAGGCGCCCAAGAAGCCACAACACCCCTAGTAGAATGGGCTCGTAGGCCAGCAGGGGGTGGCACGTGCTGGGCGTGGTATGCCATAGTGATGGCATCAACGACCCAGTGGGCAATCCTCTATTTGGAGACAGAGCTTCCCTTCCGCTGTCCACCGAAGCAGACAAAGAGCTGCTCGGAGCTTCTAAAGCTCTGTGTGCGATCCAAATAGATCAAAGGCTGGGTCTGCCTCCTCCTGGGGCAGGGCTTGCAGGTTCACCACCTGATTCCTAAAAGGGGTTGTGGGAACCATGGGCACGTAGCCCGATCAGGGTCTCAGGATGACGTGAGAGTAAGCCAGACCGAACTCTAGCCACAGTTCACTGACAGAGAACGGCTGCAGGGGCAGTTGTGAGGAGCATGAGGTCCGAGAACCAAATCCGGGAGGGCGAATAAGAGGTCACTAAGAGGACCTGCTCCCCGTCCTCCCTGACTTTGCACAACGTCTGTGCAAGTAGGCTCACCTGAGGAAACGCATACTTGCACAGCCCCAGGGGCCAGCTGTGTGCCAAGACATCTGTGCCGAGGGGAGCCTTGGTCAGAGAGTACCACAGTGGGCAGTGGGTGGATTCTGGGGAAGCGAACAGGTCTACCTGTGCTTGGCCGAATCGACTCCAGATCAGCTGGACCGCCTGAGGGTGAAGCCTCCACTCTCCCCTGGGGGTGACCTGCTGCAACAATTCAGGCAATTATCTAACCATCCAGTCATGTGGCAGTAGTGCAATGCATAAAATAATTAATATACGGGTCAGGAGCTTCAGTTAATGTTCACATCAACCATCAGAATGGGGAACATTTTTTAGCATGCTTGTTGGTGCCACACGAGTTTCTAGAATTTACTCAGAATGGTGCCAAAAACAAAAAGAAACATCCAGTGAGTGGCAGTTCTATGGACAGAAATGTCTTGATGAGAGAGGTCAACAGAGAATGGCCAGACTGGTTCGAGCTGACAGAAAGACTACAGTAACTCAGATAACCCCTCTGTACAATTGTAGTGAGCAGAATAGCATCTCAGAATGCACAATACTTCGAACCTTGAGGTAGATGGGCTACAACAGCAGAAGAACATGTCAGGCACTTTATTAGGACTATAGTGTTTCTAATAAAGTTCTCAGTGATTGTTAATGTAGTTGGTTATGTAAATCAAACATTAAAACGTTTTGACTAACATGTCATGGACTATAGTAAAAGTTTTTAGATGTCTTAAGATAGCATTGTGTGAGAAACAGGGCAAAAAGTAAGTGTTTCTAAACTGATAATCTGCCGTTTTACTCTTGATTTGAAGTGAAAAAAAAAACATTATTATTGTAACACCTCTAGTGTTTATTTTACCATGATATTTTAGCAAAATTTGAGTATAGTAATGTGATTCTATGAGACCAGGTTGCACCTGACACTTAAAAATTAAATTTTTTTCATAAAATCTTCAGACCAATTTTGGAAATGTATAATATGTTCTTATTAAATGGTTATGACTCTAAATTATGATTGGTTGAGCTGCCATTCAAAGCTGTTCTTGTTAAATGACTAGAAATGCACACATGTGACTGCATATTCTAACAGCTTCTAAACAGTCTACAGTTTGGATAATGAACTATAATAATTGTTGAAAGAATTGTCTACTCCCTATTGTCTATGACTGTAAATAACAAATGTCTTTTATCTTTATACTTTTGTCACCATTTTATACAAACAATAAGCTACTTGAGTCTGTGTTACAGTGATTTTACTACTGTTATGTGTTTTTTTCGGCACTAAATTTCATATTGTGCCTAAGAAAATCCCTTGTCAAAGTAATATGACTGTAATGCACAGACCTAGATGGCTTATTGCTTTGTGTTTAATAGACTTTTTAAACTTATCTTAAACATTTTAAAACACTTAGCAGTCATGATTTCTGCTCAAACCTGCTTACTGTATCTTTTACTGGAAATGAGTAAACAACCACTTTCTAGTGGTATATTTATTGAGTTACTAGTTTATCTGCTGCTTTATGCCTCAGATGAAACTATATTTATGATCTCTCTGTACGCTTAATATGGGCATCATAAATTGGCCTGTTAGCTGAAGCCTCTTACAGTAGGAGTCAATGTAGGACTGCGTCCCAGTTCAGTTGTAAGAGAGATCCTTTGACAATAGACTTCTGCATTCCCACTACCATCCTGCGTTCCTGGCTGTCTGGCTCACAGTCTGATGTTCTTCCTGGCTGGATATCAGTGGCTAATTGCCAGTGATGTTTAGAAATTCTGTGCATGAGACAACACGCCTGATATGCAGTGCACAAGCTTTTTCCTTGCCGCTGATTCACTTACATTGCATCCAAATCCGTAATCATGGCCTGCCTGACACTTTCTTTCATGTCAGCTTTTCCGTGCCTGGCCAGGGCATGTTCGCCAATGCTCAGAGCTGGGACACTATAAGTGTGTGTGTGGCCTCAAATCACTCCTCTGTAATTGGTGTTTCAGACATGAATGACGTTGTGAGAATAGGTGGTTGCATGGATTGCTTCTGTGGCTGAGATGAATTAAAGTATATTAGTGTGTTAAAGGTCATGCACAGATAACATCACATTGCTTTACTTGCATGAGAGGTTGTGTTAGGCTAGAAAGCCTGCGATGAGGTAAACCCATACCAAATTTGATGTGTCTCAATGCTGTGTAAAAAAGTATACACCACAGAATATTAATAAAAACTTCTTAAAATGTAATTCCTTGCATGATTGAAACTGGCATGTTATCAAGCCTGATCTCAAGAAATTTAAGTGACAATAATGGCAAAATGTTTGCAAATTATGTTGGAATAAGACAAGGTTTTTAATGTGAATATTAGATGGATGTTTAAATAAGTAAAACATACCTCCCTAACCTAAAACTTTGACCTAAACCTAACAAATAGTGTCTTAAAAGATAAATGAAAGTTGAACAAAACAAACATCCTTACAATAAACCAACACCTAAACCTAATTGATGGTGTTATAAAAGCAAATTCGACATGAAAAGAATTTATACTGAAGTAACAACATCATTTTGTGCCGCTTCTATGGCACATTCACTTTACTTTCACTTTAGTTTCGAGAGTGGTTGCTAGGCTTGAGGTTCGGTCTCTGATTCCAAAGCCCAACACTCTATCAGGTAAGCTAACGTGGAAGCTAATCACATTGGAATAAGTGAGTAAACGTTTAACAGTGTTTCGATATCATAACATATCAGGGTGTGAGTAATAGAGTGAAAAATGTGTATTTATATCATCATCATTTCATCATTATTTGATGAATTACTGCAGCAATGATCAATAGAAAATGTACACAAATATGTCTTTTAAATAAAAATTCTGCTTTCCTCTAGCGGTAGTAATGCAACGTTAATTTTGCCGGGCAAATAGCACAGTTTTATGAATACAGTACAAACTACAATGAATCTAATTTACAGTACATAGAAAGGAGGTGTGTTTGCATGGAATAGAATGGCAATGACATTATTTAAATACTCAAAATGCAGCACTATTTCATTGCTGATTGCACTTGCTTAAACTAGATTGTGGGTGGTTAGTGAATAAGACGCCGTATTTACACTGAAATAACATGCACAAAAATGTTGCAACTGCAAAGCTACTTCGCCCCTTGGTATTTTCCTGATTGTATAGCTATCTGTTAAAGAGAAAGTTCACCCAAAAATGAAAATTTGGTGTTTGTGTAAAAGATGCGTATGACTTTATTTTACATTTTTTTAAAACACTTTTGAAGATTTGTAGAAAAATATCCAGGCTCAGCAGGTCCTTAGAATGGGAGAGGAAGGTGATTAGATATGTGTAGGTCCAAGAAGCACAGACAGTCATCATAAAAGCAATCCATCCTATCTCCAGCGGTGACATTAATGTCTTCGAAAGTGAATCCATCAGTTTTTGTGCGAAAAAGAATTATATTTAAGCACTTTTTAACTATAAAATATTGCTTAAATATCGTTCTTTTTTCCCGCTGGTCCAAGGGTGAGTAAATTATCAGAGATTTTTCTTTTTTGAGTGAACTATCCCTTTAAGTAAATATACATGAATTGACTGAATGAAAATACCCCCTCAGTTGCCCTCAGTATCTGCAATGTTATGAAATGTACATGTTAAATACTCTCCAAAATAGCAAACATACAGTCTTTATTCGCACTGCATCAGATATCAGTAGCTGAGCTCTGGCAGAACAGAGATGCCAGTTGTCATTTCTGGCTTCGCATTTGGCTTTGGCTAGCTGTGGTCAGGGTAGACCAGTGTCCTCCAGCTTCTGTTTGTCCTGTGACTGCAGCTGTTCATGCAGATACTTTGTTCCACCCTCACCCCACCTTTGCACAACCAGTGCAGTTGCTCTAGTGGTCTCGTCACAGCCGGTAGCAGCCAGTCTGAAACCAGTACATATGAAAGAGTCCCAGAGGAGGTGCCACAGGCTTAGAGACTGTGTTGTTTTTGTGAGTATGTGTGGAGTTGAGACATCTATCACTGCTGGTGTGGAAAGAATGAATGATTAACACCCCGCATCCCCTTGTGTGTCAGATGCCAACTTCTCAACTCACACTTGATAAAAGGGTGTGCAGTGGTTGTCATGGATATGCTAATGCAGAGTGTGGAGCCTGATGCACTTCGCAGTGGCACCTATATGCTGAAGGACCAGAGTGGCAGAGTGGGCGATATTTCAACACCATGAGTCAGGGCTAATATCTGAAAATGTCTGTATATTTACAATATATGCTTAGCAAAATGCAATTGCACCCTTCACAAACTTTTGCCAATCATGTTTAATAATTTTGAAATGAAACTCTTGCTTTCAATGATGTGCATCCATTGGTTCCATGCCCTCAAGTGCTGACTCCTCTTGCCAAGCAGCAGATGTTTTGGGATATGGTAAAGTGGAAACCAGGGATAGTTGTCACACTTTTTACTCCAGTAAATATATGTCTCAGGGTAGGTTTATTTTTGAAAGTGAATTTCTGCAAAGCCACATACCTTCAAGTCTTAACTACAAAAACAAAAAACAAACAAACTATAGAACAGTTTCTCTGTTCATGCCAAGGAAATAAGATACAATTAATTGAACAAATGTAGACTTTTTTTGTCAAATGTAGTAATTTTGTCAACAGTATTGTTAAAAATGATATGGGGTAAGTTGTCACAGTGGAATTTGCCAGTAAACCAGTGGCAATGGTTTTATGTAAACAATGGGGCATGACAGGGGAACTGTCCCCACCATCCCAGCCACCAAAACAAAATCAACTCCTCTCTTCATATCTGCAATTACAGCCTGTAATTGGATTTCATCAAAATGTAAAAGAATTATGAGGCAAAAAATGATTCCTGAATCCACAAAAGTTTTTTAATTTATGACATTAAAAACCTGTGACAATATGCCCCAACCTGACTTTCATGAAAACCTCTGAAAACACACATTTGTGTAATTTAACTTTTGACCCAAAATCTTGTCATTACTGAGATATAGCCCTTGTGACAACTTTCCAATGTGACAACTAGACCCGGTCTCCCCTACATACTAATGATGTTGCATTTTTTAAAGACCCAATGATATGATTTTTTTTTTTTTGGCTATTAGATAAAGTGTGTTTACTTTAACCTCTGGAGACCCGAGCATGACTGCTGTGTGCATTTTCCATTTCATTTTTGATTTGTAAGTAACACCTAATAAAAATGAAAAAAAAAAAAACGAAATGTAAAAAATATCTAGAGCAAAAAAAAAAAATCCTAAAGATTGATGCCAACATATGTGGACTAAATTATTGGACTAAATTTCAAAATATTAAATAATACCAAGTAATAGAAAGTCAGCTTTTTTTTTTTTTTTTTTTAACAAATTGTTTATTTTGTTTCCAGTTGGTTAATCATGTTTTTGAGACGTTATTGGTTAATCATGTTTTTGAGACGTTACAGTCATTACATCAGAAATTTGAATAATTAATTCTAATTCAAAGTAATGGCCAGCATCATCCAATCAATGACAACCATGTTAAAATAAAATAATACATTATATATTCTGAATCTATATACAGTTGAAGTCAGAAGATTACATACACCTTAGCCAAATATATTTAAACTCAGGTTTTTCACAATTCCTGACATATAATCGTAGAAAACTTTCCCTGTCTTAGGTCAGTTAGGATCACTACTTTATTTTAAAAGTGTGAAATGTCAGAATAATAGTAGAGTGAATTATTTATTCCAGTGAGTCGGAAGTTTACATATAGTTTGGTAGCATTGCCTTTAAATTGTGTAACTTGGTTCAAATGTTTTAGGTAGCCTTCCACAAGCTTCTCACAATAAGTTGCTGAAATTTTGGCCCATTCCTCCAGACAGAACTGGTGTAACTGTGTCAGGTTTCTAGGCCTCCTTGCTCACACATGCTTTTTCAGTTCTGCCCACAAATTTTCTATTGGATTGAGGTCAAGGCTTTATGATGGCCACTCCAATACATTGGAGGTATGCTTGGAGTAATTGTCAATTTGGAAGACCCATTTGTGACCGAGCTTTAACTTCATGGCTGATGTCTTGAGATGTTGCTTCAATATATCTACATAATTTTCCATCCTCATGATGTGAAGTATTTTGTGAAGTACACCAGTTCCTTCTGCAGCAAAGCACCCCCACAACATGCTTCACAGTTGGGATGGTGTTCTTTGGCTTGCAAGCCTCATAATTTTTCCTCCAAACATAACGATGTTCATTATGGCCAAAAAGTTTAATCAGACTAGAGGAAATTTCTCCAAAAAGTAAGATCTTTGTCCCCATGTGCACTTGCAAACTGTAGTCTGGCTTTTTTAGCTGCTTTGGAGCAGTGGCTTCTTCCTTGGTGAGCAGCCTTTTAGGTTATGTCGATATAGGACTTGTTTTACTGTGGATATAGATACTTGTCTATCTGTTTCCTCCAGCATCTTCACAAGATCCTTTGCTGTTGTTCTGGGATTGATTTGCTCTTCTCGCACCAAACTATATTCATCTCTAAGAGACAGAATTCGTCTCCTTCCTAAGTGGTATGATGGCTGCGTGGTGCTGTGGTGTTAATACTTGCGTACTATTGTTTGTGCAGATGAACGTGGTACATTCAGGTATTTGGAAATTGCTCCTAAGAATGAACCAGACTTGTAGAGGTCTTGTTCTTTAAAAGTTCTTGGCTTATTTCTTTAGATTTGTCCATGATGTCAAGCAAAGAGGCACAGAGTTTGAAGGTAGGCCTTAAAATACATCCACAGGTACACCTATAATTCCGTCACCTCCTATCAGAAGCTAATTGGCTAATCGTCTAAAGCCTTGACATCATTTTCTGGAATTTTCCAAGCTGCTTAAAGGCACAGTTAACTTAGTGTATTTAAACTTCTGACCCACTAGAATTGTAATATAGTCAGTTAAAAGTGAAAAAATCTGTCTGTTAGCAACTGTTGGAAAATGACTTGTGTCATGCACAAAGTAGATGTCCTAAATGACTTACCAAAACTATAGTTTGCTAATATTAAATCTGTGGAGTGGCTAAACAAATTAGTTTTAATGATACCGATTACCATTGTTTCATGTCTATGAAACATGTTGAGTGGTCCAAACATCATCTGCAGCCTGAACTGAACTTCTGGTCAGATTTGAGGAGGGAATGCTCTTAGCTGCATAGAGAGCAATAGGCTGCTCCCTTCCTTGCTCCATATTTAGTGCATGACTTAACCTCCAGTGTGCTGTCTTTCTGCACTGGTCTCAGAACAGTTTGAAATGCACCTTATTTTCATCCTAATTCCACATTAAAACTCTGAAAGCAATCTCTTTCAGCTTTGGATGAACCCATTGATTCTCAATGTGATAATGCACAATAAATATAGGATTTTTAAGAACAAAATGTGGTAGAGTACACATTAATGTAGATTTTGTTTAGCAGCATGGTGTTTTACAATAAATCACACACATTTTTTAAATGGCATCGGATGAAACTAGTGACTAATCTTTTGACTCAAACAGGTTTTAATGTAAAAAAAAAAACTTCATTAGGTTTCTTTCCAGATGTAGTTTTGTTTGCATTTCTCCCAAAGACAAACTCAGCAGTGGTCAGCACCAGGTTGTTTTGTCACATGACTCTGTGCTTCAAAATGTAACCCTTTACTGAAAGCATCGGGACCTCCTGAACTGAGATCAGTCAATTTAAATTCATTTTAATAATGCATTGTGTATAGAGAATACAAAATACAACATCCACAAAGGTGTACACTGGGTCACACGATGTAAGGCCATTTATATGTAAACATTTCCTTTTAGCAGATATGCACATTTAAAATGTAAAGTCTCTTTCAGGAAAACAGAACAGAAATTCTAATGATTCATGTTGCACTACACAGAGTTTTCTTTAATCAAATGATCGCTGGAATGAGAATGCCCCTCCCCCTGCAACTGACCAGGCTATTTATTGGAAATACGCTAAGACAGGACAGAATACTGTGTTTGTCAATCGATTTCATTAGTTCTTCATATTGTGTATTCTAGAAATTTTAGTCATGCAAAGTACATTTACAGTTGAAAGTTGGAATCTGTAACAATCTCTGTTGATTTTATCATTCATTGTACTGATAAGTGATGTTTGGTGTTTAAGCTTTTCAGGGTGATTTTGCATTTTAGAATGCAGTTTTATATTTAGTGATGTAGATCATATAGTGTCATAAATCTCAGTATTGTGGCTGTCTGTCTTATATACCTAGTACATTGGTTGTTTTTTGTGTTAATTGTGTTTTGTGCATGCAGCTTTTATACTGTAGATCTAACATTTATTAATGCCACTTTATTGCTGTTCAAATTGGATGCAGATTCAGGAATCAAGTGGGATGAATATTTACTTTTGTTTACATTAACATTTATATGTACCAACTTAATCTATTGCATAATAGAAGCAAATGATTCCTCTCTTCTTCTTTATTGACAAAATGCATTTACTAGCATCAACAGCAATCTTTTAATGGGCAGTGCCAAAAGCATGTAGCCTGAGCTGGATTTTGAGTTTGGTCTTTGGCATTAGCACACAGTTGATTTTCTCTGAGAGGGATCTGGCTCTGCTGGAGAAAGGGGATATCATGTACCCGCTTCAGTTGCTAAGAAGAAATAAGGTGGTGATGCAGCCAAGACTGAGGCCGGAAGCATCCGTAAATAAATAACAGGGTAAATAAGGGGTTGATCCCATAAAAGGTTGGAAAAAGTCTGCTGGCCCAAGGGCTGGGCTGAGCTAGAAGGGATTTGGCACCGGAGCAGCAGAATTGCCCGTAAGATTTGAGTGGGTGGGATTTCATGTAAAGAAGTCACTGGGGGGGCTTATCCAAAACTAGAAACTAGGTTGTAGGGTGACTAGACTTCTGAGCAAGACGAGAATAGGATGTGGACCTATTTAGTAGTACCATCCTAGAGGCAAGGAGGGAGAATCAGTAGGCAAATGGAGGAGCATCTGCCAACATTGGTGGTTGCATTTGACTCTGGTGTCTCTGCAAAATTTTCAGTGGCTTTCTGAGGGGGTCGACTTTTTAAGGAATTTCTCTCTGTAAATTTGGGTCACAGTTGGTGGAGGTTTGTTGCAACAATGCAAATTGTCTTTTGCTATCCCTAGCACAGTTAGCTAATTGATATATGACTAAGTTCAGGCATGAAACTCTTAATGGTGCAAGCTGATAGGTTCTTTGAACTTCTTATCTGTTAGCCAATCAGCTCGCTCAAATGTCAAGCTAATCGACTTACATGGTGTAAGATGATAGGTTCTTTGATGTGTAATCAGGTAGCCAATCTACTTGTGTACTCTCTCTTTTCCTAACATTTGAATTTGCTCAGTTATAAGTAAGCCAGTTTCAATGCAGCACAGTGCAAATGTTTTGTCTTAAACCCTCCTCCTCCCCAGCTCCACTGGTCTAGATCTTTTACAAGGGGATTGAATTTTTTACTTATTTTGAAGCAGCTCATATATGCTGATAAAGCATATCTTGTAGTTTTCTAATTGTTGAGAAGCAGCAGCATGTCCACATGCTTAACTCAGTATGTCTTTGTATGATCTACCAGAAGCAAGTCTCCGTGCTTTCTCTGCAACAGCAGCAACGTAGCAGATCTACGATGAGGGAAGCTTATTACAGGTTATTGACATACATCAGTCATTTGTGAACTATTGTATAAATGAATATGGAATGAGTAACCAAATTTGTTCACAGACATTTCCTTCCTTAAAATAAAGTGTTGGATAGGAGGATAGCAAAATTTGATGCCTTTATTGTATCAGTTTATAATTCTGTTTGTTGATTATGATTGGTTGGTTTTATGTAAATAAAAGCTGTAATCGTACAATATATTAAGATTTTGTTTTCTCAAAATCTTTTGGGTGAACTATCCCTTTAATTTATTTGCCATTACACTAACATGTAGAAGACCACTTAAGCTTCAAGCACGAGGGATTATTTATGCTTCACGTACACTCTGGAGATCTATCAAAGAAATAGAGAAAAAGACAAGGAGAGGGGAAAGAGAGAGAGAGAAGACAGACTGTCTCTAATTGTTATAGCTGTGTCAGTGCAGGCAACACCTCCAGAAATCCTGATGAGGGTGTATATTGAAGCTTTTACTGCCCTGAAGCTGCATCATTATGTGAATCCACGTTGGAGTGTGCCGGTAGTGTGGAATGAAGCCATGTGTGAAGCCATCTTTGAATGTGTGTGTGTGTGTGTGTGTGTGTGTGTGTGTGTGTGTGTGTGTGTGTG